>NW_028317943.1:9385526-9689473 GCF_062004578.1 Staurois parvus
TATTCCTAAGTGGCAATTTATGCGCATCAAAAGAAATTGTGATTGCATTATAGATTATGATTAACATAGCAAGGTAACAATGGATGGGTTTGTAGATAAAGGATATAAGAGGAAAGCTTTGGAAAAGAGTAGACAAGTAGTACGAAAAATAGGTAGGAAACAGATTTTAAAGGCCTGGAATAAAAAAAGCTGTCAGTCAAGAACTGGTGTTAATATTTGATTATAAGTGCCAATATAAACACATAGAAAAAAAAATATTAAAAAACACTGGCCTTCACTAAGATAAAACCCTTGCTAAAGTGCTGCCTAGAAATCACAGATTAATTTACAGAAAGACACTCAGATTAATTACATGTTTAGTTCATAATGTCATCAATCCCTCAGAAAAGACTATTACCTTTTTGGATAGTGTAGGTTTTCTATAGATGTAAGAGATGTGGACCATGTAAAAGTGGTAGGAGTCAAGAGAGGATACTGTTACAGTTTTCATCTAATTATGATCATAAAATGTATGACATTAGAACATGTTACTTATGTCCTAGAGTGTCCATGTGGGTTGCAATATGTGGGTTTAACAATGAGAAAATTATCTGTTAGAATTAATGAGCATATTTAAAACATTAGAAAGGGATTTAAAAACATAGTGTTTCTAAACAATTTCATGACTGCCACATTTGTGACCCTAGGGAATTGATTTTTTATGGTATAGACTGGATTTTTAGCAAGTGGAGAGAATATGATCTTAAAAAGTACATTTCAAAAAATGTTGCCCAGGGGATTTATAATCTAAACACTCTAACATCAAATGGCTTAAACGTAGAAATAGATTTAAATTGTTTTTAAATAATTATTGAGAATTAAAATAGATTTTATTTATTTTAATTTTATTTAATTTTAATGTATTTCAGGAATTGTTTTAATAGTAGAATAAAGAATATGTAATTTTAATTTTAACCACAAGATGGCAGTAAGGAGTTAAGAATGCTCAATAGCTAGATAATGTATTGTAGAAGGATCGCTAATTAACCACAAGATGGCGAAATATAGTTAAGGTGTATTATTGAAGTGTATAGGCCTCTATTGACTCCTTGGTAATAGATGAGAGTATAAATAGAAACACCAATGGGAGTGCTCTTATCCCCTGATTATGTCATAACAAAAGGTATTGGACAGAGCCTTGTTAACTACGTCACATCCATTTACGTCACTTCCGGAGCAATCGAACGCCATCTTGGAAATCAAGCAAGGAACATATAGAACCCTGAGAGCTGTATCCTAAAAATGTATATGTTGGTGCATTTGACTGTTTTTAATAAAAAGGAGTATTACACTATTGGGAAATCAAGTAAGGAACATATAGAACCCTGAGAGCTGTATCCTAAAAATGTATATGTTGGTACATTGGACTGTTTTTAATAAAAAGGAGTATTACACTATTGGGAGTCCTCTCTTTATGGTGGAACTGCCCGGTTCAGAACTTCTTATGTATGTAAGGGTTCGCATGAGATTTGGTGAGGGGCACCCACTAAGGGGTGGTAGAAGGTGAAGCATGAGCACTAAGTGATTGTGGAGTAAGTCACTGGTTTCAAGAGCACTTTATTAAAATCACAATTATATGCATTTCAAGAGCACTTTATTTTAATGAACACTGTATTGTCATTATGGCCATATGCACTTTTAATATACTATGACATTCTTGAAAGATATACATGAAGGTATATATTTGGTGTACATTACAGTATTGCACTTTAGGATTATTGCACTTAATGTTTTTGTATGTTTGTAAAGAGGTACACATATGAGGAGTTTATTTAATGTGTATGGTTTTGGATATTTAATTTAAAAGTGCAGCATCAATTTTGGTTAAAATTTCATGCATTATCACCCCAAAGGGGTAATAAGAGGGTGCTTAGAAGCTAAATTGAGATTGGAAGTTAAACAATAAGCAAAAGTTTTGTGATTTTTCATGCTTAAATGAATGTTAGTGCTAACAAACAAAATATAATATATTAGTAACAACCAATTTTTGTAAAATATAAAATATGATGTTACGTCAAGAAGGGCCCTTACGAGCACTGTAAAAGTGATCCGGCTGCTGTATCAGATCACTTTTATAGGAAACTGATTGCCAGCTTTCTAAAATGGGATTAGGAAAGAGGCGGCACCCTCTAAGTGCAGTATGAAAGCCTATTAATGGCTAAAGAGTGTAGTAATACAGACCACTCACAAAGCATAAGTAGGTTTGCGCTTGTAAATTAATAAGCATCCGCTGTAGTGAAAGAGTGTAAAGCCTCTGGATGCATGGTGGTCACTGGCATCTGGTGGTGGTGCTGGTGGCTTCTAGCATGTGCTACTAGTTCACTTCCAGTCATATGATAGTGGGGGTTGGTGCGTGTTCAGAGCATGCGTGCTTGCTCATGTAGTTGTAGCCATGATCCTTGTATAACTGCTTGCTGCCCAGACCGTATATATACAGATGCTGGGCAGCAATTGCTGAAAAGCTACTTTAAGTTTACCTGTTTTTTTCTAAAGTCCAACTTCTTTTTGTACCAATATACTATAGGTATACTACACACCCTACTCCTGCCCAATGTTTGTCTTCCAGGAGAGTGCTCCTGCCCATCTGTCCACTACTTCGGTTTAGCCCATTGCTGCAGTGCTTTCTAAAACCTGCTCACATCGATCCCACCTACAGCTTTACTATAGCACTGTTCCATAATTTATATCCCACCCACATCTGTAGCTACATGGTTCTCCAATGAAGCCATTTTCAGTGAGCACCATTCTCCCTCAACACAGAAATACAGAGCAAGTAACCTCTTCTGCTGATGTATGATTTTGTACCTCTCATTTCTCCTGCATAGATCGTTCATATGGCAGAGTATGTATACTGGAGCAGGAGAATAAGCTAACAATAGCATAACAGGCGATCTGAACCAGATGTGCAGTTTTGAAAGCAGGAGACCTGAGTCCCTGGAAGTCTATAATACACCATAATACATGTGCCCATGGGGGGGGCGGGGTAGGACAGAGAGAGAGAGAGAGAGAGAGAGAGAGAGAGATAGAGAAGAGGGACAGCAGAGAGTAGAGAGAGAGGAGACACAGCACAGCTCAATGCTTCCACTAGGAGAATTAGGCAGTCGACTAAGGCATACTCTCTGCTATGGCCTGATCTAGGGGGGTTTCAGGCAGTTCCCACACAGGCTGGTCTTTCCATAGATGCTGTGGCAAGCTGCTCAATGCCTTCCTCCATCCCTGGATTCATGAATGGGACAAGGGTTGAGCAGCCTGGGGCAAAATACTCTAGCACCAGCCCTGGTAAAGAATATATATATATATTTGTATATATATATATATATTGGAACGCCTGCCTTTACATGCACATGAACAATAATGGCATCCCAGTCCCTAGGGTTCAATAATGAGTTGGCCCACCCTTTGCAGTTATAACAGCGTCAACTCTTCTGGGAAGGCTGTCCACAAGGTTTAGGAGTGTGTCTATGGGAATGCATGACAATTCTTCCAGAAGCGTATTTTTGAGTTCAGGCACTGATGTCAGATGAGAAGGCCCTGCTTGCAGTCTCTGCTCTAATTAATCCCAAAGATGTTCTATCGGGTTGAGGGCATGACTCTGTGCAGACCACTCAAGTTCTTCCACCGCAAACTTGCTCATCCATGGCTTTATGGACCTTGCTTTGTGCACCGGTGTGCAGTCATATTGGAACAGGATGGAGCCATCCCCAAACTGTTCCCACAAAGTTGGGAGCATGAAATTGTCCAAAATGTCTTGGTATGCTGCCACCATAAGAGTTCCCTTCACTGGAACTAAAGGGCCAAGCCCAACCCCTGCAAAACAACCCCACACCATAATTCCCCCTCCACCAAACTTTACACTTGGCACAATGCAGTCAATCAAGTACCATTCTCCTGGCAACTGCCAAACCCAGACATGTCCATTGGATTGTCAGACAGAGAAGCATGATTTCTCACTGAATGGAACATGTCTCCACTGCTCTAGAGTCCAGTGGCAGCGTGCTTTATACCACTGCATTCTAAACTTTGCATTGCATTTGGTGATGTAAGGCTTGGATGCAGCTGCTCGGCCATGGAAACTCATTCCATGAAGCTCTCTACACACTGTTGTTGTGCTAATCTAAAGGCCACATGAAATTTGGAGGTCTTTAGCTATTGACTCTGCAGACAGTTGGCGACTTCTGCGTACTATTCACTTCAGCATGCGCTGACCCCACTCTGTCATTTCTACCAGTTCATGGCTGAGTTGCTGTTGTTCCCAGTTGCTTCCACGTTATAATACCACTAAGAATTGACTGTGGAATATTTAGTAAGGAAATTTGACGGATGGACTTATTGCACAGGTGGCAGCATATCACGATACTACGCTTGAATTCAGAGAAGAGGGAGAGTACAAAGAAAGAGAGAAGAGACAGCAGAGAGTAAAGAGAGAGAGAAAAAGGGAAGAGATAACAGAGAGTACAGAGAGAGGAAGACAGCAGACATTAAAGGGAGAGTACTGAGAAAGAAAGAAAAGACAGCAGAGAGTACAAACAGAGAGAGAAAAAGAGAGGAGAGACAGCAGAGAATACAAAGAGGAGAGACAGCAGAGACAGAGAGAAAGAAAGAGAGAGAAGAGAGACAGCAGATAGAGAGAGAGAGGGGGGGGGAGACAGCAGAGAGTACAAATATAGAGAAAGAGAGGGGAAGAACATTGGAGAGTACAGAGAGAGAGAGAGGACAGATGGCAGAGAGTACAGAGAGAGGAGAGAAAGCAGAGAGTACAGCGAGAGAGAGGAGAGACAGCAGAGTGCACAGAGAGGGAGCAGAGAGTACAGAGAGTGAGGAGAGACATCAGAGAGTACAGAGAGAGAGAGAGAGAGGGGGGGACAGCAGAGAGTACAGAGAGAGTTGTGAGACAGCAGAGAGTATAGAGAGAGAGAGAGAGAGGAGAGACATCAGAGAGTACAGAGAGAGAGAGGGGGGGAAGACATCAGAGAGTAGAGAGAGAGAGGATAGATGCAGCAGAGAGTACAGAGAGAGAGGAGATACAGCAGAAAGTACAGAGAGATAGAGAGGAGAGATAGCAGAGAGTACAGAGAGCGAGAAAGAGAGAGGAGAGACATCAGAGAGTACAGAGAGAGATGAGGGACTGCAGAGAGTAGAGAGAGAATGAGAGATAAAGGAGATATAGCGGAGAGTACAAAGAGAGAGAAAGAGAGAGGAGATATATCAGAGAGTACAGAGAGAGAGGACAGAGATATCAGAGAGTACAGAGAGAGAGGAGAGACATCAGTGAGTACAGAGAGAGACAGAGGGAGAGAGAGAGGAGATATCGGAGAGTACAGAGAGAGATAGACATCAGAGAGTATAGAGAGAGAAGAGAGACAGCAGAGAGTACAGAGAGATAGACATCAGAGAGTACAGAGAGAGAGGAGAGACAGCATAGAGTACAGAGAGAGATGGCAGAGAGTACACAGAGAGAGGAGAGACAGCAGAGAGTAGAGAGAGAGAGAGAGAAAAAGAGAGAGAGGAGAGATAGCAGAGAGTACAGTGAGAGAAAGAGAGAGGAGAGATAGCAGAGAGTAGAGAGAGAGTGAGAGAGAGAGAGAGAGAGAGAGAGAGAGAGAGACACACACAACTGAGAGTATAGAGAGAGAGGAGAGATAGCAGAGACTACACGGAGAGAGGATAGACAGCAGAGAGTACATAGAGAAATAGAGGAGAGACATCAGAGAGTACAGAGAGAGAGAGAGAGAAGAGAGATACAACAGAGAGTACAGAGATTGAGATGAGAGGCACCAGAGAGTACACAGAGAGAGAGAGAGAAGAGAGATACAGCAGAGAGTACAGAGAGAGAGGAGAGACATCAGAGAGTAGAGAGAGAGAGAGAAGAGAGATACAACAGAGAGTACAGAGATTGAGATGAGAGGCACCAGAGAGTACACAGAGAGAGAGAGAAGAGAGATACAGCAGAGAGTACAGAGAGAGAGGAGAGACAACAGAGAGTACAGAGAGAGAACGAGAGTGGAGAGATATTACAGAGTATAGAGAGAGGAGAGATAGCAGAGAGTAAAGAGAGAGAGGAGAGACAGCAGATAGTACAGAGAGAGGGGGGAGACATCGGAGAGTACAGAGAGAGAGAGAGAGAGAGAGAGAGAGAGAGAGAGAGAGAGAGAGAGATACAGCAGAGAGTACAGAGAGAGAGGAGAGATAGCAGAGAGTACACGGAGAGAAGATAGACAGCAGAGAGTACAGAGAGAGAGAGAGAGATATAGCAGAGAGTACAGAGAGAGAGAAAGAGAGAGGATAGACAGCAGAGAGTACATAGAGAAAAAGAGAGAGGGGGGGTGGAGATAGCAGAGAGTACAGAGAGGGAGAGACATCAGAGAGTACAGAAAGAGAGAGAAGAGAGATACAGCAGAGAGTACAGAGAGAGACACATCAGAGAGCACAGGGAGAAGAGAGAGAAGACAGATACAGCAGAGAGTACAGAGAGAGGGGGGGATAGCAGAGAGTACAGAGAGGGAGAGACATCAGAGAGTACAAAGAGAGAGACAGAAGAGAGATACAGCAGAGAGTACAGAGAGAGAGACATCAGAGAGTACAGAGAGAAGAGAGGAGAGACAGCAGAGAGTACAGAGAGAGAACGAGAGAGGAGGGACATTACAGAGTACAGAGAGAGGAGAGATAGTGGAGAGTACAGAGAGAGAGGAGAAACAGCAGAGAGTACAGAGAGAGAAAGAGAGAGGAGACATCAGAGAGTACAGAGAGAGGAGATATAGCAGAGAGTACAGAGAGCGAGGAGAGATAGCAGAAAGTACAGAGAGAGATGACAGACATCAGAGAGTACAGAGAGAGGGAGAGAGGAGAGATAGCAGAGAGTACAGAGAGAGATGAGAGACATCAGAGAGTACAGAGAGAGAGAGAGAGAGAGAGGAGATATAGCAGAGAGTACAGAGAGAGATGACAGACATCAGAGAGTACAGAGAGAGAGGAGAGATAGCAGAGAGTATAGAGAGAGAGAGGAGA
The DNA here is from genome assembly GCF_062004578.1 of Staurois parvus. Classification (NCBI taxonomy): domain Eukaryota; kingdom Metazoa; phylum Chordata; class Amphibia; order Anura; family Ranidae; genus Staurois; species Staurois parvus. The sequence goes on from NW_028317943.1 coordinate 9,392,571, forward strand.
GACAGCAGAGAGTAAAGAGAGAGAGGAGAGACAGCAGAAAGTACAGAGAGAGAGCGAGGAACGACAGCAGAGAGTACAGAGGGGGGGGTAGATATAGCAGAGAGTACACAGAGAGAGAGAGAGAGGAGAGAAAGCAGAAAGTACAGGGAGAGAGAGGAGAGAGGAGAGACATCAGTGAGTACAGAGAGAGAGAGGAGAGATTTTAGAGAGTACAAAAAGAGAGGAGAGATATCAGAGAGTACAGAGAGAGAGAGGGGAGAGATATCAGAGAGAAAGGAGAGACAGCAGAGAGTACAGAGAGAGATATACAACAGAGAGTACAGAGAGAGAAGAGAGGCAGCAGAGAGTACAGAGAGAGAGGAGAGACAGCAAAGAGTACAGAGAGAGAGAGAGAGAGAGAGAGAGAGAGAGAGATATGGAAGAGAGTGCACAGAGAGAGAGAGAGGAGAGACAGCAGAGAGGAGAGAGAGCAGATAGCAGAGAGTACAGTAAGAGAAAAAGAGAGGAGAGATATCAGAGAGGAGAGAGAGAGAGAGAAAGGGGGGGGGCATCGAAGAGAGAGAGAGAGGGGGGGAGAGATGGCAGAGAGTACACAGAGATAGGAGAGACAGCAGAGAGGAGAGAGAGAGAGAGAGAGAGAGAGAGAGAGGAGAAATATCAGAGAGTACAGTGAGAGAAAGAGAGAGGAGAGATAGCAGAGAGTACAGAGAGAGAGAGGGGGGGGTGCATCAGAGAGTACACAGAGAGAGAGAGAGATACAACAGAGAGTACAGAGAGAGGGGGGGGAAGCACAGAGTACACAGAGAGATGATAGACAGCAGAGAGTACAGAGAGAGAGGAGAGACAGCAAAGAGTACAGAGAGAGAGATGGAAGAGAGTGCACAGAGAGAGGAGAGACAGCAGAGAGGAGAGAGAGAGAGCAGATAGCGGAGAGTACAGTGAGAGAAAAAGTGAGGAGAGATATCAGAGATTACAGAGAGAGAGAGAGGGGGGCATCGGAGAGAGAGAGAGGGGGGGGGGTGGCAGAGTACACAGAGAGAGGAGAGACAGCAGAGAGGAGAGAGAGAGAGAGAGGAGAGATAGCAGAGAGTACAGTGAGAGAAAGAGAGAGGAGAGATAGCAGAGAGTACATAGAGAGAGGGGGCGCATCAGAGAGTACAGAGACAGAGAGATACGACAGAGAATACAGAGATAGAGTACAGAGAGAGGGGGGAGAGACAGCAGAGAGTACACAGAGAGAGGATAGACAGCAGAGAGTACAGAGAGAGAGAGAGAGGAGAGAGAGAGAGAGAGAGAGAGAGAGAGAGAGAGAGAGATAGCAGCGAGTACAGAGAGAGAAAGAGAGGGGGTGGACAGCAGAGAGTACAGAGAGAGAGGAGAGACATCAGAGAGTACAGAGAGAGAGAAGAGAGATACAGCAGAGAGTACAGAGAGAGAGAGAGGAGAGAGAGAGGGAGAGAGAGAGAGGGAGAGAGAGTACAGAGAGAGAAAGGAGAGAAAGCAGAGAGTACAGAGAGAGAACGAGAGAGGAGAGATATTACAGGGTACAGAGAGAGGAGAGATAGCAGAGAGTACAGAGAGAGAGGAGTGATAGCAGAGAGTACAGAGAAAGAGGAGAGACAGCAGAGAGTACAGAGAGAGAGGTGAGACAGCAGGGAGTAGAGAGAGAGAGGAGAGACATCAGAGAATACAGAGAGAGAGATAGCAGACAGTACAGAGAGAGAGGAGAGACAGCGGAGAGTACAGAGAGAGATAGACAACAGAGAGTACAGAGAGAGAGGTGAGACAACAGAGAGTACAGAGAGAGAGGAGAGACAGCAGAAAATACAGAGAGAGAGAGGTATAGCAGACAGTACAGATAGATATGAGAGACAGAAGAGTAGAGAGAGAGGGGGGGGGCAGATAGCAGAGAGTACAGAGAAAGAGGACAGAGAGCAGAGAGTACAGAGAGAGATAGACAGCAGAGAGTACAGAGAGAGATAGACAGCAGAGAGTACAGAGAGAGTGGTGAGGCAGCAGAAAGTACAGAGAAAGAGGAGAGACAGCAGAGAGCACAGAGAGAGAGAGAGAGAGAGAGAAAGAGAGAGAGAGAGAGAGAGAGAGAGAGAGAGAGAGAGAGAGAGAAATAGCAGACAGTACAGAGAGAGAGGAGAGACAGCAGAGAGTACAGAGAGAGAAAGAGGAGAGATAGCAGACAGTACAAAGAGAGAGGAGAGACATCAGAGAGTACAGAGAGAGAGAGAGAAGAGACAGCAGAGAGTATAGAGAGAGAGAAAGAGAGAGGAGAGACAGCAGAGAGTACAGAGAGAGGGGAGAGCCAGTGGAGAGTACAGAGAGTAAGAGAGGAGAGGGAGAGAGCAGAGAATACAGAGAGAAAGAGAGAAAGAGAAAGGAGAGACAGCAGAGAGTACAGAGAGAGAAAAAGATTCCCTGTCCCCTTTCCCCTGTATTTAGGTGTTCCACATTACCATTTCTGCTGTAATTAAGAGCTTTAGGTCCCTTACACACATGCATTTAACTCATGTGACTGTATTCATGCAGCTGCTGCATCTGCATACACTTCTATGGGCTGCCTGCCGCAGCGTGCAGGTGGCCACATCAAATGGTTGGTGTGGTCAAATTGTAAGAACAGGAGTAGGAGGGTCTTAAAGAGGCATTATTAACTATCAACAAAAATGGTGCAACGCTGAAAAAAATCTATTATAATACAGTGCAAAACTAAAAATATTACTAATAATATGAAAATAATAAGTAGTAAATATAGATGATATAAAAAAGGTGAATGAAGTGCTACAATTAGCACAATGAAACAAGCGCGGCTGTGAAAGTCTTAAACAAAATAAGTGTTCATATTATGGTGAGGGTCTGACAAACACTGGTCAGAAAGTCATGCTGCACATGAATCCTATTGCACAGGTGGTATCAGATTAATTCACGTGACTTTTATCCGTGCAGGGAATTGATAAAAATGTGCACTCACCAGATGCGCATAGTAAAAGCGCAATGTGTTGAACCATATATTGACCAAGGATCTGCAGGAAGCCCCCTTTAGATGGACCAGACAGGCAGCAACCTTAATCCTACTGGAGTCCTGGAAATCATTTAGCTTGTGTTTCATTCATATGAAGATCAAAGCGATAAGCTTCTCTCTGCATAGGATGTCCATTGAAGAAAAAGATATCACCTTTTTGATATCACCTATATTTACTACTTATTATTTTCGTATTATTATTAATATTTTTAGTTTTGCACTGTATTATAATAATTTTTTCCAGCGCTGCACCATTTTTGTTTGTATTTCGTATAAGGTTTAGGGTTCCTTTTTAGTGCATTTGCTGCTGATCTTATCAGATTCCTGAGCGCTCGCTGTCCCTTTGTTCAATTATTAACTACCAGAATGGTTTTATAGTGATGCTCATACACATCTGTTCACTTCTGTGCATGATTCCAGAAAAGTACAGTGCCATTATTTGTTAATGGCACTCCAAATGAGAGGCAAATGTGTATTTTGCCACATACAAAAGTGCAACAAAATGAGATGTAAAAATGCAAACTGGAATGTGTCAAAATGCTTGATGAGCTACTTTGTAGCATTTGTTGTGTGTAGGGCACCCCTTTGTAATCAATGACCTGCACTATGCATGCACAGGAAAAACATACCACAAAATGTGCACTCCCACTATACTAGGTCTGAATCGGGCCTGAAAATTATACTGATGTGCTTACACCCTCCCCCATTCTAAGCAGGAGGTGGATCATAAAGAACAATGACAGCAGAGTGTTTCCGCCTACTCCCTCCCATGTACTTGTGGGTGGAAATAAAAAAGGTGGTGCAGAAATGAGGGAGGCGTGGTCCAGAGAGGTAAAACACCCTATTCTGTGCTTCAGTAGGGCAGTGCATGATGGGATATGAACTGTTCTGGATGGTCGAATGATGTTATAGGAAGCCAGAGGCTTAAGATGCATCTTTTGAAATTTTGAAAAATGAGGGTGCAGATTCAAGGGTACCATAGACTAGATAAGTGAGAGATAAGCACAGTGGGATTACTTGGGAAGAAATGATATGAGAAAAGTTTCCAATATTATGAAAAGTTTAATTCTGCTTGAAAAAGTGATCTTATCCTTTAAAGGCAAGCTACATGTCTTCTTTACTTGAAAAATGAAAAGGCCATAAATAAAAATGCCATACCAGTGCTCCAATGGTGGATTAAATTCCATGAATCTCTGCTATCTGCAAGCCCTGGGCTGAATATGGAACTTGGTGGATTGACTTGCTCATTCTTTAGTTATATGTTAAAAAAAAAATCACAAATTTTCTGACAACTGGGAGTCCCCGGTTGAATAATTACATTCTGCTAAAACCATATTTCTTTTTTTTAATGATCTGAGCAAAATGCATAATGGAAACCATAGTACTTAAAAGATTGCTGCAAACCACTGACTAATTTTAATTCATGAAGCCTGAACTAGAATGAATTAAATTTAGAGTAAATGAAATTTAGATGGCATTGGATCATTAGATGATGTAATCACTGTTTCAAATAATACTGTATCCTACATTACAATAAAATGAACGGTTAATGACTGTAACTGCTGCCCTTGATACACAGGCAGTGTCATTGACAATATTAACAACATATAAAAAATTAAAAATCAAGTGCCCTCTCTCTCTCACCTTATGTCAAAATAAATTACCTCCCAGCATCGCTTGCTAGGAACTCTACAGAAGTTGTTAAACAGAAACATTACCACAAATGTCATATATAATCAGTAACAAAGCTAAAAGGCCCCTAAGCCCCAGTGCAAACTTCAAGAAGGGGACTGATAACCTCGCATCTAAAATATTTTTAGCATAGGAAAAAGATTTAACAGCCTGTGGGTCACTAGGCACTTTCAAACAAGTTTTGTGTGAATTGGCGTGCTAGACTTTAATAACTGAGCTTTAATTATAGCTGCAAGCACTGCTTACAATTTTAACTAATACGAAGCCAGTCTAATGCTACCAAGTATGTGCCAGTGAGTAAGTAAGGGTAGTAAACAATATGTGCTCATTTTGTACATAATATATAAGGAAACTGCATAAAATAGTACTGTGGGTTAGAAATAAAGAATAATAACACCAACTGCATTACAGATTGCGAAATAGTAAAAGATTCACAACATATAAACATAGACCATATGAATATCTTTTACAAGTAGACCGCTATGTGACCACACCTCACCATAGCTGTAGCACTACTGATAATTTATATATCTACTGTATATATATATATATATATATATATATATATACATACACACACTTTTGTTTGAGTTGTCCTCTCCACAATGATGTGATATATCAAAACGTTACTTTTCTTTCACTGCAGAGGAATAATATAAATACTATACCCCAGATATAGCATAATATGATTGCATGTAAATTATCATTAATTTTACTTTATCATATTTAGGACCTTTTTTTCTGTGTTTCCCCATATGAGAAAACATCTACAGTATGTTGGGAGGTCCATAATGCCTTTGAGCAATATGTGGGCTGTTTCCAACATGCTAATAAATACATTTGCATTGTTTGACCTAAGCCTTGAGCCCATTGCAGAGACCTATTGTTTAATTAGTAACAACCATTACGGCAAAAACCTTGTTATATAAAATAAACTATGAAAGAGAAATGTCTCATAGTGATGCTCTGCTTCGGAACTTTTCATGTAGTAGTTGGTAAATAGCAGAAATATGACAAGTGAACTTTAAAGCAAAAGAACAATAAATATATAATAGTACGTAAATTATATAATCTTTCCAGACTCATGTATCCTATCAAACACTGCTTAAAGTGTAACTAGGGGCAAAACATTTTTTTTCAGTTTTGAATAGAGTAAGGGAGGGTTACAACTTCTGTCAATTTTTTGGGCATCTGTGTCCCATAGGAAAGATTTCTCTTCGCTTCCTGTCTTATAGCCAAAACAGGAAGTGAGAGGAAATCCCTCCAAAGTTTTTATTTCGATGACAAAATAGTAAAAATCATGTGCTGCATGTTTTTTTTTGCTTGTTTCAACGTATTATGCACTGCTCAAAAAAAGTAAGGGAACACTTTTTAATCAGAGTATAGCATCAAGTAAATTACATTCCTGGGATATTGATCTGGTCAGTTAGATAGCAGAGGGGGTTGTTAATCAGTTTCAACTGTTTTGGTGTTGATGAAATTAACAACAGGTGCACTAGATGAGCAACAGTAAGATGACCCCCAAAACAGGAATGGCTTTACAGGGGGAGGCCACTGACATTTTTTTCTCTACTCATCTTTTCTGACTGCTTTTCACTAGTTTTGCATTTGGCTAGGGTCAGTGTCACTAGTGGTAGCTTGAGGGGATGCCTAGACGCTACAGAGGTTGCACAGGCAGTCCAACTCCTCCAGGGTGGCACATCAATATGTGTCATTGCCAGAAGGTTTGCTGTGTCTCCCAGCACAGTCTGAAGAGCATGGAGGAGATTCCAGGAGACACGCAGTTACTCTAGGAGAGCTGAACAGGGCTGTAGAAGGTCCTTAACCCATCAGCAGGACTAGTATCTGATCCTTTGTGCAAGAAAGAACAGAATGAGCACTGCCAGAGCCCTCAAAATGACCTCCAGCAGGGCACTGGTGTAAATGTCTCTGACCAAACAATCAGAAACAGACTTCATGAGAGTGGCCTGATTGCCTGAAGCCCTCTGGTGGCTACTGTGCTCACTGCCAGGAAGCATAGTGCTCGATTGACATTTGCCATTGAACTCCAGAATTGGCAGGTCCACCACTGGTGCCCTGTGCTTTTCATAGATGAGAGCAAGTTCACCCTGAGCACATGTGACAGACGTGAAAGGGTCTGGAGAAACTGTGGAGAACGTTATGCTGCCTGTAACATCGTTCAGCATGGCTGTTTTGGTGATGTGTCAGTGATGGTCTAGAGAGGCATATCCATGGAGGGATGCACAGACCTCTACAGGCTAGACAATGGCACCGACTGCCATTAGGTATCGGGATGAAATCCTTGAACCCATTGTCAGACCCCACGCTGGTGCAGTGGGTCCTGGGTTCCTCCTGGTGCACGACAATGCCCTGCCTCATGTAGTGAGAGTATGCTGGCAGTTCCTGGAGGATGAAGGAATTGATGCCATTGAATGGCCCGCACGCTTGCCTGACCTAAATCCAATAGAACACCTCTGGGATATCATGTTTTGGTCCACCCGATGCTGCCAGGTTGCACCTCAGACTGTCCAGGAGCTCAGTGATGCCCTGGTCCAGATCTGGGAGGAAATACCCCAGGACACCACCCATCGTCTCATTAGGAGCATCCCCCGACATTGTCAGGCATGCATACAAGCACGTGGAGGCCATATAAACTACTGAGTACCATTTTGAGTTATTGCAATGAAATTTCAGCAAAATGGATTAGCCTGTTGCATCATTTTTTCACTTAGATTTTTGGGGTGTCTTTGAATTCAGTCATCTGTAGGTTGATAATTTTTATTTCCATCAAACAAAGGGGCGTCATTACGTTCCTAACACATTACCCAGTCCATATCAGTATAGATATCCAACATTATATTTTTCCCCTTTGAGATCTGATGTGTTTTCAAAGTGTTCCTTTTATTTTTTTGAGCAGTTTATATGCTAACCTGTAATGCCTCACCAGTGAAGATGGACAGTTGGAAGTCACACTATAAGGAAAGGCAGCATCATATAACTCAAAAATAGTAAATAGAAAAAAAACCCCACAAATTGAATCAAATGCTAATCCACAGTAATTGAGTGACTCCGATATTAGAAATCCACTACTGCTGGAGCTTCACTCAGAGTAGATGGTAAGTAGCAGATGTGCACAGATTTGAGATACCGTCTGCCCAAAAATCGTTTTAAATACTGAAGATTACACAGATGGTAGGGTTGATGCAAACAGTAACAACATTGCTTGGACTGAAAAGCATTTTACTCCAGATTGGTCTGGGCCATTTTAACCTGTTCTGAGCATCTATAGAAAGGCAAGTACCAGACACACCTGCCTAACGCTTGGAGAGAGCAAGGCAATTACTAACAAAAATAGGTAAATGCTCACCCCATGCTATGCTACTGTGAAATCAGTATAGTGCAATCAACTCTATTCAAGCCAATAATTTAATGAATAGATGTAAATATAATTTAACAGTTTTCATATTTAGCATGTAATCTCAAATACAAGTACACATTTCATGACTGCTTTTCTCTAATGTTCCTCATCTGTGTGCAAAGTTTCCCTCAATCAGTTCCTCCTGTCTTAGGTCATCAGTGGTCCTCACAGGCACCTCCTTTGCCACTTTGATGTTCAAGCAGTTGCATACTTACACTTTCCATGGGCACTGGTGTCAGAAAAATGGTACTGTGCCATTGGCATGTTGTCTTGTAGTCACAGACTTCATATGCACAGCTGTCTAGGCTGCTTGCCATGTCAATGTAACATTATGACCACTGTTAACCCATGAAAACAGGTTTGGTACTGGTTGTGTTTCTGGCAGGATCACTAAGTATGTGTAGCCAGGCGACTGGCTAAGAATAGAGTGTAGGCTCCAGCTTTGGCTGCAGATTCTGTCTGTAGCTGCTGCCTTGCGGTGCTGAACTGGTTAACAGATACATCAGCAGTAGAAGGGAGCTGCTGAGCAGGAGGAGTTCAATAGACTGAGCCAGGCAGCACTGCACTGTGAGCATTGTAGTCCAGAGGAGAGAGACCCTACTCTAATCAAGAGCTTTTGAACTGCATTTATCTGAGGGAGATTGCCAGCAGGAGAGGAAAGAGCTGCAATTTCTCAAGCTGTACAGTTTCCTCTTGCAATGAGGGAGACTGGAGAGTGCACATCACTGCTCAGCATACAAATCTGCAGACTGAGCAGAATCCGGAGTACTGAGTTCATGGGGTGCCAACAGCCAGAGTCATCTGGGTGTAGAGCAGAGAGTGGACTATTTACTGTGTGACTGGATGGTGAGCTGAAATATCATTGGGGCTCATAGTTACATAGTTAGTCACATAATTAGTCTGGTTGATAAAAGACACAAGTCCATCTAGTTCAACCAATAAAAGGAAAAAAATATATACAATCCCATATACACAATTCTTTGCCCACAGTTGATCCAGAGAAAGGCAAAAAACCCCAGCAAAACATGATCCAATTTGCTCTAGCAGGGGAAAAAATTCCTTCCTGATCCCCCGAGAGGCAATCGGATATTGCCTGGATTAACTTTACCTATAAATATTAGCATCCAGTTATATTATCTGTATTTCAGAAATAATCCAGGCCTTTTTTAAAGCAATCTACTAATTCCTATCTATTCCACATTTTCACAACTCTTATTGTGAAAAAACATTTCCATATTTGGGGATTAAATCTCTGTTCCTCCAGATGTAAAGAGTTCCCCCTTGTCCTCTGATGACCTTAAAGTGAATAACTTTACACCGAGTTCACTATATGAATCACTGATGTATTTACACATGTAGATCATACCCCCCCCCCCTTAATCTCCTCTTCTCAAGAGAGAATACATTCAGTTCCTCTAATCTCTCCTCATAACTGAGCTCCTCCATGCCTCTTATCAGTTTGGTTGCCCTTCTCTACACTTTCTCCAGTTCCCAATATCCTTTTTGTGAATTGGTATCCAAAATGGAACTACATATTCCAGATGAGGTCTTACTAATGATTTGTACAGGGATAAAATGATATCTCTCTCTTTGGAGTCTATACCTCTCCAAATATAAGAAAGGATTTTGCTTACTTTGGAAACCGCAGCTTGGCATTGCATGCTCTGTACAGAGCTATTCCTGTCCATTCATTCTGTGCAGCTGAGGCTGCAAAGATAGAGATTGAGGGCTGTGTCCTCAATCTCCATTTTCTGTCTCAAAGGTGAAACATCAGAAGTCTGTTTAGACCCTTGATATCTCACCAAAGCCCCCCCCAACAGGGCTCCTAAAAACTGTAAAAAATAATAAAGAACAAATTGTAAAAAAAAAAAGATAAACATAATAAAATGGTAAAAAATAATTTAAAAAAATTAAACCCCGTCCACTGCCATATTGACACCGTCCACTGCTCTACTGACTGACACTATTCCTACTGACGCCACTGGCAGAATTGCCATGTTTGCAAAGGTCCCGCTTGCATTTGGGCCCTGGCCAGAGGCGGACTGACCATTTGGGCACTCGGGTACTGCCCAAGGGCCCTGGGTCAATAGGGGGCCCCATGAGATGCCCCTGGTACCTTTATTAGGATTTTTCATAGGCTTTTTTGGGTGTGGCCTGAGTGTGGGCAAGGACACAGGGGCCCCATGATCTCCTACTGCCTGGGGGCCCCATGAGTTGTCAGTGCGCCCCTGGCCCTGGCATTCTGCCACTGTAAAGGGCCCCCATGAGGGGAGTAAAGGATCCTTGGATCAGTGGGAAGGGCTCCCATGGGTTAGGCGCCCTTCATGATTTGTTGCACTGGGGACCTGAAGGTTCTAGTTATGCCTCTGATGTACCCATCCTCTGGAACTCCCTACCCCAATCCATCAGACTATCACCTACTCTCCTCTCCTTTAGGCGCACCCTAAAAACCCACCTCTTCAGGGAAGCCTACCCCACCCCCTGCTAATTGCCGACCTCCTCCACTCCTGCTACCACCCCATCCTCCACAGCTATCTCCTCCTGTGCCACCATCCCCTCCCTCCTAGATCGTAAGCTCCAAGGAGCAGGGCCCTCGTACCCCTCGTGTATCACATTGTATTGTTATTGTACTGTCGCATGTTCTGTCCCCCTTTGTAATGTACAGCGCTGAGCGAACTGTTGGCGCTTTATAAATACTGTATAATAATAGTAATAATAATACTTTGTTACTTTTTCATTCTGAGCTTTGATAAATCACTTTAAGTCAACAAGGTGATAACAACACAAAAAAAATCCATATGACATCTAAAGTGGATCAACGGGTTGGTGAGGTTTGTACATATGAATATATTGATGAAACAACCGATATTGAAAAGTGGCAGAATGGCTGACACTGAATAAAAGGCTGTTCAGCTGAAAATATGAGCACATTATACCATTCCCTGAGGAGCCTTATAGGAAACAAGAAAAAGATCTTCCAGGCGTAAAGAGCTGAACCATGTAAAAAATCTTTATTAGAATATACAGTAACTATATTAGTCAAACACAAAAAAATTGAGTTTTGGTTTTTTACAGTCAAATAGAATGTTTAGTTTTCAATGTCAGTTCCTGACTAATACATAAAAGAACTCTGACAAATTTTTATTTGCAGGAAAGCAAGAAATATATGTTGTTGTTTTTTTTTAAATCTCCTGTTGCTACTCTTAATGAGTCATAACTGAGGCTTAGACAGTGTTCCAGTTCTGAAAATAAATGATCAGGTGAATTTGTTGCCGGGAAGTTAGACAATAAAATGTTCTCTGATTTAAAAGCTCTGAATCTTCAGGGGGTTATTGTTTCAGCAGTAAGGAAGACTGAGTGAGAAATTTACCGCTTTTGTTAGTTCTTTCTGCTTACAAAGTGACTTGTAAAATGGCAGAAATTAATGAAGCAACACACTAACATGATTGATAGACTTAAACATTGCATAAATGAAATGTCACTTTACCAGGAATTATTCGGAGGCAACAAAAATGTGGATTTCTTGGTTTGTTTATGGTTTTGCATACTGAGATTCTCTTCAAAATGCAGACATGGTGGTGAAGCTAGTGTAGCTCTTGCATGCTGCCACACACAAAGAGGCCTGTCAAGCCTTCTTTGACATATTGTGATATTTCATTGAATATGGTTAATGATGGCAAGATTACATGAATTATATCTGGCCACTAGATTTTAATATATGGTCATAAAGTTTATGAGATAAAGAAATTTAGCTAAACATCAAAAATATAAATGTGGATTATTTTGCAGAGAGATGGTAGAACAACTTAACTTTAAAGTGGATGTAGGTAGGCAACAGACATGTCTCCCATGGGACTTTTCAGCAGCCACAATTAAAGTGTAAAATCAATGTCAATCATCAAATTTCCTTAAAATCAAGTTTTATTTAATTTCCATATAAAAATTCTTTGTTAGGAGCTAAAAAATTCTTGGTCTCATTTGTACAGTTTGAATGTTGTTTGCATCCCGCTATAATACAATTACATTCTAATGCTCGATATGACAGCAATATGCACAGTATATCATCCAAAGATAACATGTATGTTGCAATGCCCAATGGTTATCTCCATCACATAAATGCAAGAATAAGGTTCAAAAAAACAACATATAGCATACAGTGTCATGGATCTGTCTCCAGTACGTAATTATCAATGCTTTTCGACTACAAACAAGTGTTCATCAGGGGAAATTAAGGAGATACCTGTATATCTAAATAGAGAAATATGTACATGTGGGTAATGATGATGTAAACTACATACCATAAAATAAAGAGTAATGAAAACACCCAACAACAATAGTATTGCGACAACTTACAATCAACGTATGGAGACCATATTCCCTGTATGAGTGAGTCCCCGCCCGAACTCCTCGGGGGGTCCCTAAGAGCTGTAACACAGGCCAGGTGCAGCCGGCTGCGCGCTTCCACAGCACAATCTGTATCGTTACAGGTGGAAGTGACAAAAAACTCATGTCCTCTTAGATTTCTATATTGCCACAAACAGGCCACAAAGAAGGCCAAAAAGACTGAATTAATTACCTTCGTTATTTCTTTGTTCAATAATATCAGAAGGTCTTAAAGAAGAGAGACTGATAGGTAGAAGATTGATGTACCCAAAAATTGCCTCATATCTATATGTGGGGTAAACAACAACATAGGGATAATTAAATCATAATGGGTACAAATATGTGTATTTCTATAAATATCCCAGAATAATTTCCAGCAAACATTTGGCTTACCAAGATGCACCTTGGAGGACACACATCAAAGTGCTTCAGCAACATACCAAGACAGAAAATTGTGCTGTTCTACAACATTTATATAGGGCCCGACTAATAAATAACAGCTGTGGGTGAGATCATCAATCATCCCCTAGCCCACGCCAATGGCTCCCTCAGCGTCCTCGTGGACAGTGCCATGCATGCACATACGTACGGTGCAAGCCACACCCACTTACCTGGGGGGGACCTACGTTGACGTGATGGCGCCATCTCGCTGCACGATGTCATGGCCACACGCACAGCTGAATGGGCTTCCAGCACAAAATAGGGGAACAAATAGGGGAGACATCCTGACCAGGAAGCTCCCCTACATCTGCACCAAGTGGACACCAAAGAAAATCTGGGACAAGGGAGAGATCCCATGGGACAACTCACAACCAACCACAAAGGACAAATACAAAATGTATACCAACATTTGTCACAGATATATCAGCAAAGTATAAATATGCATACATTACTTACATTACTTACAACATAATCCATGCTAGAACAACAAAAAGGGATTTTATCTAATTTGTCTTATATAAAAGATAATGAAGTATTAAATTACATGCATCATATTTATGATATTTTGTCATACCCATTAAAAATACAAATAAGTAAATATAAGGGTTTAAAGGTAATGATAACCCCTACATATACCCTGTGATGTGACTGGCCTCAGGTGATGCACTAAGATGAAAAAAACCCTCCTACATAACCTGTACCTGTATATCTGTAGCCATCTCTTCTCTACTTTCATTCAAAGTCCAGAGTTTATAAAACTTGTCTTAGCTTTCAGAAAACAGGGGGGCAGGGAGCTGAAATTCCACACTGCAAATCTCCATGAGGAGAGTTCTTAGAGCTGATTGGAGGGAAGTGACACCCCCCCCTTCACGCAAGAACAGATCTGAGGCTGTCAATCACAGGCTGTGTACTGGAGTTCCCTCCCATCACCATTTTTCTCTTGGTGTCAGAAGTGATTCATGCTGATAGCAGAGGGACAAGGCAACAGACATAAATGACACATAGTTCTCTGAATTGAAATAAGTACACACTATAGAGGGATATGCTTTGTTTAGATTCATGTCTGAGGTTTACAACCACTTCAAATTGACCCCAACCGTAAAGTGACACAATTAGGTATTATTACAACTCCTCTTAAGTGTAAAAGGGGACAGTGGGCAGCACAGTGGCAAAATGGTTAGCAATTCCGCCTGGCAGTACTAGGGTTGTTGGTTCAAATCCCAACCACTGCATCACCTGCCTAGAGTTTGCATGTTATCCCTGTGCTTGTGTAGGTTTCCTCCAGGTACTCCGGTTTCCTCCCACACTCCAAAGACATGTTGGTAGGTTAATTGGGTCCTGTCTAAATTGGCCCTAGTATGTGTATGTATGAATGTAAGTTAGGCATCTTAGATTGTACGCCCTTGAGGGTTAGGGAGTGATGGGAATGTACAATATGTATGTAAATTGATGGCGCTATATAAATACTCATTTTTTCCCAGTGCCTGTGAGCTTGAATCATTATAACTCCATTAAAAATCTGTTTTTGAAAACTCAAACTTCTAGGACTGTGGATCTCCTAGGTCCCCTGTAACTTTCACTGCTTTCGCCCTCAAAACTTGTGTCACTACAGCATGCTACCAATTCTGGTGATCTGAGCAGAGCTTGACGGTGCGTGCAGTGAGAAAGAGGAGTATTTACTGCCTTCTTCTGCAGGTAAGAGGCAATTATAATAATAATTTTTCACCATAAGATTGTTTTAAAATAGGACCTAACACAAAATTAAAGTAGTTGTTCCATAAAAAAAAAAGCTGCTGGCAAAAATGGAGAACGGGCATGTAGAGATTTCTTAACATACCTGTAACCGCTTTCAGTCCCACTAGTCTGCTTGGGCCTTTCTGATCATGAAAAGTTCCATATACCTTGCTTTTTCTCATCCTTCAGGCATCTCTATTTGCCAGCTACTATGATGGGATACCCAGCTATAAAACAGCTACAAGAAGCAAGCGTCATCAAAAAACTACACTCCCTCGGCCTCAGAGATTCTGCTCTCTCCTGGCTCTCATCCTACCTGTCACAACGCTCTTTCAGTGTTACTTATAATGCTACCACCTCCCCTCACTCCCCCTCTCTGTTGGGGTTCCTCCATGCTCTGTCCTCAGGCCCCTTCTCTTCTCCATCTTTACCTCCTCCCTTGGCCAACTCATACACTCTCACGGCTTCAACTACCACCTCTATGCTGACGACACACAAATCTATCTCTCAACCCCCCCCTCACCCCCTCGGTCTCCACCCGAATCACACACCTACTGAGCGACATATCAGACTGCATGTCACTCCACTTACTTAAACTGAACCTCTCCAAAACCGAGTTTCTTGTCTTCCCCCCAGCCTGGACACCACCCCCCATTGACTTCTCCATCACATCCAACAACACCACCATCAAACCCGCCCCGCAGGCCAGAGTACTTGGTGTCATTCTGGACTTCAACTTATCCTTCCAGCCCCAAGTCCAATCTTTAACAAACTCCATCTCCGCAACATTGCCAAAATACGCACGTTCCTAACCCCAGAAACCACTAAACAGCTCATCCACTCCCTCATCATATCACGACTCGACTACTGCAAGTCCCTCCTCACTGGCCTGCCTCGCCGCTGGCTATCCCTGCTTCAGTCCATCCTGAATATGGCTGCCAGACTCATTCACCTTTCCAACCGCTCCCTTTTTGCCACCCCCCTCTGCCAATCCCTCCACTGGCTTCCGACTGCGCAACGGATCAAATTCAATATCCTAACACTGACGTACAAAGCTGTCCACCATACTGCCCCAAACTACATCACTGACCTAATATCCAAGTACCGCCCAGCACGCACACTCCGCCCCTCACAAGACCTCCTTCTCTCTAGTTCCCTGGTCTCCTCCTCCCATGCCCGCCTCCAGGGTGTCACCCATCCTCTGGAACTCCCTGCCCCAACCCATCAGATTATCACCTACTTTCCTCTCCTTTAGGCGCACCCTAAAAACCCATCTCTTCAGGGAAGCCTACCCCACCCCCTGCTAACTTGCTGACCTCCTCCACTCGTCCTACCACTCCATCCCCCACAGCTATCTCCTCCTGTGCCACCATCCCCTCCCTCTTAGATTGTAAGCTCGAAAGAGCAGGGCCCTCAATCCCCTCATGTTTTGCATTGTATTGGTATTGTTCTGTCACATGTTCTGCCCCCCTTTGTAATGTACAGCGCTGAGCGAACTATTGGCGCTTTATAAATACTGTATAATAATAATAATAATAATCATTACAAGGAAGTACTGAACCTTTGTCTGTTTAGAACAGGTTAGTATTCCTTTGTAGAGATGTGCACAACGAAAAACATTTGTTTCGTTTCATATTGATTTGTTAAGTCAATCATTTTGTTTCATCATATTTGTTATGTTAGAATAATTTGTTTTAGGAATTAATTTTGTATATTTGGATTAGTTTCGTATATTTGTCTCTCCAAATTGATTCATATTTTCGGATGTTATTTTGAAAAATTGGCTATATTCTTTTTAACGTGTTCATTTGTTATTTTGGAAGACTCATTATGCACTCTGAGTCTTTCCTGCTAGTCTAACCCACAAAGAGAAATGAAATGATCTGATTGGACGATATCTACTAGAGAGATTCTGATTAATCCATCTCCATCCAACCCAAACACAATAAGTGGAATCATCATCTTATTTCACTTTTATACCTTATTGTATTTATTGCAATATGTTTCCATATCATATATAGTACATTTTTAAAATAATGAAAAATGTTAATGCCAAATTATTTTTATTAATATTATTATTACATCGAGTTTATATAGCGCCAAAGGGTTTACTCAGCGCTGTACAATAGAGGGGGGGACAATACAAGAAACAGAACAGCAACAGTACACGAGGGGTTAGAGGGCCCTACTCTTTCGAGCTTACAATCTAGGAGGGAGGGGGTAGTAGCACAGGAGGAAGTGGCTGTGGGGGATGGAGAGGTAGGAGAAATGAAGGAGAACGGCTGTTAGGTGAGGGAGGGGTAGGCTTCCCTGAAGAGGTGGGTTTTCAGGGAGCGCCTGAAGGTGAGGAGGGAAGGTGACAGTCTGATGGATTGGGGCAGTGAGTTCCAGAGGATGGGGGAGGACCTGGAGAAGTCTTGCAGTCGTGCGTGGGAGGAGGAGACCAGAGAGCAAGATAGAAGGAGGTCCTGTGAGGAGCGAAGGGTACGGGTAGGGTGGTACTTGGGAATCAGGTTGGTGAGGTAGTTAGGGGCAGTGTTGTGAATGGCTTTGTAGGTCAGGGTTAGTAGTTTGAATTTGATGCGTTGGGTAATCGGGAGCCAGTCGAGGGATAGGCAGAGCTGGAGCGGTTGGTGAGGTGAATGAGTCTGGCCGCTGAGTTCAGGATGGTCTGGAGCGGGGAGAGCCTGCACTGGGGTAGGCCGGTGAGAAGAGAGTTGCAGTAGTCAAGGCGTGAGATAATCAGGGAGTGTACGAGTAGTTTAGTGGTGTCTGGGGTAAGGAAGGTACGTATCTTGCCGATGTTGTGGAGGTGGAGCCTGCATGTGTTTGTAAGTGATTTGACATGAGGTTGGAAGGAAAGGTTAGAGTCCAGAATGACGCCAAGGTCTTTGGCTTGCGGGGCGGGATTGATGGTGGTGTTGTTGGTAGTGATGGATAGGATGGGGGTGGTGAGTGGGCAGGGGGAAAGATGAGGTTAAGCTTGAGGAAACGGAGCGACATCCAATCTGAGATGTCGTTTAGGAGGTGAGTGATGCGGGCGCAGAATGTGGGGGTGAGGTGAGGCGTGGAGAGGTAAATTTGAGTGTCATCAGTGTAGAGGTGATAGTTGAACCCGTGGGAGTGTATGAGTTTGCCAACGGAGGAGGTGTAGATGGAGAAGAGAAGGGGTCCAAGGACAGAGCCTTGGTGGACCCCAACAGACAGGGGAAGGGAAGAGGAGGTGGCACCGTTGTAGGAAACGCTGAAGGATCGTCGGGATAGGTAAAGGAAAACCAGGAGAGAGCGGTGTCTCTGATCCCAAGGGAGAGAAGTTTATTAAGGAGGAGGGGGTGGTCAACTGTGTCAAAGGCCGCGGAGAGGTCCAGGAGAAGGAGGACAGAGTAGTCGCCTTTGGCGGTTAGCAAGTTGTTAGTGATTTTGAGGAGTGTAGGGGACGGAAGCCGGACTGTAGTGGATCATGGAGGTTGTTGTCAGTTAGGTGGGTGCTTAGGCAATCGTAGACTAGGTGCTCAAGGAGCTTGGAAGTGAGTGGCAGCAGGGAGATGGGTCTGAGGTTGTTTGGGTCAGTGGGGTCCAGGGAGGGCTTTTTGAGTATGGGGGTGATGTGCGCATGCTTTAGGGGGGAGGGGAATGCGCCAGGAGAGAGGGAGAGATTGAAGATGTGGGTGAGGGAGTGGATGAGGGAAGAGGGGGGTGACCAGAGGAGTTGAGAGGGGATAGGGTTCAGGGGCAGGTGGGGAGGCGGGCTTCTGAGAAGACCCTGCTGACTTCCTCAGTGATAGCAGGGCTTAAGGAGTACATTGTTGGGGGGGTTACGGTAAGCAGGGCCTTGGGTGTGGTGGGGGGCAGTGCGGTTGCGAGGTCAGAGGAGGGGAGAGATGGGGGTGATGGGGGGGGGAGGCTAGGTGGGGAGGTAGATTGCGAGTTGACTATGTCCTTATGGATTGTGTCAATCTTGTTGTGGAAATGAGTGGCAATCTCGTAGGCGGTGAGTGAGTGAGGTGCTGAGTGGAGGAGGGGGGGCAGAGAGCAGGGAGTTGAAGGTGGAGAAGAGTCAGCGAGGGCAGGTGGAGAGGGTGTTGATCAGGTTTACGAAGTAGGCCTGCTTGGCAGAGTGGAGGGAGGAGGTGTAAGTGAGGAAGGCAGATTTGTAGAGGGAGAACGCACAAGGGGACCTGGTTTTGCGCCATAGTCTCTCCAGCACGCGACTGCGACGTTTGAGGCATTTAGTCTGGTCGTTCTGCCGTGGTTGAAGTGGTCTAGGTTTGATGTTGCATGTGGTTAGGGGTGCCAGAGAGTCTAGGGCAGCTGACAGTGAGTCGTTGTACGTGAAGGTGGCTAGGTCATGACATGACAGTGGAAGAATGCTGTCGTGTAGGCGGTCGGCAGCCGAGTGGAGGGGGGCCGGGTTCAGGTTGCGGAGGTTGCGGCTGGTGATGGTTTGGCGCTTTGGGGGGGGGGAGTTAGGGGAAGGGGAGATGGAGAATGTGAGGAGGTGGTGGTCAGGGAGAGAGGGAAGGGGGTGTTAGTGAACTGGTTGAGGGTACAGAGGTGGGAGAAGACAAGGTCCAGGGTGTTCCCATCGATGTGGGTGGAGGATTGGGTGTATTGTGTGAGCGCAAAGGAAGAAGTTAGGTGGAGGAGATGGGAAGTAGCCGGGTTGTTGTCGTTGATGGGGATATTGAAGTCCCCAAGGATGATGGTCGGTAGCTCAGAGGAGAGGAAGAAGGGAAGCCAGGCGGCGAAGTGATCCAGGAAGCGGGGTATGGATCCAGGAGGCCTGTAGATCACTATGATCCTTAGGGGGGCGGGGGAGAAGAGTCGGATGCAGTGAGCCTCGAAGGAGGAGAATGATAGAGAGGGGGGTTAGGGAGGACCTGAAAGGTGCTCAGCGGTGATAGGAGCAAGCCAACACCACCACCTCTGCGACCGCTCGGTCTGGGTGAATGGGACCAGACAAGACCTCCATAGGAGAGTGCCGCAGGGGAGGTAAAAACAAAATGGATCAGAATCAAATTGGATCATTGATTATGTCATTACATTAAAGCGGAGCAACACCCAAAAGGGGAGGTTCCGCTTTAAGGACTGCTCCCCCACTCCCCATTAAGGATTGGCACCTTTGGGGGCGGGTACCCGAATTATACAGGTACCCGCTCCCACTTCTGGTCGAAAGGGGAAGATGTCCTTCCTACCCTCCCTCCCTGTAGTGTTTTGGGACACGTGACAGGTCCCAGAAGACTACAGGACCATTCACAAAGCACAGCGCTACTTGACTTTGGGTAGAATATTGTACATATACATAACATACAACCCCAATTCCAAAAACGTTGTGACATTGTGTATAATCTCCAAAAAAACAAAATGCAATGTTTGGAAAACTCATAAACCCATATTTTATTCATAATAATAAATAGAAAACATATCAAATATTTAAACTGGGAAAATGTAAATTGAGGTTGTATATTGATTTCATGAGAATAACAGGCTGTCATAATTGCCTCCACTCAATATATTATTGGCATATCTGCATCAATGCTTCTTTCAATTCACACAGAGTACAGCTGATTCTCTCTGCGATGCCATTTTGTCATGAGTTGTGTGGTATGGTTGTCTGGAACATAAATCCTTGTTTTCTTAAAATAGCTTGTGTTTTGCCAATTGTTTCCTGGAGTTTGCCTTTTTATTGAAGCACATAAATCTACGTGAATTAAGTCCAACGGCTGTTGGGCTCTGTTGTTGCTATAATTTAGAAAACAGGTTTGTCTTTTCTTCCTTTTATGCAGCTAATACATTTGATTTGACTGCATTGGTTCATTTGTATGCCAGGATTCCTGTACCCAAAATTATGCCAAGTGTGGATAATGTTCAAATGTTTTTCCTCTTTCAACAGTGTTAACCACTTCATTGTAGTAGTTCAGCTTATACAATTCAGCCATAATTTTTTCCATTTGCAAACATGCAGCCACCCTCGTGGTAATGCCCCGGTTACTTTTGAATGTCACTATTATGCCCTGTTTTGGTGAGGGTGTCTACTGATAAAATGTTGCTTTCAAGAGTAAGTATATTTGGTATATCTTTGAAAGATACTAAATACAGTATTTCTGGTGGAAAGTTTAAAAAACAGGGCAGTAATGGTAACTTCCTGTAGTCTTTTTGATATCATAAATAAATAAATGACCATAGGACTTAACGTTCAAAGTCAACACACCAGGGATGAAATGATAAGGCACCTTGTCTGGAGTGAAAGGCACATTCGGTATATATTTAAAGTATATGTGAATCCTACAATTGTAACTACTGCAACTACTGTGCAAAAGTTTAAGGCAGATGTGAAAAAATGCAGTAAATTAAGAATGCTTTCAGAAAAATTATTTTAGACAATTAACAAAATGGAAAGTAACTGAACAGAAGAATAAATTCAAATCAATATTTGGTGTGATCATCCTTTACTTTCAAAACAGCATCAATCGTTCTAGGTACACTACTTTGTTCCAAACATCTTAGAGAACAAACCACAGATCTTCAGTGTATGGAGGCTGCCTCAAATCCTTCTGTCTCTTCATGTAATCCCAGACAGACTCAAAGATGTTGAGATCAGGGTTCTGTGGGGGCCAAATCATCACTTCCAAGAATCCTTGTTCTTTTCTAGGCTGAAGATAGTTCTTAATTACATTGGCTGGATGTTTGGGGTTGTTGTAAATTTGGCTCCAATCACATGCCTCCCTGATGGTATGGCATGATGGATCGACCTGTAATTCTCAGCATTGAGGACATCACTTATTCCTGACCAAATCTCAAACTCCTTTTGCAGAAATGCAGCCCCAAACTTGCAAGAAACCTCCACCATGGTTCACTGTTGCCTGCAGACACTCATTATTGTACCTCTCTCCAGCCTTTTGACAAAAAAACTGCCTGCTTGCTACAGCCTACTATTTCAAATTTTGACTCATCATTCCAGAGCACCCACAGCCATTTTTCTGCACTCAAGTTCCTATGTTTTCATGCATAGTTGAGTCACTTAGCCTGGTTTCCATGTCACAGATATGGCTTTTTAGCCGCAATTCTTCCATGAAGACCACTTCTGTTCAGACATCTCCAGACAGTAGATGGGTGTACCTGGGTCCCACTGGTTTTCACAGGTTCTGCATTGATGGCACTGCTGGACATCTTCCAATGTTGAAGGGAAGTAAGCATGATGTGTCTTTCATCTGTTGCATGAAATTTCCATGGCAGACTACTGTGTCTATGGTTCGCAACATTGCCTGTTTCTTTGTTTCTTGAACCCAGTCTGCTTTGAAAATTTTGCCTGGGGGTGGGGTGGTGGTGGAGGGGGAGGGCTTGCTGATGCAGTATAACTACTTTATGTCTTTTTACTGGTCTCAGACTTTCCATGGTGTATAACCTGAGACATGAAACTGTCTTCCACAAACTCACCTTAGTAGCAGAGTTAGAAAACCATGGAGACTGGCAGAATTACTAGGCATTTTAAACAAAGGAAGCAATGCAAAGAAACCAGGATACCTTTTAACGCAAAAACAACAGGCACATATCATAAATATGAAATTCTGGGGTAACATATTCTTTAACCACTTGCCCTTCGGAAAGGTTTTACCCCCTTCATGACCAGGCACTTTTTTCTATTCGACACTGCCTTACTTTAAGTGACAATTGCGCAGTCATGCAATGCTGTACCCAAATGAAATTTATATCATTTTTTTCACACAAATAGAGCTTTATTTTGGTGGTATTTGATCACCACTGTTTTTATGTGATATAAACCTATTCAATAAAAAAATAAAAAAAAAATTAATTTCTTCATACATTTTGGTCAAAATATATTCTGGTACATGTCTTTGTTAAAAAATCCTAATAACTGTATATTGATTTGTTTGTGTGAACATTATAGCATTTACAAACTATGGGATATATACAGGAATTTTTATTCATTTATTTTTATGCTACTAATGACAGTGATCAGCAACTTAAAATGGGACTGCAATAGTGTGGCAGGCAATCTGACATTAACTAACACTGGGTGGAGCTGACTAACTGCCACTGAGCTCAACAGTGGCATTAATTCACTGCTCAGTGTTAATAATATGCACTGTCGCTGTACCAATGAGACTGGGCAGGAATGGGTTAAAATCTAGGGCGATTAAGGGGTTAAATGTATGCCTAACTATGTGTAATGCGTGTAATATGCACTTTTTTTACTAAGGATCTTGTTGTTTTTTTCCCTGCTTTGCAGGGAATAAAAAAACAGCATGATCCCTTGTCAGCAAACAGATGTCTGTATTGTTTCTAATCACATACAGGTAGCTCTGTTCTGTGAATCACTGAGCTGATCAGTGGGTCCTGTCAGTCATTTATTGGCCGAGAACCACTGATTGGCTTGTGCTGTAACGGATCGCAGCATAGCCAGACTGGTGGGTGCGCAAATCACATACTAGGTGCCACTGTACTAGTATGTTAGGTGGTCAGCAAGCAGTTAAAGGATAAGTTCACCTTTTGATCAAAAATAATAAATGCTAATTTTTTTGCAGGTAAAAAAATGTGCATTTATTATTTTTGGTTGCAGGAGCCTGTAAAGCATTGCACCGGCGATCAGTTGGTGCCATGCAGGTCTCCTGCAGACCTGTCAGTATATCTGCTTGCCCATACGGGATGTATGGGCAAGCAGATATACTGACAGGAAGATTCAATGAACTACTACGGCACTCCACAGCGTTGTGGTAGTTCATTGAGAACTACAAGCTGACAGCTGCTAAGGCTGCCGGGACTTGTAGTTTCTCATTCACAGAACACTGTGACTGAATGATGCGGCTGCATGTTTTTAAAAAGTGACAGCTTGTACAGGGAATTTCTCCCTGTACTTCTGCCAAAGGAAGGAGGGAGATCGGGCAGTTGCTGCAGCATTGGAACATGTTACATGTTCCACCCTAAAAACAGGTGGAACATGTAACGTTCCCAGAGGTGAACTTAAAGGTGACCCTGTCATGTAAACAAATTGTCCCAAAAAATATGTACCTTCAAAAGTATATACTCTCTTATCCTAGCTACCTACACCACTGGACGCCACTCCATTGCTGAGAATTGGTCCTCTAAAGTCTCCTGAGAAACTGATGCATGGAGGTGACTGGTGTGGTCCCTGAAATTTTGCTTGTCATTGCTAAATTTATCACTTGCAAATCAAGGAATGTGCTGTCATCACTGGAATGACTGAAAGGATGTAAACATGTAAAATAACTGGTTCAGTATGTAAAAGTTTGAAAGCTTTCTGTTGTTTTAGGCTCTTCCTTCTCCTGGCCTCTAGATGGGGACATCCTTTGGAAAGGAATAGCTGCTATTGGGAATTATTGCTGTAAGGCCTGAGGAAGGTATGGAACAGACTACTCGTGGTATTGATAAGACCAGACCGAGGCCTTCTGGGTGTGCTCCAAGGGGATCTCATACCCATAGTGACCTGGTGAGTCTAAGGAGACAAACCAATTCAGGGCAGAAATTAGTTAAAGAGTACACATGCTCCCCTACCACACTACATGTAGAGGACATGCAACTAGACCTTGACACTAAACCAACACTTCTGGGGAGGTCAATCTTCTTTATCCCCTGATTTATCCACTCCTTACATGTGCTTACTCTATGACCGTTTGCTATCAAAGCAATTTGCGATTTCATCTCCTCCCCTCCCCAGTCGATATTCATCTGCCATTCTGCTTCCTCACTCTTCTGTCATGGTCTAGGATCAGCACCAGCTTTACTCAAGCCCATAATATGAAACTCACATTTCACACGTCTAAATATAAGTTGATTGAAGTGGTACTAAACCCAAACCCAAAAATGCAGTTTACCAAACATTAGATGTGGTGGTTGCATCAGTTTTCTGTTTTTTTTTTTTGGTGATATGGCCAGTAATACACCTCCTGTATTAGTGAGACACAACTCTGGATGAATGAGCATAGGAGGCACAGTAGAAAGCAGCACTGTCAGCCTGGTGGGGGAGTAGTGTTAAATGTATTAGCAGATTTACAGCTACTGACAAACTGAAGCCCCACTCCAGCCCATATTTTATAATCAGTTACAACAAACAGTGTTTTTCATTTGGGATAAAGGTATTACATTAATAAATAAAAGCTGATCATTTTAATCACCCCTGGCAGTGTTAAAGGTTTTTTTTTTTATCATCCATGTAACTGATACATCCTGCTGGAGAGTTTTAGCTTTGAAAAACAGCAGACTTGTTGGCTGGATTACCAGATGAAAACTGAAGAAAGAAAACCTAAAAAAGCTAACTAATGCAGCCACATCTAAGAAATGGTAAGCTGCAATATAATAGATGTTTGCTTTTGGGTTGAATACTGCTTTAATGCAAGATTTAATGGTTAGATGTTGATTATATTTGTATCCTTCTTTTGAGATAGAGGGCAGTTTGTTCTAAAATATTAATCAAGGGCAAATATATGCCCCGGCTGCTGTGCTGCATTGCAAAAGCTATTGCATATGTTATGCATTGTAATGCACATTAGTACACGTTATGATCATATTTCCTTATGTCATAGGGAGTACCAGGTCCTATGTTTTTGGCATTCCAGATTCTCAATGTTTACAAAACAACTGTTTGGTACACTATATGTATGATACAACTGTCAGGTAAGGGTACATTCTGTGGAATGCTTAAATTATAATTTTTTTTTCGGTAATAAAACTGAATTTCTTTTCAAGCTATTTCATATTACTGACCACTAGATGGCAACATAGCTCAGTAAGATCCCAGACAGAAATTGAACCTTACTGGCAAGCTTTTCCTTTGCAAACATAATAATAGGAAACCAGAACTCTGAGCAGTTTGCTTAGTCCACAGGAGCATATGAGTACAAAATCCTAAATCAACAGATACATTTACAATATTCATACAGATGGAATTGATAGAGTATAGCATTGGTTGGAGAGCTTTATAGCTATAATGTGGCACACAGCTTGATTTTTGAGTTTTGCTCTTGTGCACACATATGTATTCTTTTAACCACTTGACCTCCGGAGGGTTTTACGACAGAAACCATTGCTATTGTTGATGACACATTTTCACCATGCCATTGCTGATATTACCTGATAGCTCTCTTACATGCTAGTTGCTTGGCAGTACTGCTGACCCACTTGCTTCAATACTTTGAATTGTTGACCAAAACAAAAAAAAAAATAGCAGATAAGGACTTGTAGATTTACTGTGACTTATTTACTAAAGCCTATACATCAACTATACATCACTATACAGTGACAATTTTGAGTGAGTCAATGCAGCTGAATAACTACAGAAGTAGAAACTGTTCGGTGAGCCAAGTGAATGTTCACTGAGCTTGGTAAAAAGGTCGGAGATGTGTCAACCAATCAACCAACTGAATGCCAGCAAAATATCTGTTTTTATATTCCTTGCACAAGATTTGGTGTTCAAAGTGAACATAATCTATATTGCCAAAAGTATTGGGATGCCTGCCTTTACACGCAGATGAACTTTAATGGAATCCCATTCTTATACTGTAGGGTTCAGTATTGAGTTGGCCCACCCTTTGCAGCTATAACAGCTTCAACTGTTCTGGGAAGGCTGCCCACAAGGTTTAGGAGTGTGTCTATGGGAATGTTTGACCATTCTTCCAGAAGCACATTTGTGAGGTCAGGCACTGATGTCAGACGAGAAGGCCTGGCTCACAGTCTCCGCTCTAATTCATCCCAAAGGTGTTCTATCGGTTGAGGTCAGGACTCTGTGCAGGCCAGACAAGTTCCTCCACCCCAAACTCGCTCATCCATGTCTTTATAGACCTTGCTTAGTACACTGGTGAGCAGAATTGTAGGAAAAGGAAGGGGCCATCCCCAAACTGTTCCCACAAGGCTGGGAGCATGAAATTGTCCAAAATGTCTTGGTATGCTGATGCCTTAAGAGTTCTCTTAACTGAAACTAAGGAGCCAAGCCAACTCCTGAAAAACAACCCCACACCATAATTCCCTCTCCAGCAAACATTACACTTGGCACAATGTAGTCAGGCATGTACCGTGCTGACAACCGTCAAACCCAGACACATCCATCGGATTGCCAGACATAAAAGCATGATTTGTCACTCCAGAGAACACGTCTCCACTGCTCTAGAGCCCAGTGGTGGCGTGCTTTACAACACTGCATCTGACGCTTTTCATTGCACTTGGTAATGTAAGGCTTGGATGCAGCTACTTGGCCATGGAAACCCATTCCATGAAGCTCTCTCCGCACTGTTGTTTTGCTAATCTGAAGGCCACGCAAAGTTTGGAGGTCTTTAGCTATTGACTCTGCAGACAGTTGGCGACTTCTCCACACTGTGTGCTTCAGCATGCGCTGACCCCGCTGTCATTTTACGTGACCTACCACTTTGTGGCTGAGTTGATGTTGTTCCCAGTTGCTTCCACTTTGTAACAAGGAAATTTCATGGATGGACTTATTGCACAGGTGGCAACCTATCACGGTATCATGCTTGAATTCACTGAGCTCCTGAGAGCGACCCATTCTTTCACAAATGTTTGTAGAAGCAGTCCGCATGCCTAGGTGCTTAATTTTATACACCTGTGGCCATAGAATTGATTGAAACACCTGAATCGAATGATTTGGAAGGGTGTTCCAATACTTTTGGCAACATAGTGTATGTTTATCATATTTACTATCATAACGTGAACTGACTGCCTGAAGTTACCATGCTTGTGTTGGGGACCCAAATACTTGTGAAGAACTGGCCCGTGTGAAGACGGCACTGAATCCTTGGACAGATAAGTGTCTGTATATTAAAAGTTAGTAGCTACAGTGTTTGCATTTTGAAGAGTCACATAAGTGAACAACCTGTACTCATTAAAAAAAATAAAATCACTCTCAACATAGAAGCTAGTCCATGAACATTTTCTGAAGACAGTCAGAATTGACAACCTATAGATTTCTTTTTATGTATACTTTATATTCAACTTGTTTTTATCGGTTTTTGCAATATATAACAAAAGAAGGAAAACCGGGTTCACAGTTGTACAGTCATATAAGACATTAAACAATTTGTAATTGCATATTTTGGTCTTATATTGGAGCCTATAGTTGGTACCGATGGGGTTCTTAAGTACTGTACATTGAGAATCTATGAAAAAATGGGGGGGGGGGAGGGGAGGAGGGGATAGGTAGGGGAAGAAAATATGAAGGTGAGGGGTAACATATAAACATGCCAGTCAATGGAACATCAAATTAAAATATCAAACTTGTATGTTACATCTAGGATTATTTAACCACGAAGCCCAAGATTTATGGAATTTTGAGTTGGAGAAGTGAGTTAGTAAGAATTTTTTCTCCATTTCACATTGGGTGTTCAGATCTTGAATCACTCTGGAATGAGGTGGTATTGCTGTTGATTTCCATAATTTGGTAAAATTGTTTTTTGCTGCATATAGAATATGTATTATGACTGTGCGTGACCCTGGAGGATATTTGTCTAGACCTATGTGGAATAGAGCTAGTGCGGGATCAGGTTTGATCGTGATGCCTATAATTTAGGAGATCACTTTGAAAATACTATTCCAAAATGATGTTAATGATTTACAGGCCCAAATTGAGTGAATGATGGAACTTATTTCGCCACGCTGTCTCCAGCGTTGAGGCAAAGAGGTAGGGTATATTTTAGATAATCGGATTGGTGTCAAATACCATTGGTGCAGCAATTTAAGGTATGATTCCTGGTGGGAAGCACAGTGGGAGGCTTTATATGTCATTGTAGAGGCTGTGGACCACGATTGATCTGTGATAGGTTGCTGACAGTGTTGTTACCATTTTTTTTGAGATGAGGTTTTGGCTGGGAGTTTTGTTTCTATCAGGAGGGAATAGAATAGTGATATTCCTTTGCCTGGGTGTTTGAGTTTGTCTAAGAAGAGGGATAGCTGTAATGGTACCATTATCTTACAAGGAATTAATCATTTTTTTAGGCAATGTGTAATTCTGATGTAATAATATTTTTCACTTGCTGGTAGTGAGAATTTAGTTTGGAGGATGTGATCAAATCTTGTCCCCTATATAAATTAGACATATAATGGATGCCTGCTTTTTCCCAATTAGTTAAATTAATGTCAGGAATGGGGTAGTGAAGAGCATGAATGGGTGTTTGTATTGATTTGGATGTTGGGGTTGTATGAGAAAGGAGGAGTGACCAAGCTTCTAAGGAGGCCTTGATACAGGGATGTGCATGTGGAGGATGTCTAGGGGTGGTAGTGTGAAGAGAAAGGGTTTGCGAGGTGCTTGGGTAGAGTAATGGGAGTTCCATGTTGGTCCATGTTTTTTCTTTGGTCGGGTGCCACCAGAAGTATATTTGATCCAGGATTGTAGCTAGGTAATAAGTATGTAGGTGTGGGAGATTGGCTCCTCCTCTATAGTAAGGCTGTATCAATAAGTTGTTAGTGCATCTGGGTCAATAATAATAGTGTGGCGCTATACCATAAAAAATACAAAATATATATATTATATACCTTAATCAGTGATAATAATAAATAATAAATGATATGAAAAATGAATTAAATATACTTGCAAACAACAAATCTATAATGATATGATCCACTGCGGATCTAATTGGTGTCAAAAAATACGTAGTGCCCAATAATGTTAAAACTGGCCCTCCGCAGGACCTCATATAGTGAGAGAACAAACCAATCAAAACAAATCCCCAGGGTTATCCCTACACGGGATTTAAAATTGCAAAAAATGACAAAAAAAACCCCACACAAACTAGTGCAAAACATCCGTGACTCCCCAAAAT
Organism: Staurois parvus; assembly: GCF_062004578.1. NCBI lineage: Eukaryota > Metazoa > Chordata > Amphibia > Anura > Ranidae > Staurois > Staurois parvus. The sequence continues at coordinate 9,422,071 of NW_028317943.1, forward strand.
AGGGGGAATACTCTCCTAAGGCAAAGTGACAAGTGTTTATATATAAATGCAATCAAAAATACATTCCAAAAAGATTCCAGTGACAGGTTAACAAAAAATCCCTAAATGTCCACAAAGCTCTTAGATAAATCGTGCTCCAAAAAAGTCTTAAATATATTCCATGCAGGTGATGAGGTGAATGTGCATTCACATCAACTGTGAAATCCTCAATGGCCAAAATGCCCCCTCACCTCCTTGCTATGGCCCACTGGGCCAGCACGCTTTCAGGATCACCCCGGGATCCTTCACAGGCAGTATCTGGTTACTGGTATATGTATAAAATATGCAGCGCTAATAAACCTATAGAAAGCAATAACATAAAACAAGGTCTATACAACATATAAGGTGCTGAATCCCACTGGGGTGGGATTTAGAAAATGACTATTGTGATAAAGTCGATAAAGTTGTTATGCAGAATATCCGTAACTTATTATGCAGAATATCCGTGACTCCTGTGATAGTGGAAATGGATATTGGTTGCACTAACCAGATAGCAAAAACGCTTGTGCATGGAGTATATAAGACCTACTCCTGGTTCTCTGGATCTGGATCACTGCAGACGGTTGAGGTCATCAGCGTAGGAGCCACCAGGTGTCATATGTACGGATATGGTAACCAGCCTCAAGAGATGCCGATAACAGCCTCCAGGGGGATCATGTACAATGTAATGCGGCAGGTAAACAGGAATCAGGAATCACCTTCAAAGAAGGGGCTCACAAACAAAAAATAGCCCCAGAGAAAGCCTCCACATATTCGGATGTGAAGTGAAAGTTGAGAGAGTCCTTGATAGCCATTAGGACACCGTTGTTTTTTTTGTGGTGTGATGCCATGAATCTCGTGGAGAAATTTTTGATTGAAAAAGTAGGAGTTTTGGATGAGGCAAAGTGAGTTTCTTGGATTAGGATGATATCTGCGTGGAGGGCGTGGATTTCTTTAGTTAGGGAGGATCTTTTGTAGGGTGAGTTTAGTCCTCTGACATTACCTTAAACATGTTGTATGTATAAGAGATTGCTGAAGGAGTTGTGGGTGGTTTGTTGTGGCTGCATTTTGTATGTTAACAGACTTGCGCGATAGGACGATTGTGTTGTTTGGAGTTTTGGTGATTTGGATCTGGTAAATCGATGGTAATCGCTGTAGTATTGGGAATTCTTCATAGTTGGTACTCGGTAGTTCATAGGTGGTACTCGGTAGTTTGCCAAAAATGTTGAGTTTTCTTATAGAGTGTGATCAACTGTCAGGGGGAGGTAAAAACATGGGGGAGAACTTTTTGTAAAAAAAGCCTGCAGACAATGCAGGGAAAATTTGTAATCAGTATGATTACTGCTAGTAGAGGGTGACGTATGAAACAAGATGACGAATAATCATCGTCAAGAGACATCTGATCTAGGCTTGGTGAAGTAAAAGAAGGAAACAGAGGCTTGTGGTAGTGTATGCGGTGGAGTTGTGGTTGCGGGACCTTGTTTGGTCATTATATTTTATGTCCAGTCTCCCTCCATTTGGTGAGGGCATTGTGAGAATTTCCTGTGGTCATCAGTAGGTAGTATATTCCACTCTTTGAGAAGATCCATGCCTTCCTCAAAGGTTCCGTATTGTGAAGGCTTTGCCCTGATTTTTTATAAGTTTGGTTGGGAAACCCCATTGGCATCTGATATTGTGGTTCTGTAAGGCCTTTGTGATAGGGAGTAGCTTCTTCTTGTTAAGAATGTTGCTTTGGATAAGTCGGCGTATAATTTGACACCCGCATGAGAAGGTGGGAAGCTTGATGCATTTCTTGCCACAATCATTAGTTTTTCTCTAATGTGGTAGAAGTGAACTCTTACCAGCACATCTCTGTGAATAGACACTGGGAGGAAGGTAGGTTTGGGAATTCTGTGCGCTCTGTTATGTGCTGCTTCTAGTAGACACAATGAGGGAATGAGATGTTTCATTAGTTGTTGTAGATAGGGAGCTAATGCTTCAGGAGTGATTGATTCCAGGATGCCGCAGAATTTTATGTTGTTTCTTCTGGAACGATCTTCCAGATCTGCGATTTTGTTTTGTAGTTGTAGAATTTTGTTTTTGTGATCTGTATGAGCATCCACGACAGTGTTATGAGCCTTAACCATGTCTGCCATTTTGTGTTCTACATGTTGTAGGTGGTTAGAGTGGTCGGTAATAGAGTGCGCTAAAGACATTCCTAATGTCGCTGTGTAAAGACTGTCTTTGTTTCCCCTGAGAAAAGATGCCGGTGTCCCGCTTCTTGGGTTGTTAAGTTGCTCTTTCATGGAGCTTGCCTCGGGGAGAGTTTGCTAAGTGGCCATCTTGGGAGCCGGCCACGCATGCGCCCTTATGTATACTTAATTTCTGATGTCTTTGTAGTACTGTCCACATTATGCTATTTTATATATCTGAAGAAATAGGGTGGAGCTAAATATCTAATCTAAAAAAAGGTGCAAAAAATAATTATCTATACAGTACTAATGATATATTATAATGATCACATCTGCTAATGACTCATGTCTGTGGTTAAGACACAATTGTATCAATGGATCCCTTAAAATCTGTTGCCTTTGGCATTCTCATGCATACCTCCTTTTTATTAAAAAGGACAGTATTGAGAATGGATGCTACAGCATATGCAGTGTGCTCCTGCAAACAGTGGTTGTGGCTATATGGTGCCTAATATTGCATGTAGGGTAACCACTTGTCTATCAAGATAAGTTTAGAAAAGTCATAGTGGATAAGTGGTAAATCAACCTCAAAGCTGTTGCTTTAAGAGCTGAAGAAATGGCTTTTTGATAAACGTGATCATGTTGGCTCACTTTTATGGGGATAAAGTGTGACCCCCTCACAGTGCCCCCTGATGGCACACACATTGGTTCCTGGGCTCTCCTGTTTCATTGTGGGACCAAGGGAATCTACTTCCCCAGTGAGTACAGGAGGAACTCAGGGAGCATCCATTCTACAATCCCTTCTGCGACTAATGACACAGCTGTCATTCCATGGTTAGTGTAGCCGATGATACAGCTATTTCAGCATGTTCTGTGCTGGAATAGCTGCATTGGAGGGCAGGAGAGACATTAGGGTTCTAATAGACCCCCAATATATCCAGAAAGAGTACTCTTCACTTGCCCATGCTATCACACAGGGGGCTTGTTAAGTGGAAAAAGAAAAAGAATTATATAAAAAAATTAAAGCACCCTATAAAATAAGCACAGAGTAGGGTGAGCAGGTTTATGTAACATCAATTTCGCCACACATGTAATGTATCTTTGCAAATGTTGAAGTGAAAGCAGTAATCTTAGGGTCATAATTCAAGATTAACTGGTAAAGGCTTTTAAAGCACGGGGTACACTTTTTTTGTGTGATTTTACTGTCATATGCAATATTATGGCTTGCCATGTCTTTTATCTATTTACTCAATGCAACCCCTTCTTTTATGTTTTATTCTAAAAAATTGGTGCTATATTGTGTTTGTTCACGCAAAATTAAAGTTACTAAAGTTTAGTGTATTTTTTTTATAAATAGCTCCACAAATATTGTGTAACAAAAAAAAATTGTGTAATGTGTAAAAAATTGCAACTACCACAGTTTTAGTCTACAGAGCATTTGCTTTCAGAAAATATATACTTTTTTGTTGGTTTATGGTAATTTCTAGCAAACAATGCAGATTTTAACATGTGCAAAAAAGTAAAAAATTGACTAGGTAGGCAGGTATTAAAGGGGCATAATTAGAGTTTGAGCCTACTCACAGAATAGGACAGGACAATAATCTAAGTACCAACAGACTAAACGCAATCACTGGGGGTCAAGTAACTTCACAGTTAAACCTTTATGCACACAAACAATAGCTACCACCACATGTAATGAAGGAAACGTGCACGGCTCGCAGTATCCACTGTAGCAATTTTGACTTTCAAGACAGGTCTGCGATACCCTCTACCACTTCAGTCAGAGATAAAACACAATTAAAAACATGGTAACATTCTGAAAAGAGCAACATTCTTTAACTATTTGAAGACTGGTATATTAAACACCTTTCCTGCCCAGGCCATTTTTCAGCTTTTAGCGCTGTCATACTTTGAATGACATTTACTCAGTCATGCAACACTGGATCCTAATAAATTTAAAATTATTTTTTGCAATGGATAGAGCTTTTTGTTGCTAGTGTTTTTAAATGTTTTGCTACATAAAAGGAAAAAGTCTGAAAATTTTGAAAAAAAAAATTAGAACAAAAGTATATCTAGCTATATTTCTTTGGTGAAAAAACAAATCCATGTATCTTATTTCGTCTGTTTGAAAGCTTATAGAGTCTACAAACTATGGTCTATATGTTTGATAAATTGATCAGTCCTGAAGCTCTGACTGCCCATTTAATTTCTTGAGGCCCTAAAAGACCAAGACAGAACAAATACCACCCAAATAACTTCTTTTTGGAAAGTAGACATTCGATTTATTTAGTAAGAGGCACAGTGAGTCTTTTTAAGTTTACATTTTTTGTCACAATTCTTTGGAAAATTATGAAACTAAGTATGTTTTTTTCAAAACATAATTTTAACAAGTTATTGCTCACACACAGCATTAACAGATATATAATTAAATCTCAAAACAAAACTTTATTACATCCTAGAATCATAGAGGGGCCCAAAATCAAACAGTGAACAAAAGAGTACCTGTGGTTTTAGTAATGCAGTTGTCTACAGAGGATGGGTGGGACTGGAGTCTCACAGGAACCTAATTAGTGCAATGAACAGATGGGTCAGTACTAGTCCCAGGTAGAGACATTGTCAGTCTGGCTTAGCTATTCTTCTCATTATTCCATTTTGGGTACTCAATTGCCGTGTGTATTTTTGAACTGCTGATATATGAATTAAGTGGTGCTCACTGTACCTATATACATGTGTAACGGAACCGGAACCCAGACCGCACTGAGTTTTTCCGTTATAGCACAACTTCCCCTGTCCGAACACCATCCACGGACCACACCCTCGAAATCCCTCAGGAAAAATAGACAATACCCAGCTCCTACTAAAACAGGAAGCCAACTCCTCTTTATTTTACACAAAACACAGAATATATACAGAGGGCGGGGAAACACAACCAGGAACAAGAAATACATCATCAGCCCACCCTCTCAGTGGGAAGGGCTACAGTATAGGCAGGAAACCCCTCATCACCCCTCCCCATCCAACCAGACACAGAACAATGGGATGCAACCATGTGGCAAAGGACATTGACCAACCCCCACACCAATACACAAACAGTACATCCCATAATAGTTCGCTGCACAGGAAGACACAGCACCATGGGGGGTAGCACATGGTAAACAGACAATGGTCAGCCATGTGGCCTAGACAAAGTAACACACACTATACACAGGACTCAGACATTCACATACACACCCTGTAACCCTTAACAGGCACAGGGTGGGTTAAACATAATGATTTGGGGAGATGATACAGAGGTCCCCCGAAACCCAAAAGTCACTCCCGTCACATATCTCCCCTTTCGGCAGGAGACTAACACAGGAGTATATCCCAGACGGATGTACTCTGAAGTTAGTCGGTACCTCCAGTCTCTCAATGCCAGCACCCACATAGTACCGCATGCAAATTGTCCCACACCAAGCGTTACTCACCCAGCCAACCTCTGCCTCTCCCGTAGAACATACCCGCCGCTGGGGAGAAGTACGGACTGGTCCTTCTCCCGGAAATCCTCTCAGCCGCTGGAGAGAAGACAGGGTGGCTGGGCCGACTCCATCCTTCTGTAGGGGATCTGGGCTGACTACCCAGCATCCCTGGGGTATCCAAGTGGTGACTGTAGTTGCTAGGCAGAGGCCAGCGGCACTCTGCCCTGGTGCCAGCGCTTCTGCTGGGGACCCCACATCTGCTCTGGCTAACCGTGGGGGAGGGAGGCTGTCTTCCCCCACTCCCAGACTGTGGATCTGCTGCTGGGATGGCATTCCTCTGTCACTGTCCCCCTGGTGCACAGATCCTGGCTTGGGAGGGAAAAGAGTTTCCTCCACTTTGGCTGACTGTGGGGGAGGGAGGACAACAACCTCCTCTCCCTTCTCACCCTGGGCCTCTGAAACTACCACAGGTGTGGGGCAGAGGTCCTGGACCCTCTGTCCGGTTGTCAGCGCTTCAGCTGGCAGCTCCCCGGCTGGTTCCTCCTCAGAAAAAAAATCAATCAAATCCCCAGCCTCTGGAACTGGGGTTTGGGGATCGGGGCTCTCCATCTCCTGTCTGTGGAACTCAGGAGACATTACCAGTGCTGGGCAGAGTTCAGTACTGTTTGGCCCTGTTGCCAGGTCTACTGCTGGTTCCTCCTCAGCTGAGAGGTCTATCAGATCCCCAGTCTCTGGAATTTCCACTGATGACTCTTGGGCATGCTGCCGAACATATCCTAGCAGTTGCCTGTATGCCCTTTCCAGGTGCAGTTCTTTCATCAGCAGGTATTGCAGATCTGGCTCAAGCTCTGAGATCCCTCTGAGACCAAACATAGCCTCTCTGCCTTCCCGCAACTCCTCCAGAGTAGGTTCTCCTCTATCGCCAAACACAAAAAGATTTGTAAGGCTCTCCCACAGCAATCCAGGCCCACCAAAGTCAAGTCCCTCAGGAGAGCACTCTGTGGACACCCCTAAATATTCCTGCTCTGCGTACCACTGCAGAGCCCGATATCTATTGTCCAGTTGTATCTCCTGCTGGACCAGCCTGTCCAACTCAGCCAACCATTGCTCCTGGGGTTGCTCTCCCAGGAATGGCATCCGTGACTTTCGATGGTCCCTGGCCCGTTCCCCTGGGGTTGGGTAGCACTTGCCTTTGTCCATACCAGCAGCCTGGACCGCTCCTCTCCAAAGCACCTCCCAAATCCGCTGCCTGAGCTCCAGGTACTGATCCATAGACACAGTCCTGGGGTATGTTGCAAGAACAGTCTGTAGTAGCCCTGGGAACTCGGATGCCAGGTCCATATCTCCACTGGGGTGACTGACGTCTTTTCCTGCTCTTGAATCCCGGTGGTGGTTTGGATGTGTTTACAGCTGGAAGCACAATCCCACCGCTTGCCACCAATGTAACAGAACCGGAACCCAGACCGCACTGAGTTTTTCCGTTATAGCACAACTTCCCCTGTCCGAACACCATCCACGGACCACACCCTCGAAATCCCTCAGGAAAAATAGACAATACCCAGCTCCTACTAAAACAGGAAGCCAACTCCTCTTTATTTTACACAAAACACAGAATATATACAGAGGGCGGGGAAACACAACCAAAAACAAGAAATACATCATCAGCCCACCCTCTCAGTGGGAAGGGCTACAGTATAGGCAGGAAACCCCTCATCACCCCTCCCCATCCAACCAGACACAGAACAATGGGATGCAACCATGTGGCAAAGGACATTGACCAACCCCCACACCAATACACAAACAGTACATCCCATAATAGTTCGCTGCACAGGAAGACACAGCACCATGGGGGGTAGCACATGGTAAACAGACAATGGTCAGCCATGTGGCCTAGACAAAGTAACACACTATACACAGGACTCAGACATTCACATACACACCCTGTAACCCTTAACAGGCACAGGGTGGGTTAAACATAATGATTTGGGGAGATGATACAGAGGTCCCCCGAAACCCAAAAGTCACTCCCGTCACAACATGCATGTACTTTTATTGTTTGAAATTAACCATGGAGTGAATACCTATGGTTTACTATGCTTGATGTGATATGACGTACTTGATTATTTGTACCTTTAATTGTATGTATATGTCTAATACAACTTTATTGCTAAAGCATTTTTGTTATGTGGTGTTCTCACTATATATATTTAAAACTATTGTACTAACAGATTGATATACTGTGGAGGGGTTTAAGCACTCTATAAAATAAACTGATGTTGGTTGCTTAATGGTGTAGATCAGTGGTCTCCAAACTGTGACCCGGGGGGCCAGATGCGGCCCTTTAATTGTCTTTATCCAGTCCCTGGGGCACTATTCCATCCACTGAACACCAACACTGGGGCATAATTCCTGTTGCTGACACCAACAATGGGGCACTATTCCTCTCACAGACACCAACAATGGGACACTATTCTTCCCACTGACACCAAGAATGAAGCGCTATTCTATCTACTGACATCAAAGATGGGGAATTGTTTTCCCACTGATACCAACAATGGGGCACTATTTCTTCCAGTGACACCAAAGATGGTGCACTATTCCTCCCACTGACTCCAAAGATGGGGCATTGTTTACTCCCACTGGCTCTAGTCCACCCCTCTAAAGTCTGAAGGACAGTAAAGTGTCCCTTTGATTAGAAAGTTTGGAGACCCCTGGTGTTGATAATAGTGGTGTGTAGACCTTTGATGCTAATTACAAGAGGTTTTTGGAGCAGACTGTGTGAACCATGCACTTCTGCACTGAAGTGCGAACCATGCATGATCCATGATTAGATTTGCAATACCATCTCTGATGACACCGCCACAATATGTAGTGTAGCTTTATATTTATTTTTGAAGATTGTAAAAATAAAATTTCATACTGTTTTTATAAAAAATCTCTTTTGAATTGTTGAAATTTATCATACAAGTAAATTGTGCTGTTAAAGTCCCACCAAAAAAGAGGACTTCCTCCCCCCCTTGTAAATTGGAATGTTTTAACAACTATGCTTATGATAGGCTCATTAAAATGTTTTCTAGGCCCCACCTTAATTATATTTGCAACTGTTAATTAACCATTAAGTTGTTTAGCAGGCCATCATGTCTAATTACAACCCATTCTCAGCAAAACCCTGTTCCCTACTTAGTGTGGGGTCATCAAACAGTATCTTCACAGAGAGTACATTGGGCCAAAGCTTATGGCAAAGAGGCAGTGCATACCTGAGTTTTGTCCCACAGCTACATTTTTTTAAATTATTTTAAACAAAAGCCAAAAGAATGGAAGATTTGATGTTAACTAATAATATTATTGTAATCATCATGCAGTATAAAGCATCATCATATGATTGTTATACAACATAATACCTATTATCATACAACATAATTATTAAAATAACCATGCAGTATAAATGAGCAACAAACAGGACAGATTTATGCAAAAGCTGACACTGAAAGAAAATAAGAATCAGTGAATCCGTTAACCAGCCTCCTTCTCCTGAATAATAGAAATCTTTCTAGCCATAAATATTTTGATGAAGGTAGTAAAAGTATTGTAAAGATAAGGTGACAGTAAATAAAACACATTTCTGAGAAGGAAATACATCTTTTTTTAATACATTTATTATTATTACATTTATTTCTTATACATTTTTTAAGTAGCTTTTACTGAAATATTCACCTTCAGTCCACTGCTTTAATCCAGTCTTCTTCACCACTAGATGCCACTAGTCTTTAAGGTTGAATGGTGTCATTCAACCCACTTCATCTGAGCCCATGCTGTTATGGAGATAGCCCCTGGTATGTGTCATCACAACAGGGTAGAAAAACAATTGCAATGTACAGGGTGCCATAGTGATGGCCCTCTGGAGTGGGCCTGTGATACTCTGAACTCACAGTATGCCTTCAGATTTCTGGGTTGAATGACACTGGGCATCAATTAATCCTGAAGACATCTTGTGGCAGAGAAATGATACTGCAAGGTCAGTGCCAAAAAGAGAGGAGTATAGCTATACTCCTGAAAAACAGCTGAAATGCATATATGTTTGCTTTTCTACTTTCCAAATGACTTGTGAATTACACAACAGTGCAGACCACAGGCAAAGGGCACAGGGCATATCAGAATGGCTCTGTACCTTGTGATCGTTTTGATGATCAATTATAGTGATTACAAACTACAAGGGAAGGAATATTTACAGTATGTATGAAAGTGTAACGAATGAAGGGCAAGCGGTATAGGATTTAAGGCAAGGGGATGTTAATTAATTTGATGCTAAATTGTTTAATCGTCAAATCTTCTTCAATACAGATCATCAGGTTTTTAATATTTTCACCCCTTCCTGTCAGTACATCTTACTTCATCCAGTATATTATTGCCTTTGCCTCCCACTGTATGTGACCTGTACATTAAACCCCTTTGCCTCTTCTTTCTTGACATATATATTAATGACGTACTATAGCTAGTGTAACTTTACCAAACTCCGGATTTTATCGACCTCACTACTAGCATGTTTTTAACTTTCCAAAATTTGTTGCAAAAAAAACTTAAATGGGATCACCTTGGGTTGCCTATTTTGCAAACTGTGGTTCAGTTTGGGGATGTTGAGGAGAGTGGTGAGAGAATGTTCTGGAAGTAGGCAACTGAGAAAGGCTTTTCCTTGTCAGATTCCCTTTGTTTCATGCTTGGAGGATAATTCAGAAAAACTGGATTGCATAATCAAGGAAAGACTTTTCAGCTACCTAAAGAGGATAAATATGATTTACAATAGCGTCTGTTGAATAAAGTAAACTGCCTCGGCTTTCTTTAAGGTGGATCATCTTAGAGAGACCACACACTTGTAGTATCTTTCAGTGTGTAATGTAATATCCTAGAGATAGTACACTGTTTTCTTTGTTGCTTTGGGTAGGAATTTGTTACTGCCCAGTGGTTCAGGGGCCCCATGCAGATCTGTGAGCTCACCAGTCAAATTTGAGACATACACTATATATTGCCAAAAAGTATTGGGACATCTCTTCAAATCATTGGATACAGGTATTCCAATCACCTCCATGGCCACAGGTGTATACAATCAAGCACTTAGGCATGCAGACTGCTTCTACAAACATTTGTGAAAAAATTATTCACTCTCAGGTGCTCAGTGAATTCAAGTGTGGTACCATGATAGGTTCCCACCATCCGTGAAATTTTTGCTTGCTACTAAATATTCCACGGTCAACTGCTAGTGGAATTATAACAAAGTGGAAGCAACTGGGAACAGCAACTCAGCCACGAAGTGGTAGACCACATAAAATGACAGAGCAGGCTCAGCACATGCTGACGCGCACAGTGCGCAGAAGTCACCAACTGTCTGCAGAGTCAATAGCTAAAGACCTCCAAACTTCGTGTGGCCTTCAAATTACCACAACAACAGTGCATAGAGAGCTTCATGGAATGGGTTTCCATGGCCGAGCAGCTGTATCAAGCCTTACATCACCAAGTGCAATGAAAAGCATCAGATACAGAGGTGTAACGCATGCCGCCACTGGACTCTAGAGCTGTAGAGATGTGTTCTCTAGAGTGACAAATCATGCTTCTCTGTCTGGAAATCCAATGGATGTGTCTGGGTTTGGCAGTTGCCAGGAGAACGGTACTTGCCTGACTGCATTGTGCAAAGTGTAAAGTTTGGTGGAGGTTATTATGGTGTGGGGTTGTTTTTCAGAGGTTGGTTCCAGTGAAGGGAATTCTTAAGGCATCAGCATACCAAGACATTTTGGACAATTTCATGCTCCCAACTTTGTGGGAACAGTTTGGGAATGGCCCCTTCCTGTTCCAACATGACTGCACACCAGTGCACAAAGCAAGGCCCATAATGACAAGGATGAGCGAGTTTGGGGTGGAGGAACTTGACTGGCCTGCACAGAGTCCTGACCTCAACCCAAAAGAACACCTTAGGAATGAAATAGCGTGGAGACTATGAGCCAGGCCTTCTCGTCCGAGATCAGTGCCTGACTTCACAAATGCGTTTCTGGAAGAATGGTCAAACATTCCCATAGACACACTCCTAAACCTTGTGGACAGCCTTCCCAGAAGAGCTGAAATTGTTATAGCTGCAAAGGGTGGGCCCACTCAATATTGAACCCTACGGACTAAGTTTGGGATGCCAATAAAGTTCATGGGTGTGAAAAGGCAGACGTCCCAATACTTTTGGCAATATAGTGTATATTACATTTAGCTTAGCTAGGGAGAGTGAACTTCCATATGGCATATGTTGATTTTCTAATGCCAATAATGTGATTTCACTGGTAATTATTGAATGTGTTACTTTGTCTACATAAACCATTTGTATTATTTTCAGAGAGCAGTAGTCACTGAATAAGGTTGCATTTTTTTTTTACAACTCTTTTACCATGTCATGGGATTCTGAAGGTGTCACTAGACTCAGGATGGAACTGTACCCACATACTAATAAAAGTCAACAGGTGCTCTAGATTTAGGTATACAGTTGCTAGAAAAAGTATGTGAACCCCTTGGGATTCCGTGGAGTTTTGCATGAATTGGGCATAAAATGTGCTTTGAACATCATCTAAGTCACAACAATAGAAGAACACAGTCTGCTGAACATAATACTACACAAACATTAGATGTTGCCATGGTTTCATTGCACATAACATGTAAACATTCACAGTGCAGGGAGGAAAACGTATGTGAGGCCCTAGCTTAATGACTTCTCCCAGAGCTAATTGGAGCCAGGAGTGAGCCAACCTTGACTCCAATCAGTGTGATGATATTGGATGTGTTGCTGACAGATGTCCTGCCCTTAAAAAACACACACCTGTTTTGGGTTTACTGGTTTCAAGAAGCACTGTCTGATGTGAACCATGCCTCGCAGGAAAAGAGCTCTCAAAAGACCTACGATCAAGAATTGTTGACTTGCGTGAAGCTGGAAAGGGTTACAAAAGTATCTCCAAAAGCCTTGATGTTCATGTGCCCACGGTAAGACAGACTGTCTACAAATGGAGAAAGTTTAGCACTGTTGCTACTCTCCCTAGGCGTGGTCGTCCTGTAAAAATGACTGCAAGAGCACAGCGCAGAATGCTGCATGAGGTAAAGAAGAATCCCAGAGTGTCAGCTAAAGACCTACAGAAATCTCTGGCACATGCTAACATTTTTGTTGACACATCTACAATAAGGAAAACATGAAACAAGAATGGAGTACATGGGAGGACACCACGGAGGAAGCCATTGCTGTCCAAAAAGAATATTGCAGCACGTTTGAAGTCTGCAAAAGAGCACCTGGATGTTCCACAGCACTACTGGCAAAATATACTGTGGACAGACGAAACCAAGATTGAGTTGTTTGGGAAGAACACACAACACTATGTGTGGAGAAAATAAGACACAGCACACCAACATCAAAATCTCATCCCCACTGTAAAAAATGGCGGAGGGAGCATCATGGTTTGGGGCTGCTTTGCTGCCTCAAGGCCTAGATGGATTGTTGTCATTGATGGGAAAATGAATTGCAGAGTTTATCAAGACATTTTGCAGGAAAACGTACGACCATCTGTCCGCCAACTGAAGCTCCGCAGAGGATGGGTGATGCAACAGGACAATGACCCAAAGCATACAAGTAATTCAACAAAACAATGGCTGCAACAGCACAAAATACGCCTTCTGGAGTGGCCCAGTCAGAGTCCTGACCTCAATCCGATGGAAATGCTGTGGCATGACCTTAAGAGAGCGATTCACACCAGACATCCCAAGAATATTGCTACCCTGAAACAGTTTTGTGAAGAGGAGTGGTCCAAAATTACTCCAGATCGTTGTGCAGGTCTGATCTGCAACTACAGGAAACGTTTGGTTGAGGTTATTGCTGCCAAAGGAGGGTCAACCAGTTATTAAGTCCAAAGGTTCACATACTTTTTCCTCCCTGCACTGTGAATGTTTACATGTTATGTGCAATTAAACCATGGCAACAGCTAATGTTTGTGTAGTATTATGTTCAGCAGACTGTGTTCTTCTATTGTTGTGACTTAGATGATGTTCAGAGCACATTTTATGCCCAATTCATGCAAAACTCCACGTAAAACTCCACTCCACTTTTTCTTGCAACTGTATGTGGCCAAATATAGAAGTACTATGAAGGTAATTTGCGCCCCTGTGAATATTTAAATGACACAATCTTATGCATGACTGAAATTACATTTTTAGAAAAACTGTGTTTGTAAAATAAACTATTCTTGTCTATAAAATCTGATCATCTTTCTGGTATGTTTATTCCAGACAACAGTCTATATAAATGAGTGAAGTGGCTATAGCCATTTCTTTATCACCTTGAGCCATTTTATGAAATCTTGACATTTAGAAAACCTGACCTATTTTTCACAGTGATGAGGAGCCTTCCTGTGACTCTGGAGACAGCTGAACGTGTATGAAGCAACAATTTTCCAATGCAGCCATCTTTATCAGAATGTTGCTTCACAGCACAGAATGTCATGATAGCACACAATGCAAACTAATGTAATTGCACAGTGGACAAATGTAAATTCCAAAAACATTTTTTTTTCTCATGTATAAATGATTCAAAGGGTTGAAACCCTGGAGGCCGTTAGCTTTATACTTATCAATTTAAGAAGCATTACTGGCACAATCGTAGCTTTTTATGTAATGGTTATGCTTCTATTGCTCTTTTTTAATCAAGCTAAAAGCACATTACTTTATGACCAAAGATTTGTCTTGGAAAAATGATATCATTCAGAAAATATCATTTTATATTACATTTATTTCTGTTTATTTGTACTGCATAACAGTAACATAAAATGAAACAAAAAATGTATAGTTGCCCATGCTTAGACGAGAAGTACTTTGTTGAATAATTTCATAACTGGAATTCAATATAAATTATTAATCAGATTAAAAGTGCCACATATTCTCAATTTTTTTCATTCAATACATGTCTTTACATATGGATATTTATTTTCTGTTCTCCTCTAGCAGGTATCTTAGGTCTTAAAAGGTACATTACATTCTATGTATATAAAAAGTGTTGACAAATGTTCCAATCCTTCCCTACTCTGTCCGATACAAAAAAGTAAAAACCTTTTGACAGAAATTGAGCTTTAAAGTTGTCCAAAACTTAATAAGTGAGGAATCCAAGCAATGCAAAAACATCTCTTGAAAGTAGAGAATGCTATTTGGTCTCCTTAAAGAGACCGAAGAAAACCTAAAGATACACTATTGTTAGCTTGCCTGTTAATGGCAAAGTTACAATGTCTGTGTAACCATTGCTCTGCAACCATGGGGCGTCATGACCCTTTAATAATTGCCTTGCCTGTGCTCCCCTGCTGCTCCTTCCTCTGTTGCAGCCAGCACCAAAATCCCCAGTGTCAAATGGGTTCAGGCACTAGAGGGAGTGGTGACAACACACCCTCTATCATGTAACACTGCTCAGCCTGGTGATTAGATGACCAAAGCACTGTCATATAGGAGAAGGTCCCCTTTACCTGGAAACACTAAGTATTTGCCTGGCTGAGACAAAAGAAGGAGTAGTGGGGGAGTGCTGGCAAGCTGAGTGTAAGTGGGTCAGAGAGGCCTCTTTACTCCCACACTCTCATTTTGCCCAAGCTGGAAAGTCCTTTGAAAGGTGAAACTTTGGTACAGTTGAAATTGTTGACATGTCCACTTTATCAGAACAGTCGAATGTTTGTGAATTACATTTAAAGTAAAACAATGGAAATACCTTGCGGTGCCGCTCCAAGCTGGAAATGGGAAAAATGAGTCACCCCACTGGCAGATGAAAGAAGGGAGCAGGTGTCCAGAAGCAATTCCAGTATCAGCCAATTCAGTGGGGAAATGGATGCGTTCAACCGATCCCAGGAGTCAGATGTATGGGATGGTCTTGGCCACCACTCTGGCCCTGCCCTCTGATGCATTTCGTCCTGCCCACCGGGGCTTGATCACAGGCCTCTGTATTCAAGCCCTGGTAGGCAGGGCAAAATGCCTCAGCGGCTGTGGCAGGAGTGGTGGATGAGGCCATCCCATACATCTGACTCCTGGGGTTGGTTGAGCAGGGTCCATTTTCCCATTAAATTTAATTTAGCTTACATTTTCACAAACAAATGAAAGGATGAACTAAATCACTACACCCTCCCCACCTCTCTGGTCACTGATGCATTTACTTATATTGCCTTTCCCATATTCAGACACCCTCTCCAGCTGGTGCAATGGTTAAGCACTTTAAAACTTTACTAGACAACATTGAAGGCTGTAAAGCAACATAGTGCAGTCACAGTGAGCACTAACTGGTCACCACTGGCCATGTGACTATGCTGACCAATGAGAATATGTTCTTTGTTCCAGGAAGCCTTCCCCAAAGTAGGAGGCTCAAAAGGATTCTCAGTGTTTAGTGCAGTCACGGTATAAAAATGCCGTTATACCAGTTGGAGAGGGCTTCAGAACATGGGGATTACGTAACATGGGGATCACAAATAGATGACAGGATGGATGGCAAGGGTGTTCTGAGTTTATTAATTTTTTAAAAAATGTTTATAAAAATGTGAACTAATCCTTAAGGCTACTTTCACACTGTTCTGTATAAAAAAAGGCATTAGCGTTTTAGCCACATTGAGTTAAATTTAATGCAATGCATGAGGCATTTCTGATGCATCTTTTATGTGTTTTTGCTGCATTTGCATTTTCCCCATATTACTTTCCATTTTTCTAATACATTTTTCATGTGATTTTTCAATAGGAATATGCAGTGCGACTTGCGTGTGATTTTGAATCTACTTCAATGGGAATTTAGAAGTCACATTAGCATAGATAAAAAGCATTCCTATGTGACATTGATGGGCAAGTGTTTTTTTAAACCTTACCTCTCCTCCCTAGTCAATGTTGCTGCCTAAGGCTAGGTTCACACTGAAGAGGTTTTGATCCTTCCTTCAATCCTTCCTTTGATCGATCGAGCCTTCTTTTGATCTATCAATCCTTCAATCAAGCCATCCATCCCTCGATCAAATCCTTTAATTTCTTTTTATTGATCGATCAATCCTTCCTTCAACTGACCCTTCCGTCCAATGATCCTTCCTTTGTTTGGTTGATCCTTCCTTTAATTGGCAAACCTTTCCTTCAATAAATTGAAGCAAGGAAGGATTGATTGATCGATCGAAGGAAGGAAGGATCAAAAGAAGGGTTGAGCTAAGGAAGGATGTATCAACTGAAGGAAGGATCGAAGGAATGCTCCAAAAACACAGCAGTATCAAAATCGATGGGTGGATGACCAGACAGGAGAGGTGAGGGTTAAAAAAAACACTCATTCAGCAAAGTCACATGCTTCTATGCTGATGCGACTTCTGTAAGATGACGTACCCATAGAAGTCTATAGGGCTAAAATTGTACTGAAGTCCACCAGGAACCTTTTCCAAAATCGCACTGTGCTGAGTCCCATTGATCAAAAGAGTACCATTGAATATAATGGGATTTCCCTTGTCATGTGATTCTGTAAACTTGGCCTTGAGCCCACAGGTGCGTTGTGTTTGTGATGTATTTTTGATGCAATTTCCATTCATTTCAATAGAGGGATACATTTTGTGAGCATTTTTTTGTACCGGACCAAACATGCACCAAAAATGCAGCAAGCAGGACTTTGAAAAATGCAATGCACCCACAACTGACCAATGTGAAGAGTTCCATTGGATCAATGGTCACACTTTTTTCTTTTGCTTTTTTAATGCAAAAACATAAGAAAAACTGATCAGTGTGAAAGCAGTCTAAAGTACAAAAATAAATAGAAGACAGGTTTTTTACTTCTGCATTTTCCAGATTAAAGACCTAAAATAAACTGAAGTTCCATACTTTCCTAACATTTTCCAAGCAGTTACCTTCTTTGATGAATGTGATGAATGTCATCAGGTAGTCTTGTAATTCACATGCTCCAGTGAGTGTTTATTGAAAAATGTACTCTGTCAGATGTCTTGATACTAAATGATATAAAAAGGATTAGTTGTGTTGCTTCATTGGTGGCCTTTAAAAAGCAGATTTTTCACAGAGAAGCCAATTGTCCACATACAATGATCTGCAATGATCACATTATTGCCATATCTCAAAATGTATGAATATTATAGAGTCAAATGGACCATTTTTAGCTTAGTAAAGTATGTATCTATTTTGACAATACACTGGAGCATACACACAGATGTAAAGAATCTACTGACATAACTTGTTAATAAAACATTGCAATATAATCTTTGCAGGCAAAAATGGGTCAGCATTACTCTTGGCATGAATGGGACTGCCTGCACCTGTGCATCCCCTTGCAGATAAACACGGCCTTGCAGGGGCGTACACTGTGTATGTTCTGTGTGAACAAAGCCTTACTATGTGTTTTTAAAATTATTTTTTATATTAATTACTACAATTTTTTACAATTTTATTTTAAATATTTTTTACAATTTTTTTTTGGTGGGGCCGACTTTGTGAGATATCAGAGGTCTGAACAGAGGAAGGGACTGAAGACAGAGTTCAGTCTATTTCTCTGCAGGCTTCATATGAATGAATAGAGGTCTCTGCATAGAGGCTTCTATTCATTCATAAACTAAGACATACTAAAGTAAGCTGCAGCTGGCAGGTGGTGGGGTGGAGGGAAGGGGTGCTTAGAGATTTTTAATTTTGTTCCCTAAGTGGCTCCCCTGCAGCAAAACCCAGCGGGAGGGCAGAGGAGGGAAGCCTTAAGCTGCAGGGGAGGATCAGTGTTTTGGGGGGACAGGATCGGTGCAGGTGTGAGTGTAGAAGGATGGAGGGAGTTGCTGAGGTGCTGCGGGGCTTCATGAAGAGTGACAGTTGACAGTTGACAGAGGGGAGCGCTGGAGAAATGTCACTGTACTAGCAGCAGCGGGTGGGGGGGCACCTTTTGGGGGATTAGCTCTGATCAGCAGATTGTCATCCGTTGATCAAAGTTATTGTTTTGTTCAGCAGATTGACATCCGCTGATCAGAGCTATTGTTTTGTTCAGCAAAGTCTGCTGAACATTTCTACTATAGGTTCATTGTCACTGAAATGACCATGAGCTTATAACAGAAGGAGAAATGCAGGTCCGTATGGCATACAAAAACAACGCATGTACAGTAAATGGCACTGAGAGATGACAATGAGCACCGTAACACTAAAATACAATAACAAAAAACATATAATAAAAGTCCATAGAGTCCATGGAAGGAGCACTATATTGTGGCAGCTACGCATTGAGTGAAGCAAGACTCGGTAGAAATAAGAAAGGGAACAAAAGGGGGCACCAGCCTAAGTGCACTATTAAAAGGCAAGTTTATTAGGATTAGCCAAATTACTACTCACAACTGAGGTAAGTATGTGGGCATTTTCGAGTCCCAGAAGGATATAATGCAGGAGCCGGTGTGAGTCCATTGGAGCTCAGGCACAGAGGATCAGATGAGAACATGTGCTGACATAAAGTCAGTAGAGGAGGAGCCTAACCAAGGCGGTAGGAGAGAGGGCGATGTGAGCGCTCTCCGTAGGATGGCCACCCTCCCTCCCCAAATGTTCCCCGACTAATGCTGCGAAGGCACCCGGTTGAGAACTTGCGGGTGAGAGGGGTTCCTGAAGAGAACTTGAGAGGACGGAGCTGCAGGAGTCCATGACTACGGGGCGGTTGAAACCTCCCGCCCGAGGCTGCTGGGAGTGCAGGTGACACGGGGCGGTTACGTGATCTCCCGCAAGGGAGCTCTGGGAGACAGTGAAGCCGATTAGCTTCCCGATTCAGGGGGAGACGCCGGCTCTCTCACGGATGAGACACGTGGTCCTGGCTCAGCGTCCCGGCTCGGTGAGAGGAGAAGGGGAGAGAACTGGCAGGTCCCCAGAGGAGTTGGAGAAGACGCCAGCTTGGGAGAGAGGAGAGTCTGTGTGCCGGATACCAGTGAGAGAGGTAGACAGAGGAGAAAGAAGGAGTCCTGGAGAGAACCCCCCCTCCTCCAATTGAGGGGAAGAGGAACGGTGCCAGAACAGAAGACAGAGATTCCAAAGGACAATCTCCCAGGAAAAGCAACTAAAAGAGGGTGAGTGAGAGTGGCTGGACTATATATAAAATCTGTTATTATGGACAGTTTATTGATGCAGCAGGAGAAGTATACATAGAGGGGGAACACCAAGCAGAGTGAATAAATTAGAACCTTTCCAAAAGACCCATTACAGCATATACCCTAAAGTCTTAAAGAAGAGGGTGTGGACACATATAGAAAACATGAAGAGTAAAAATAGCAAAGGGAGTGGTGCCAAGCATTCCCAATCTGGAACAATTAGAAAATTTACGTCTCAAGGTAATGTGACCCCAGAAAGAACTCAAGAGGTAGGTGAAAAAAGTATAATGGAAAATAGCATGGATAAGAGCGCCAGGTCTCCTGTGGAAATGGATAATAGTAGCCAACAAATAATAGGAGGAATAGACCCAAGAGAAAATGAAGGAGAACTACAAATCCCAAATAAAAAGGAGATGGCAGAAATGTTTGGAAATTTGGAAAAATCAATTAAACAGGAGATGGGAATTATTCGGAAAGACTTGGGTCATCTTTTGTCCAGAGTAGAAGAAACAGAAGAAAAAATTAAAAAACATGCTCAAGCCATTCCTGAACTGAGAAATTATATAATGGAGATTAGGCAAGAACAGAAAAAGCTGGGATATAAGTTGGAGATACAAGGTAACATGCATAGGAAAAATAACCTCAGGATAAAGGGAATTCCGGAGCTTGCACAAGAAGAAGATTTAAGAGAGATATTACAAAAAATTCTAATCTCCATCATGGGTAGACCTAGAACTGAGACATTTGTATTGGACAATATATATAGGATGGGAAGGTTTCAGCGATATCGGGTGGAAGAGAGACCGAGAGATGTAGTGGTACATTTTAATAAAAAAGGAGAGAGAGAAGAAGTATGGAAGAAGATAAAAGGAAGAGCTAGTATTGAGTATGAAGGAAAAAATTTACAAATTTTTGCAGATTTGACACCTGAGACATTATGGAGAAAAAGATCATTGAGACCACTAATAGAACAGATGAAAAAACAGAATATACAATATAGATGGAATAGTTCGATGTGTCTAATCGGATGGAAGAATGGAGTTACTGCATACCTGAGATTTCCTGAAGAATTAAGAGACTTTTTTGATAAACTTAATATTCAAAGAATAGAGATTCCAGGTTGGGAGGAAGAAGGAGGAGGGATGTATGCTGAGGGAAAAGAGGAGTGGCAACAAGTTAGAAGAAGGAATAGAGAACGAATAGATAGGGGAACATCGGGGGAAAGGGAGGGTAGGTGAACCGTACAAGGTTAGAGTTCTACCTCAGGGTCAAGATCCAAACGTGGCATTAGGCCCACAAAAGGATTAGATGGCAAAAAATAGGCCTAAGGGGAGAGGGGGGAGATGGAGGGGAGGTAGGGGGAGGTTGAGGGGGGGGGAAGTGGATGTTGGGGAGGGGGGAGGAGAGAGGGGGGGGATATGGTAGGGGAGGGAGGGGAGGAAGGTATAGGGGAAAGTTTTTAAAAACACTCTGCATAGGGAGGAGATGTATACAAGAAATATGGAAGATATAAGATTTATAACATATAATGTAAAGGGGTTGAATAGTCCCGGGAAGAGATTTAAGCTATTTAAAGAATTACAACTTAGAGAAGCCTCGGTAGTTTTGCTGCAGGAGACGCATCTTGAGATTAAGTCAAATATAAAATTGAACACCAGAAATTATCCAACATGGTTCTATGCGGATTCCCCAATTAAGAGAGCTAAAGGGGTGGCAATTGGGTTTGATAAAAACACAAGGTGGGAGATGGAAGAGAGAGAGACAGATCCTGAGGGGAGATTCTTGTTTTTGAGAGGTAGATTGCAAGAAATGGAATGTACAATAGCAAATATCTATTGCCCAAATAAGAAACCAGAGACATACCTGAAAGGGATATTAAGAAAATTGATGGATTTCAAAAAGGGAAGATTGATAGTGGCAGGGGATTTGAATCTAAGTTTGGACCCACAGATGGACACAACCTCTTGTGTGTGGAGAGAGGGAGGTAGGTCTCTGAGGATTTTAAAGAAGGAGATACACGAGTGTCAACTAGTGGACATATGGAGAATAATGCATGGAAAGGAAAGAGACTATACCTTCTTCTCTAATGCACACGAGATTTACTCGAGATTAGATTATATAATGGTAGATCACCAACTTATTGAGAAGGTGGCTAAAGTAGAAATAGAGTCAATGACGCTTTCAGACCACGCCCCGGTTATAATGAAGCTAAGATGGGGGAAGAAGTTAACAAGGGGGGTAGGATGGAGGTTAAATGAGGCTCTTCTACAAGACCAAGAGACTGATTTTTTCAGGAGAATGAAACAGGTGATGTGTCAGTGGCCACAGTTTGGGAGTCCCATAAGGCATATATTAGAGGTATATTGATTGCGCTAGGGGCAAAAAAGAAAAGGGAAAGGAGTAAGAAATTAACGGGGCTTTTAAAAGAAATATATGACCTAGAACAGATCCATAAAAATAGAACAACAAGTGAGATAAGACAGAAGGTAATAAAAAAGAAGAGAGAACTGGAGTTATTAATGGAAGAAGAGAGGAAGAGAGTATTAAATAAAGTAGCAGGAGAGAGGTATAGATGGGGAGATCGACCAGGAAAATATTTAATGAAAGCCCTAAGGAAAAAGAAAAATAGAAATTATATAGAAAAAATAAGAAATACCAAGGGAAAAATGGCGCACTCTACTAAAGAGATCGTAAAGGTGTTCAAGGAATATTATAGTAAGTTGTATAATATTAATTCCCAGGAGGCTGTGAATGAAGGTGAAATTGAGAATAGAGAAAAAAGAAGAATATACTTAAAAAATGCAGGACTACCAAAGGTAGATGAAGATCTATTGAAATCCCTGGAAGTAGAAATCACGCAGGAGGAAATAAAAATAGCATTAAAAAACACTAAGGTGGGGAAAAGTCCAGGCCCAGATGGATATACCGCGAGATATTATAAAAAATATAGTGAATTTCTTATACCTAAATTGAAAGACTATATGAATGCCCTAGGTGGAGAAATGGAGATCAGACAGGAATCCCTACAAGCCCATGTAACACTTATACATAAGGAAGGGAAAGACGCTACTCAATGTTCCAGTTATAGACCAATTGCACTGCTAAATATAGATACGAAGTTATATGCAAAGGTCCTAGCAAATAGAATGAAAGATTTAATGCCAGAATGGATCCATGGAGATCAGGTGGGCTTTGTATCGGGGAGAGAGGGTAGAGATAATGGAATCCGAACTATGTTATTGATTCAGAAATCTAGGAAGGGGAAAGCCCCGGTGGTGTTGCTATCTATCGATGCTGAAAAGGCTTTCGTTAGAGTAAACTGGAGCTTTATGATGGATACCCTAGAGATCATGGGAGTAGGTGGTAGAATGAGGGAGTGGGTAGGAAAATTGTATAGAGCTCCCTCCGCGGTTATCTTGGTTAATGGTGAAAAATCTGACCCCATAGAGATGTCAAACGGGACAAGGCAGGGATGTCCATTGTCCCCACTGCTATATGTGTTATCATTGGAACCTTTACTGGAAACAATTAGGAAGAATGTAGACATAAAGGGAATACAGATAGGGGAAACTGAACATAAAGTGGCAGCTTTTGCGGATGACTTGTTGTTTTATGTGGGAAATCCTAGGATAACACTCCCGAACTTAATAAAAAGCTTAAAGGAGTATGGGAAATTATCAAATCTAAAAATCAACCCAACAAAAACTGAGATTTTAAATATAAATCTTCCGAATAGCGAGAAAGAAAAGATACAAAAAGAATTCCCTTTTATTTGGAGAGATAAAGAGATAAAATATTTAGGGGTTAAACTTACTGCTTCATATACAAAATTGTATAAATTAAATTATATTGCTCTTCTAAATGAGATCAAAGAGGAAATGAAGAAATTGGGAGGAGGAAACCCTTCTTGGTTAGGACGTTTAAATTTGATAAAAATGATAATAGTACCCAAAATCCTGTATAAATTTCAGATGATTCCAATTAGACTCCCAGAGGCCTTTTTTAAAGAAATTAAAAAGATGATAACAAGATTTATATGGAAAAATAAAAAATCTAGAATATCTTATGACCTGATGACTAGAAGTAAAGAGAGAGGGGGATTGGGAGTGCCAGACCTTAAGAGATATTATAACACTGTAGTTTTAACAAGAATTTATGACTGGACACATAATGTTGAAGGGAAAAGATGGGTTAAGATAGAGGATGATTTGAGTGGAGTGGATTTAAGTAGAAGTATATGGGCACCTACACAATATAGAGGTTTAAAAGACACCACGAGTATTTATACACTGAATGTATTAAAGGTTTGGGAAAATTTACATAAAAGTATGAAATGGGATTTTAACTCACAATTAATGTCACTAAGGAATATGGAGTATTTTCCACCAGGTATAGAGGGGAGAATGGGAAAATGGATTAAAAAGGAAAATATCCAACTGAGAGATATTATGGATGGACACAAATTGAAAACACTGAAGGATTTAAAGAAAGGTGGAGGGGAATTTTTTAGTAAGATTGATGAGTGGAAATATCACCAATTAAAACACTTTGTAGAAGGCCTTCCGAAACCTATGAGAGGAAAAAAGGAGTGGAATTTGTTTGAGAGATTGTTGGAATCACGAGGAGATGGGAGACGGGGCACGGCAAAGATTTATAAGATTCTTACTGAATTAGTCATGAAAGTAAAACCAATCTATATAGAGAAATGGGAAAAAGATTTGGGGATAGAAATAGATGAGGATAAACAGAGGAAAATATATAGACTTACACATGAAAATGTCAGTATGAGAGAGGTGGAGGTAAATTATAAATGTTTGGTTAGGTGGCACATCACACCGACTGTTGAACACAAAATAGAGGTAGAAAGAGTGTTGGAGGGGGTGTGGAGGGATTGGTACGTGGTTCCATATGTGGTGGGAGTGTCCAAAGATACAAAGGTACTGGGAGAAAATGGTCAATTTAATAAGGAAAATTTCAGGGATAAAGATAGGACTAGATCCAGAAGTGTGCTTGTTACATAGTACAGAGATACCAGTGAATAAATATAAAGATTGGGGTATATGGTACTATGTGAATGCAGCAAAGGACCTAATACCTAAATTCTGGCACAGTCCAGAGGTGCTGGGAGAAAAGGATTGGGTAGAGAGAGTAAATCAGATCAGTAAGATGGAGAAGTTGTATTATAGCCAAGAAGACAAAATGGAGATCTACATTAGGAGATGGAGGCAATGGGAAGAATTTGTACATCAAATGAATATATGTGAAGCAATGGAAAGTGATAAATGAAGTTTCTTTTTTTTTTGATCTTTAGGAAAGGATGTAAGAGAGAAATGCAGAGTGGGAGGGTGGAGGGAGGGTAGGAAATAGGGGTAGAGGGAAGGGAAATAAGGGGGGGAAAATAGAAGGAGATAAGAATTTTATAAGAGTGTTGAAGAAATGTATTATCTTCTTTATTTATTTTTCTCTTTTTATATGTATTTATGAATATGAAAAATTAATAAATATTTGAATTAAAAAAAAAAAAAAGATGAGAACATGTGCCGTCAGCCGAGGCGCTGTAACCAACGTGGAACGCATGGAAGACCAGACCAGAGGCAATATCCAATGGAAACGTGAGGATAAATCAGGTTACGCATTTCAAAGCCTCCGCTTTTTCTTCAGACCTGATCTGAGTGTGGAAAAACACATGGGTGAAAAACAGTGTCTGATCCTAAACTGCTGAGCCAGTTTTGTTGGAGTTGCTATGAGCTGTGTTTGACCCTCGGAGAAAAGCGAGGACACAGCCCTGGAGTGACAGTTCCATGGAGGGACCTATTCTGTGGAAGACGAGCGACAACTGTGCCATCCAATCAGGTCTGAAGAGAAAGCGGAAGCTTTGAAATGCGTCACCTGATTTATCCTCGTGTTCCCATGGAATGTTGTCTCTGGTCTGCTCTTCCGTGTGTTCCACGGTGATTACAGCGTCCTCGGCTGACGGCCCACATTCTCATCTGATCCTCTGTGCCTGAGCTCCAGTATACTCACTCTGGCTTCTGCATTATATCCTGCGTACTTACCTCAGTTCTGAGTAGTAATTTGGCTAATCTTAATAAACTTGTCTTTTAATACGGCACTTAGGCTGGTGCTCCCTTTTGTTCCCTTCCGTAAGACATCCGAACCTGGTCAGCTGCAAACAGTGTTGTAGGCCCATATGCCATGTGAACCTGGCAGCAAAAAGGTTAACACATTGAATAGATTTTCCCTACCTTCCTCTCATTACATGTAGTGGTGGGAAATCTCCTCAATAGGGACACACACTGCAACAAAACACTTTTTCCTATATTATAATGCGGAAAGTTAACGACCTCTGCCAAGTTATTATTACTGCCCGTGTCTTCCTTTTCCTTATAGTTATATCCCTCCTTATTTCCTGCCTTAAGGCTCTGCATGCTATTATGGCACAGAATTATTTTTGTGAACAGTTTCAGTGACAAAGTACACTGGCAGGCACATATTTGGCTGCCTAATCCCTAACTCCTCATAGCCAGTTTGCTTGCTATGGGGGCACTTGGTTGGGGGAGGAGCCAGGAGCATCGATGAGGGACCCGAAAAGAGGAGGATTAGGGCTGCTCTGTGCAAAACCACTCCACTATGACAGTTTGTTTTTAAAAATAAATAAATACATAAATAAATAAGGTTTTACATTCACTTTTATGTATCAGCAGCTTTAGTAAGCTGCAGTTTAAGAGGAAGACACAAGGCAGGTATTGATTAATAAATCAAAAAGAGTACAGTATATTGTTTCAATGAAAAAAGATAGAAATGTTGTTCAGTCAAGCACACTATAGGTTTGAGAGATTTACTAAAGCCAAACAGACTGTTCATCTTTGCAAGTGCAGTTGCAACTCTGCAAGACAATTATCCCTAGAGCTTAGTGAAAAGTTGTTTTTTGTCAATGCACTTGTTTGGGTATTCCTTGCAAAGTGAAGTCTCACCACATTCACTAAGCTCTGGGGAAAATTCCCTTACAGAGTGTAACTTCACTTGCTTGTACTTGTCTTTAGTAATTAAACTCCTATGATTAGTCCCATGGATTTGGAATTCAGATTATTTAGGAACGGGGGTAGGCACATTGACAAAATCTCATGATTAGCCCCAGTGCTGGGACACTGGTCATTTAGTGCTCAGGGCAAAGATAGCAAAATGCGCTATTGCTCCCTAAAGTGGAGGAGAGGATGGGGCTAATAGAGGCACTTTCCATGAAATTAGATTTAAAGTGTTAAAACAGGTGCAGCAGGTGCATATCAGGAATATGAAATGTTGGGGTAATATTTTTTAAGCAACTATTCCTCTCCAAAGACACAGCTGCAGAGGGCACTTAAGTTGTGCCTGTATGACTGACTGCTCTCTAGTGTTTACATCAAGTTTTACTGCAAATTCTATCATATCCCATGTACAGAGGCAGACTGACCATTTGGAAACTCGGGCACTGCCCGAGGGCCCGGGGTCAGTAGGGGGCCCCATGAGATGCCCCTGGTACCTTTTTCATAGGCTTTTTTGAGTTTGGGCAAGGACACAGGGGCCCCATGATCTCCTATTGCCCGGGGGCCCCATGAGTTGTCAGTCCTCCCCTGCCCATGTATATATACTTTTTTAAATATTCTTTGCTGAAGATCCAACTACTTCTGTTGTCAACACTCACAAAGGAGGCAAATGGCTCTCTTGCTCTTTTGGGTAGACAAAAATTGCTACAAAAGAGTAGTAAGACAAATGGTTAAATTCTAAGGGAAGTTCTCAGTTTTAAAATTAATCAAACCTGCCATATGCAATACTGTGTTATATTTTTGTGTGGAAGCATTGAGTGTTAATAGCAATTTTAAATTATTATTTTCCGTGTTTCCTCTAATCTCTGGGGAAGTACTTGACATATAAGAAACATGTATCTCTGACAAAACAATTGAGATTAAAGTCAAAAACAAAATAGTAATCATTCATTCTCCTAAATTGTTCATGAGATCTTGGATGTAAATACCAAAGGAATGGCAGTCAAAACTAAGCTTCTAAAATGAACTGATTTTATTAGGAGGTTAATATATATATATATATATATATATATATATATATATATATATACTATATTGCCAAACGTATTGGGCCAGCCTTCCAAATCATTGGATTCAGGTGTTCCAATCACCCCCATGGCCACAGGTTTATAAAATCAAGCGCCCGAGCATGCAGATTTCTTCTGCAAACATTTGTGAAAGAATGGGTTGCTCTCAGGAGCTCAGTGAATTCAAGCGTGGTACCATGATAGGTTGCCACCTGTGAAATAAGTCCTTCCATGAAATTTCCTTGCTACTAAATATTCCAGGGACAACTGTTAGTGGTATTATAACAAAGTGGAAGCAACTGGGAAAAACAGCAACACGTAATATGACAGCACGGGTTCAGCACATGCTGGTGTTGCCAACTGTCTGAAGAGTCAATACCTAAAGATCTTAAAACTTTGTGTGACCCTCAGATTAGCACAACAACAGTGTGCAGCGAGCTTCATGGAATGGGTTCCATGGCCAAGCAGCTGTATCCAAGCCTTATATCACCAAGTGCAATGCAAAGTGCCAGATGCAGTGGTGTAAAGCACGTTGACATTGGACTCTAGAGCAGTGGAGACGTGTTCTCTGGAGTGACGAATCATGCTTCTCTGTCTGGCAAGCTGATGGACATGTCTGCATTTGGCGGTTGCCACGAGAAGGGTACTTGCCTGACTGCAATGTTCCAAGTGTAAAGTTTGGTGGAGGGGGGATTAGGGTGTGGGGTTGTTTTTCAGGGGTTGGTCTTGGCCCCTTAGTTCTAGTGAAGGGAACTCTTAAGGCACCAGCATACCAAGACATTTTGGACAATTTCATGCTCCCAACTTTGTGGGAACAGTTTTGGGATGGCCCCTTTTTGTTCCAACATGACTGTGCACCACTGCATAAAACAAGGTCCTTAAGGACATGGATGAGCGAGTTTGGGGTGGAGGAACTTGACTGGCTTGCACAGAGTCTTGACCTCAACCTGAAAGAATACCTTTGAGATGAATTTGAGCAGAGACTGTGGCCAGGCCTTCTCGTCCGACATCAATGCCTGACCCCACAAATGCGCTTCTGGAAGCATGGTCAAACATTCCCAAAGACACACTCCTAAACCTTGTGGACAACCTTCCCAGAAGAGTTGAAGCTGTTATAGCCAGGGCCGGTGCTTCCACTAGGCAAATTAGGGAGCCACCTAGGGTGCACAGCCACCTAGGGGTGCCTGGGTGCAGCACAGGCCGGCACTCTCTCTGCGTGGCCTATGGAGTTCTTGTGTGAATTCTTCATTTCTGCAGAGTCCCCTTCTCCTCTTACACAGGGAATGATGAGGGGATGATGTTATCTTTACTCTTCACAATTATCTTACAGCCTGTCCACACACATGACCATTTAGTACATACAGTGAAGATAAAAAGTCTACACCCTGTTAAAATGTCAGGTTTCTGTGATGTAATAAAATGAGAAAAAAGAAAAATCACTACAGAATTTTGTTCCACCTTTAATATGACCTATAAACTGTAAAACTCAATTGAAAAACAAACTGAAATCTTTTAGGGGGGAAGTAAACATAAAAAACTAAAATAATGTGCTTGCATAAGTGTGCACACCCTCTTATAACTGGGGATGTAGCTGTGTTCAGCAATCACATTCAAAATCATGTTAAACAGGAAATCATGTTAAAGCTCCTCTGATTAACCCCAAATAAAGTTTAGCTGGGCTAGTAGGTCTTTCCTGAAATTTAGTTGCATCATACAGCAAAACCCATGGTCCACAGAGAGCTTCCAAAGCATCAGAGGTAACTCATTGTTAAAAGGTATCAATCAAGAGAAGGGAACAAAAGAATTTCCAAGGCATTAGATATACCATGGAACACAGTGAAGACAGTCATCATCAAGTGGAGAAAATATGGCGCAACAGTGACATTACCAAGAACTGGACGTTCCTCCAAAATTGATGAAAATAAGAAAACTAGTCTGGGAGGCTGCCAAGAGGCCTACAGCAACATTAAAGGAACTGCAGAAATATCTGACAAGTACTGGCTGTGTGGTACATATGACAACAATCTCCCATATTCTTCATATGTCTGGGCTATGGGGTAGAGTGGCAAGACGGAAGCCTTTTCTTATAAAGAAAAACATCCAAGCCCGGATAAATTTTGCAAAAACACATCTGAAGTCTCCCAAAAGCATGTGGGAAAATGTGTTATGGTCTGATGAAACCAAGGTTGAACTTTTTGTCCATAATTCCAAAAGATATGTTTGGCACAAAAACAACACTGCACGTCACCAAAAGAACACCATACCAACAGTGAAGCATGGTGGTGGCAGCATCATGCTTTGGAGTTGTTTTTCTTTAGCTGGAACGGGGGCCTTAGTCAAGATAGAGGGAATTATGAACAGTTCCAAATACCAGTCAATATTGGCAGAAAACCTTCAGGTTTCTTCTAGAAAGCTGAACATGAAGAGTAGCTTCATCTTTCAGCATGACAACGACCCAAAGCATACATCCAAATCAACAAAGGAATGGCTTTACCAGAAGTTTTGGAATAGCTCAGCCAGAGCCCAGACCTGAATCTGATCAAAAATCTGTGGGGTGATCTGAAGAGGGCTGTGCACAGGAGATGCCCTCGCAATCTGACAGATTTGGAGTGTTTGTGCACGGAAGAGTGGGCAAATATTGCCAAGTCAAGACATGCCATGCTGATAGACTCATACCCAAAAAGACTGAGTTCTGTAATAAAATCAAAAGGTGCTTCAACAAAGTATGTTTAAGTTTAAGGGTGTACACACTTATGCAACCATATTATTTCAGTTTTTATATTTTTACTTCTCTGCACCTAAAAGATTTCTGTTTGTTGTTCAACTGAGTTGAACAGTTTATAGGTTACATTAAAGATGGAAAAAGTTCTGAAATGATTTATCTTTGTCTCATTTTTTTACATTACAGAAACCTGACATTTTAACTGGGGTGTGTAGACTTTTTATATCCACTGTATATATATATATATATATATATATATATATATATATATATACATACATGACAGTATTCCATGTAGCAGTGAAATGTAAGCTCTCCCTAGGATGGGAAGTGATGATATTAGTCTAGGACCCTGGGCGGTCAGCAGTCTCTGATCAGAGGATTGGTCTGTACATCTCATGCACTGGTGGTACACACACTGGCACACACAATCCTCCAACTGTAACAGACTATCGACCGAATGGGGCATGTTCAGCTCTGGTTCCACCTTCTTCTACACAGCTGGAGTCAGGTGGGGGTGTGCTCTGGTTGCAGGGTTAACCCTATGTGAGTAGGATGATCGGGGCCTGATACATATGAAAGGGAAGCAGTGTAGTGCTGAGAGGCCACCTCTCCTCACTGAGAGCCACAGCCTGGACTCTGCACCCCGGCAGGAGCCATCAGAGGTAAGCCGAGCCTAGGAGGATGGCGAGTCATGGAGGTGACGAGAGGAGGAGAGGGGAGTGGATGCTGATTGTGTGAGATGCCACCATGTCACGAATAATCCTTCAGCTGAGGGGAGGGGTGGCAGAAGGGGAGGAAGATGCTGGGTTTCTGGGGCCAGTGTAGCAGCTGAGCTGTCGCTCCTTCCAGTGTTCCCAGTGTTCCAGACTCAGTCCCTTACTGCAAGCCGACTGGCGGCTGTTGATCACTGTGGAGTTTTGTAACTCTGTCTCCTTTTTTTTTTTTTTTGCTTCTCTGTCTGATTGGTTAATACAGTTAATTTATATTTGGTTAAAATATATTTTGTCTTTAATATTGATGCTGGTGGAATCTTATGGCACTTATTTTTGCAAATTAAAAGAAATTTTGCAGTTTCATGTTTTGTTGTCTTAATATTTTCTACTGGTTTTTACATTTTTTAATTTTTTTTTGGGGGGGGGGGTGGCGCAAGTAGGGGGTCTTGCCTAGGGTGCAAAATAGTCTAGCACCAGCCCTGTGAGTATATACAGTATATATATATAATGGGATGTTGCACTTAGCTGGTTTAGCTCTGAGGAAGGGGGTGCATCCCCCCAAATGCATCTGCTCACCAGCCTGGATGTGTTTGGGTCAGATGACATTGCCTCATGGCTGGTTCTGGGATCTATTATGTTTGCTTTAAATTACATTTTGTGAGTATGTTTTTTGCTTATGCTGTCTAATAAAAGTGGTTTTTGGTAATGCACTAGGTGTTTGTGCCCTCCTGTGTTTTTTCAACCACTTTTGGACCGCCCACAGCACTTTTACTGCTTCAGGGCGGCCCCTGTGCACAGGATCACGTATATATATGTGATCCTGCATTTCCGGGTAGGGGGAGAATGCAAGCCGTGAGCGCGCCCTACATGCGCCGCCGATTGCGGCCTTGGGCATCAATCACAGGGTCTTGGCCAGTGATTACCGGCGATCGCCGACAGTGAGGAGGGCTGCATTGTTTACCAACAGCCCTCCTCCCTGTCAGTTTGGGCACACTGCTCAGGAAGGCTCAGTGTGCTTACAGTGAAGCACATACCCCCCGCCCCCTAGTAAAACACTCCCATCACGCAGTTAACTGTTTGATTGCCCCTCATGTTAACCCATCCCTGCCCAGTGCCATTAGTACACTTTCAGTGCTTTTTTTTAGCACTGATCACTGTTCTGGTGTCACTGGAGATGTTAGTGGCAGTTAGTCAGTCCCCCCCCCAGTGTCAGAATGCCCGCCGAAATACCAAAGTCCCACTATAAGTCGCTGATCTCCGTCATTACTAGTATGAAAAATAAAATCCAGTATACACACCGCCATTTGTAAACGCTATAAAACCAATTAATTTACACGTATTATGATTTTTTCTAGCAAAGACATGTCGCAGAATACATTTTGGCCTAAATTTATGACGAAATTTGATTTTTTTAATTTTTTTACTGGACATGTTTAATAGCAAAAAGTCCAAAATATTGGTTTTTTTTTTTCAAAATTGTCTGTTTTTGTTTATAGCGCAATAAATAAAAATGCACAGGTGATCAAATACCACTGAAAGAATGCTCAATTTGTGGGAAAAGGATGTAAATTTTATTTGGGTGCAGCGTTGCATGACTGCGCAATTGTCAGTTAAAGTAATGCAGCGCCGTAACGCAAACCACTTCTTTAACTGCTTCCTGACCGCCCTATAGCAGAAATACTGCTACAGGGCAGCACGGGTACGCAAAATCACGTATATATGTAATTCGCGTTCCTGTGGTTTTCACGCCCCTCCCAGATAGTGTCAGAGTGCCCATCAGTACACCAGTAATTACATTTAACCCCTTGATTGCCAGGAACATGCTCATACACAATAAACCTCCATTGTTAGTATAGTTTCTGAACGGATCAATATCCTTGTTCAGATCAGCAATATACCAGAGTTCACATTTGTATAGTGTCCCCAAAAACACAGTGTTAGTGGGATCAGCCTCGGAACCTGCCAGCACCTGCGTTTAGCCCCTACGCTTACACCCCCCCTTCTCCCCCAGGAGTGTTAGTAGGTCACTGTCACTTGATACATTGCACACAAAACCGAAGTGTTCGCAGAATCAGGCCTGATCTCTGTTAGCATTTGCCAGTAAATTTTGATGACTCTCATATGCAACAGAGTGCCAGTACTAGTGCCACCCTATCTTTCGGTAAACTGGTGAGCACCAGCGGCCTAGTATATCCTGGTCTTTCACATACCAGCACTGCAGTATCACTTGGTGATGTGGTGAGTCCCATAAGTGCAGTACAAGCTGGTGCGGTGGAGAGCACAAGTATTGTCCCGCATCCACCAAGAATTTGCACACAGCTCCGTAGAGCCCCTAGTATGTTTCCGGATGTGCTTGCAAATCCCGATTGGCAGCCCACAAATTCTGCAGCATCCGTACTTCCCCCATTCACTGCCCAACCCAGAATTCAGGTGGAAACAGCAAATTTAACTACTCCCCTTGATTTTTTGGGGCTGTTTTTCACGGAAGATCTGTATGCATTGATTGTGGATCAAAGCAATTTATATGCACAACAATTTATCGCTGACAACCCAAATGCCAGACCATTCTCATGGATACCCATTACGGTTTCCGAATTTAAAGTTTTTTTTGGGCCTAACCCTCAACATGGGCATTACTAAAAAAAATTAATTGCCGTTGAATTGGTCCACAGACCCGATTCATCATATGCCCGTGTTCTCTGCTGTCATGGCCAGGCATAGATATAAGAGTATAATGTGTTTTATGCATTTCAACGACAATACACTCTGTTGTCCTCGGGGAGACCGTGAATTTGACCGGCTCCACAAAATTCGGCTCCTTGTAAATCACCTTAACCAAAAATTTGCAGATATCTATACCTCTCAGCAAAACATCTGCGTTGATGAGTCCCTCATAAATTTTTCTGGCCCCCTTGCTTTCAAACAATTCCTCCCCAGCAAGAGTGCCAGATATGGGGTCAAGATATATGAGATCTGTGAGAGGGCAACAGGCTATACATATAAGTTTCCGATTTACGAGGGATAAAGATAGTTATGTGGAGCCCCCCAGATGCCCAGACTACATGGGGAGTAGTTGCAAGATAGTTTGGTATTTGGTGTCATCCTTTTTACATATGGGTAAAACTTATACGTGGACAATTTTTATTCAAGCGTGCCACTATTTAGACATTTGCACAATCTTGGAATTGGTGCATGTGGCACCATGTGGCCTAATGTGTGCCTACCATTAGAAGTGGGTGGATGCAGGGCGGTATATTCTGATGGTGGGCATACCACATACTTTTTCTGGCAGAGATTTCTTCACTTTTTTCATTCAGCCTAAAGGCTGAATACAAAAAAGAAAGAACATAGCATATAAACCCAACAAGGACCAGTGACGTACTGGTACATCACTGGATTTTTGAATGGTTATACCAGGATGATGCCTACAGCTGCAGGCATCATCCTGGTATTGTTTTTTTCAGCCGGCGAACGGCTTTAATATAAAAGCAGTCCTAGTTGCTAAGTAGCTGCAGGATTGCTTTTACAAGCAGTGGGAGATGATCCCCCCCTCCCCCGTTACCTTACACTGCCTTCTCGGGCAGTCCCGTTCCATCGGGGGAACCTGAGAATGCAGCCGGTGTTTCTGCCAGCTGACCATAGAGCTGATTGGAGACCAGAATGGTGCCATCATCTCTATAGTCTAAGATATCTGAAGCTACGAGCATTTCATCACTTCAGTTTCACAGGATATAAACAGAGCCATTTCTAAATTGGGAAATCATCTGATCACACCGATCTTGGTGAGATTAGATAATGTAAGGGAAGAGGAGATATCTAGAGTCCGATAGACCCCAGATTTCTCCAACCAAAATATATGACAATGCCCATTGAAGTTATAGGGGATATTTGCATTCCCTGTGATAGCATTAAATGTGATAAAAAAAATATGAAAGGGACAGTGTAAAAATAATAAAAAAAATAAATCACCCTTGCCCCCCCGCGTGCGCACCTGAGTGCGTGAGTGTTGACCCTGTGCTGGTATGTAAACAGCTGTTGCACCATGCATGTGAGGTATCGCCGTGAATTTCAGATCAAGGGCAGTAATTCTAGCACTAGACCTCCTCTGTAAATCTAAAATGGTAGCTTGTAAAGGCTTTTAAAGTGTTGCCTATGGATATTAAAAATGTGTGCAGTTTTTGCACGGGGCATGTGCAGTTTTAAAGCATGTCATGTTTGGTATCTATTTACTCGGGTAAGCCATCATCTTTTATATTTTATCAAATAATTGGCAATACATTGTGTTTTTGCACATTAAAAGTAAAAAAACTGATTTTTTTTCAAAAAATTTGTGTTTGAAAAATCGCTGCGCGAGTACTATGTGACATAAACAATTGCAGCACCCACCATTTTATTCACTAGGGTGTCTGCTTTAAAAAAATATATAATGTTTGGGGGTTCAAAGTAATTTCCTTGCAAAAAATACTGATTTTTTTCATGTGAACAAAATGTGTCAGAAAAGGTTTGGTTTTCAGGTGGCTAGAAGAGTGAATGATGTGTGGCATAAACTTCTAATAGGCATAAAATGCCCCCACCCCCCAAAACGACCCCTTTTTGGAAAGTAGACAACCCAAACTATTTTCTGAAAAGCATATTGAGTCAATAGAAGAATTAATTTTTTTACCACAAGTTTTTGGAAGATGATACACATTTTTTAATTTTTTTTTTTTTTACACAGAATTGTCACTCAAATGATCTATTGCTCACACATGCCATGGGTATATGTGGAATTACTCCCCAAAATACATTCTGGTACTTCTCCTGAGTATGGGGGTACCACATTTGAGACATTTTGGCAGTCTAGCCAAGTACAGGACCCCAAAATCCAATAAGCACCTTCAGGCTTTTAAAGGGCTTTATTTCCTCATTAAACTTCCTGACACTGCCTCTCAGTTTCGGAGGCCCTGAAATGCCAGGATAGCACCAAACTCCCCCAAATGACCCCTTTTTGGAAAGTAATTTGGTAAGAAGCATGGTGAGTATTTTGCAGATCTCGTTTGTTGCCACAAGTTTTTGAAAAATGAAGAAAGAAAACAAAAACATATTTTTTATATTTCAAAACCTTGTGAGGAAAAATGAGATGTGCAAAATACTCACCATGTCTCGTTTAAATTCCTTGGGGTGTCTACTTTCTAAAAAGGTGTAATTTGGGGGAGGGGGGTGGGTTGGTGCTATCCTGGCATTTCAGGGCCTCCAAAACTGTGATAGGTAATGAGGAAGTTACGCACCATCAGGCTTTCAAAGTGGTCATTGGATTTCAGGCTCTTGTATGTGGCTAGGCTCCCAAAAAGTCTCACACATGTGGTATCCCCATACTCGGTAGAAGTAGCAGAATGTATTTTGGGGTGTAATTCCACATATACCCATGGCTTGTGTGAGAAATATATAATTTAAATGACAACTTTGTGTAAAAAAAAAATGTTCTTGTCATTTTCCAAAAACTTGTGGAAAAAGAATAAATATTCCATGGACTCAATGTGCCTCTCAGCAGATAGCTTAGGGTGTCTACTTTCTGAAAAGGGGTCATTTGGGGGTGTTTGTATTGTCCTGGTATTTTAGCACCTCAAGAAATGTGATGGGCAGTCAGAAAGTAAAAGCTGTGTAAATTCCATTATCTATACCATAGTTTGTACATGCTATAACTTTCACACAAAGCAATCAATATACACTTATTGGGATTTTTTGTACCCAAAAACATGTAGCAGAATACATTTTGGCCTAAATGTATGACGAAATTTGAGTTTTTTAGATATTTTTTATGACAGAAATGAGAAAATATAGTTTTTATTTAAAACTTTTTATGTTTATAGCACCAAAAATAAAAAGAGCACAGGTGATCAAATACCACTGAAAGAAAGCTCTATTTGTGTGAAAAAAAGGACGTAAATTTAATTTTGCTTTCACACAAAGCAATCAATATACACTTTGGCCTAAATTTATGACTAACTTTGAGTTTACTATATATTTTTTATAGACTAAAGTAAAAAAAATAGTTTTTCTTCAACATTTTCGGTCTTTTTTTGTTTATAGCACGAAATATAAAAAGCACACAGGTGATGAAATACTACCGAAAGAAAGCTCTATTTGTGTGAAAAAAGGACGTGAATTTCCTTTGGGTACAGCATTGCATGACTGCACAATTATCAGTTATAATAGTGCAGCGCTGAATATCATTAAGGATGGTAAATCCTCAGGATGGCAAGTGGTTAAGGGAGAAATGAGACTGAGCCAGCTAACACTCACAGATAGGTTGGCATTTTTGGAAAGAAGAAAAAAAGAAAAGAACTTGTAAGTGTACCTGTTTATTACAAGAAAACTGTTAAGGCTGAGGATAATAGTGAATAAAACTTGGAGAACAAGTTGCTGTTGATGTATAAGCGTCCTCGCTCTTTTTACCTTGAAAATATAATTTTGGTAAAGTGCTATGGAAGCATAAATCTACTTTGTAGTAGCCATGGGAATTAGGAAGATACTGCAGTTATGATGTTCTTTACAGCTCCAAACATTTGTTCTGTAACAAAGCGTACTGTGTTCTTTAGCTAAGAAAATTAACCTTTCTTAAGCAAAGCACAACAAAAGAAGAAAGTAACCAGCAAACAACGTCTCAGCAACCGAGTTCTCAGTGCTGCAGCGAGGTTCCATTTATTACCCTAGCTACACATTATTCATTTGCAGTAAATGTTGTAATTAGTGATGAGCAAAACATACCTGAGTTCTGTTCGGTAAACCTTCTAGAAGTTAAGATTCAGAATCAGAATCCCATTGAAATCAAAGAGAGCTGAGCAATCACTTGCAATAATGGGCATTTTCTAACTAAAAATCAAGGTATTGTAAAACAAATGGCATGGGGTGTTGGTTACTTACCTGGGAACAAGTACCAAAGCTGAAAATGATTGAATGAAATTATTGTTGAACAGGGAGAGACTATTTTAGAGTGGCTGAAAGGCCAACATAAAAATATTCCATTCTTCTAAAAAACATGCTTGGGGCATGTTTTTAAAGCAGTGCATTTACTGTAATTACCGAAAGTTATGACTCCCAGGGACAACCTTAGTGACACCATATTATGGAATCCCATAAATTGCATGTTGATATTTTTTCCACCTTAAAATACATTTTTAGTAGGTAGTTCTTGCCAAAATTGATTTTTTTGTGTAGCAGTAATAAGTTTTAATTGAGCAATGAAAGCAACAGAGGCAAGACAGCACAAAACAGTTGTAATGTACATACTTATTAAAAAAAGCTAAAAGCTATCAACACTGTTTAAATTGCCAAAAAGGGAAAAGCAAGTTACAGAGCAAAGCTTGTAGTGATCTTTTGTTCAGTAACAAACTGTATTGTGTACAAACTACAAAGCCATGTTGCAGAGCTGAGGCAGTTGTTATGCCAAAAATACTCACAATGCCATGTTTCAGAGACAAAACCTAAAATTTTCGCCCAGTAACTGGGGAGCAGACAAGTAATTTTATTGGGGCCCAAGAACACAATGTAAAGGGAAGAGATGAGTATTACAAAAAAATAGAGTATAATATTTCAAACAAGGAAGCCCTAAAATGGTAAAGATTTGCTGGTCATTAAAGTGTTAATAAACCCACAACAGTAAAATCAGTCTGTATGTGTGGAACCTAAAGGGTAATCCTCCACATTGTGTAAAAAGGATGTTTGATCCTGTCTTCTCTGATCCCGCACTTATTCTACTGTCCCCAATATATCCCCTGATAGAACAGAGGCTTGGAGGCAAGCTGCACATGCTCATTTTGGTGTGTATTTCTAGAGAGGTTTTTTTTTATTGGGAGAGTGCACAGGACCAATCAATGCTGTCCAGACAGAGGGTCAGGGGTCCTGCAGCCTCATAGGGGAGAATGAAAACTCCTCCTACAAGCTTTAACCAGTGCTCTGCTGCTCTAACTGCTGATTAGAAAAGGTATATAGAAGTTTATATTTACTAAAATAAATACATTTCCAAGTACGGTGGGAGAGCAGATATAATGAATGCAGGGTCCTGGGTTTAGTAAAAGTTTAAGCAAACTTTTGTACTTGAATGCCATGTCAGATGAAGAGATGCAACATATTATTTTAGATAAAAAAAGGTTAGTTTATTGTGTCCCAGTCAAGAGCCAGAAATATTGTATAGACATTCAGCACACCGTGGTAGTGTTTTATTATACTGCAGCAAAAGACGATGAAACTTAGCAAAAGACGGATTAAATTTAGGGTTTAATCCACCTAAAATATAAACTAGAGTGTGATTTGTCAGACACATACACAAGACACAAGAAATCTGAAATAATTAGCTAGATAGTATGTACTCCTTATTTGCATGTGTTTCACTACTCCTGCAGAAGTTGCTTGATAATTTGGTTCCTATTAGAGATGAGCGAATTATTCAAAAATTCGATTCGGCTGATTCGGCGAATTCGCGGAATAAATTCGATTCGAGTCGAATATATTCGCTGCGAATTTAACTTATAAAAAGGGTGTTTCTAGGCTTCAGAGAGCCTTTATATTAGTGCAGAACACTGTACCTTTAATTTAAATGCCCTTGGAGTCTGCTGGGGAAGAGAAATAATACTGTCAGTCAGTATGACATGCAGATGAGTGCCGTCGATCTTAGAATCACCGCACACTTCACTCATTTGGGCAGTCACGGGGCCAAAACCAGAGTGTGGAGCCACAGTGTGGCGATGGAGACAGCAGCAATGGGAGGCCGTACAGGGACCCATGACACACTCTGGACCTGGCAGCAGCATGAGGAGGCGGTACAGGGGCCCATGACAGATTACGGGCCTGGCAGCAGCATGAGGAGTCGGTACGGGGGCCCATGGCAGATTACGGGCCTGGCAGCAGCAATGGGAGGCCATACAGCACCCTATGACAAAATGGAACCCACCAGCAGTGTGAGGAGACCTGAAAGTGGCACATGGCAGAGTGTGGCGATGGAGACAGCAGCAATGGGAGGCCGTACAGGGACCCATGACACACTCTGGACCTGGCAGCAGCATGAGGAGGCGGTACAGGGGCCCATGACAGATTACGGGCCTGGCAGCAGCATGAGGAGTCGGTACGGGGGCCCATGGCAGATTACGGGCCTGGCAGCAGCAATGGGAGGCCGTACAGGGACCCATGACACACTCTGGACCTGGCAGCAGCATGAGGAGGCGGTACAGGGGCCCATGACAGATTACGGGCCTGGCAGCAGCATGAGGAGTTGGTACGGGGGCCCATGGCAGATTACGGGCCTGGCAGCAGCAATGGGAGGCCCGTAATCTGCCAGCACCCTATGACAAAATGGAACCTACCAGCAGTGTGAGGAGACCTGAAAGTGGCACATGGCAGAGTGTGGCGATGGAGACAGCAGCAATGGGAGGCCGTACAGGGACCCATGACACACTCTGGACCTGGCAGCAGCATGAGGAGGCGGTACAGGGGCCCATGACAGATTACGGGCCTGGCAGCAGCATGAGGAGTCGGTACGGGGGCCCATGGCAGATTACGGGCCTGGCAGCAGCAATGGGAGGCCCGTAATCTGCCAGCACCCTATGACAAAATGGAACCCACCAGCAGTGTGAGGAGACCTGAAAGTGGCACATGGCAGAGTGTGGCGATGGAGACAGCAGCAATGGGAGGCCGTACAGGGACCCATGACACACTCTGGACCTGGCAGCAGCATGAGGAGGCGGTACAGGGGCCCATGACAGATTACGGGCCTGGCAGCAGCATGAGGAGTCGGTACGGGGGCCCATGGCAGATTACGGGCCTGGCAGCAGCAATGGGAGGCCGTACAGGGACCCATGACACACTCTGGACCTGGCAGCAGCATGAGGAGGCGGTACAGGGGCCCATGACAGATTACGGGCCTGGCAGCAGCATGAGGAGTCGGTACGGGGGCCCATGGCAGATTACGGGCCTGGCAGCAGCAATGGGAGGCCCGTAATCTGCCAGCACCCTATGACAAAATGGAACCCACCAGCAGTGTGAGGAGACCTGAAAGTGGCACATGGCAGAGTGTGGCGATGGAGACAGCAGCAATGGGAGGCCGTACAGGGACCCATGACACACTCTGGACCTGGCAGCAGCAAGAGGAGGCGGTACAGGGGCCCATGGCAGAGTGGCGAAGCGTAAGCAGCTTAAATTGAAGGCCATACAGAGGCCTATGTTAAAAATAATAACATGTTTGGGGCATGATTCATGGCGGATTTAGTCAGTTGTGTCAGGAACTGGTGGTTTGAAATCCAGACTAATCCACGCCTGATTCATTTTCACAAATGTGAGTCTCTCCACACTTTGGGTGGACAGTCGTGTCCTCCGCGGAGTTACATACCTCCTGCCGCACTAAACACGCGCTCCGATGCCACGCTACTGGCCGGGCATGACAGCCTTTCAAGGGCAAATTCAGCTAGTTGGGGCCAAAGGTCAAGTTTCGTTGCCCAGTAGTCAAGGGGATTGTCTACCTCGGTTGGCAGGGTGCTGTCCAAGTAGGCCCAAGCCTGTTGTTTGAGGTCCTGCTCCAGGTCCACCTGCTGCTGCTGCTGCGGCTGGTTAGTAGTTTCCTCACTGCGCTGGTGAAGAAAGCTACTCATCATCGACTGCAGACTGAGGCAGCCGCTGCTGGTGGAGCTGCCACTGCTCCTACCACCCCACCCCTCCCCTGCTGCCATGGCAGCGGAACGCGAGCGCACAGGGCCCACAGTGTCTGAGGATGGACGTTGGCGCAGAAAGGCAGAGACCAACTGACTACATAGGTGGTTTTTATAGTACGTTATTTTGGCCTCCCTCTCAGCAGGTGTTAAAAAGGCCACCATTTTTGAACGGTAGCGAGGGTCCAACAAGGTGGACAGCCAAAAGTCATCCCTCTGTCTGATGGTTATTATTCGGCTGTCGCTACGCAAGCAACCGAGCATGCTATGGGCCATTTGTGCCAAGGAATGCGAGGGACTCCCTGCCTCCATCTCCACAGCATACTGCCACGGTGCGTCTGGGTCCTCTGTCTCCTCCTCCTCCTCTACCAGATGCTCCTGCTCCTCCACTCCTGTCCGCTGAGTGGAAAAACCACCCATTTCACTCAATAATTCCTGAGCACCAATGTCCTCCTCTACCTCCTCCTCTTCTAACTGTCCTGCCCCCACAGGGGTCATGTGGCGTTGAGATCTGTGCGCCACGTCTACCGCACCCTGACCAGCCATTGTTAACAGCATTTGTTCCAGGACGTGCAACAGAGGAATGACGTCGTTCATCCCATAGTCCTGCCGACTCACGAATAGCGTGGCCTCCTCAAAGGGCCTGAGCAAGCGGCAGGTGTCACGCATGAGCTGCCAATGGCTGACATCTAAGTTACACAGGGGAGTACCTTTATCTGCTTGTAACATCAGGAAATCGGTGATGGCCTTTCGCTGTTCGTAAAGGCGGTCTAACATATGTAGGGTTGAATTCCACCTTGTTGCAACGTCGCAGATCAGGCGATGCTGTGGAATTCCATTCTGCCGCTGCAGCTCAAGGAGGGTGTGCTTTGCGGTGTAGGAATGGCTGAAATGCATGCAAAGTTTACGTGACATTTTAAGGATGTCTTGCAGTGGGATGGTGGATTTTAGGAACCGCTTGACAACCAGATTGAACACGTGAGCCATGCATGGCGCATGGCACAACCTTCCTTGACGCAGAGCAGACACCATGTTCTTTCCGTTGTCGGTCAACATGGTTCCGATTTTCAGTTTGCGCGGAGACAGCCATCTGTCGATTTCTCTGTTCATTACACTCAGAAGTTCCTCCCCTGTGTGACTACGTTCGCCAAGGCATACCAGGTGCAGCACAGCGTGACACCGTTGCGCCCTGCACATGTGATATGCCGGTCGGGTAATGGGACTTGGCACGGGGGTGGCGGCTGAGGACACGGCGGAAGAGGTGGTAGAGGCGGACGTGACTGCTGACGGAATCCGTGAAGAGGAGTAGCAGGAGAAGGAGCATCTGAACGAGCGGAAGATGCCAATGAGCGACAACTCCCCTCAGCAGAGGTGTTGGAGCCTTGACTGGCTGATAGAGGGCGACTGACGTCGGGTGACGGAGCAAGTAACGGAGCGGGTGATGGAGCGGGGGCTGGGGCAGGCAGAACCGTCGTATCTTTATCATGGTTTTCCCAGGCCACCGAATGGCGACGCTGCATATGCTGACGCAACGTTGTAGTCCCAACATGGGCCCCCTGGCCACGCTTGACTTTCTGGCCACATAGTCAACATACGGCTACGTTTACTTCCTCGGGCGGCTTGACAAAAAATTGCCACACCGCCGAGTAGGAAACTTTGCCCCCGCTACTCCTCACTGGCTGACTGCTACTTCCTCCGTGCACACCGGCACCACTACTGGCCGTGGTGGTAGCCTGCAGTGGAGCTGGTGCTCTACTCCGTGGCCGTTTGCCTCCACTGACACTGCTGCGACCCTGCTGCCTCCTGGGCAACCCACCGACTGTTTTGCTCGCTGCCAAGCTGGCACCCTCTTCTCCTGATGATGCGGAAGCAATAGCCTGATGACGACGAGGCTGCCAAGTGCGATCAGCCTCATCATCATCAATTAGGGTCTCCGCCTCACTACTAGCCCCCTCGGCTGCGTGTGGGTCAGGAGACAGACCTGTCTCTAGACCGGCTACCGAGCCACTCTCCTCGCCAGTACTTCTTCGCTTGGCTGCTGAAGAGGCGGATGTCTCCCCCCATTCCTGACCGCCCTCTGTTAGCTCTTCCTCACTGTACAGTGGGGCTGAGCCCACATCATGCGATACTTCGCTTGGTGAGGGAACACCAAAGGACAGGGGCAGGTCGAGGACACGTGATTTCAGTGGGCTTGCTCCCGGGCCATGCCAACTAACGGTTGTGTCTGACGTACACACCGACCGTTGGCTGTAGGTTTCAGAGGTGACCTGGGAAGAGGAAGACGACCGAGCCAACCAATCGATGACGGCAGGGTTGTCGGTGGAGACACGACCGCTGGATGACACCGGGAGCACTGGCCTCTGGCTGCGAGTAGTGCTGCCTCGACCCCTTCCTCTGCTGCCACGTCTGCTCGCTCCTGAAACATTGCCTCCTCTGCCACTCCTCTGCGTGTTGTCTGACATACTCTTTAATTCAACGATTCTGTGTCCCTGAGTAACGATTCTGTGTCCCTGAGTAACAATTCTGTGTCCCTGAGTAACAATTCTGTGTCCCTGAGTAACGA
This sequence comes from Staurois parvus, assembly GCF_062004578.1. Lineage (NCBI taxonomy): Eukaryota > Metazoa > Chordata > Amphibia > Anura > Ranidae > Staurois > Staurois parvus. The sequence continues at coordinate 9,466,580 of NW_028317943.1, forward strand.
TTCTGTGTCCCTGAGTAACAATTCTGTGTCCCTGAGTAACAATTCTGTGTCCCTCAGTAACGATTCTGTGTCCCTCAGTAACGATTCTGTGTCCCTGAGTAACAATTCTGTGTCCCTGAGTAACGATTCTGTGTCCCTGAGTAACGATTCTGTGTCCCTCAGTAACGATTCTGTGTCCCTCAGTAACGATTCTGTGTCCCTGAGTAACAATTCTGTGTCCCTGAGTAACAATTCTGTGTCCCTGAGTAACGATTCTGTGTCCCTCAGTAACGATTCTGTGTCCCTCAGTAACGATTCTGTGTCCCTCAGTAACGATTCTGTGTCCCTCAGTAACGATTCTGTGTCCCTGAGTAACAATTCTGTGTCCCTGAGTAACAATTCTGTGTCCCTGAGTAACGATTCTGTGTCCCTGAGTAACGATTCTGTGTCCCTCAGTAACGATTCTGTGTCCCTGAGTAACAATTCTGTGTCCCTGAGTAACAATTCTGTGTCCCTGAGTAACGATTCTGTGTCCCTCAGTAACAATTCTGTGTCCCTGAGTAACAATTCTGTGTCCCTGAGTAACAATTCTGTGTCCCTGAGTAACGATTCTGTGTCCCTCAGTAACAATTCTGTGTCCCTGAGTAACAATTCTGTGTCCCTGAGTAACAATTCTGTGTCTGTCCCTGAGTAACAATTCTGTGTCCCTGAGTAACAATTCTGTGTCCCTGAGTAACGATTCTGTGTCCCTCAGTAACGATTCTGTGTCCCTGAGTAACAATTCTGTGTCCCTGAGTAACAATTCTGTGTCTGTCCCTGAGTAACAATTCTGTGTCCCTGAGTAACAATTCTGTGTCCCTCAGTAACGATTCTGTGTCCCTCAGTAACAATTCTGTGTCCCTGAGTAACAATTCTGTGTCCCTGAGTAACAATTCTGTGTCTGTCCCTGAGTAACAATTCTGTGTCCCTGAGTAACAATTCTGTGTCCCTGAGTAACAATTCTGTGTCCCTCAGTAACGATTCTGTGTCCCTGAGTAACGATTCTGTGTCCCTGAGTAACGATTCTGTGTCCCTCAGTAACGATTCTGTGTCCCTGAGTAACGATTCTGTGTCCCTGAGTAATGATTCTGTGTCCCTGAGTAACGATTCTGTGTCCCTGAGTAACGATTCTGTGTCCCTCAGTAACGATTCTGTGTCCCTGAGTAACGATTCTGTGTCCCTGAGTAACGATTCTGTGTCCCTCAGTAACAATTCTGTGTCCCTGAGTAACAATTCAGTGTCCCTGAGTAACAATTCTGTGTCCCTGAGTAACAATTCTGTGTCCCTCAGTAACGATTCTGTGTCCCTGAGTAACGATTCTGTGTCCCTCAGTAACAATTCTGTGTCCCTGAGTAACAATTCTGTGTCACTGAGTAACAATTCTGTGTCTGTCCCTGAGTAACAATTCTGTGTCCCTGAGTAACAATTCTGTGTCCCTGAGTAACGATTCTGTGTCCCTGAGTATCAATTCTGTTTCCCTGGGTAACAATTCTGTGTCCCTGAGTAACAATTCTGTGTCTGTCCCTGAGTAACAATTCTGTGTCCCTGAGTAACAATTCTGTGTCCCTGAGTAACGATTCTGTGTCCCTCAGTAACAATTCTGTTTCCCTGAGTAACAATTCTGTGTCCCTGAGTAACAATTCTGTGTCTGTCCCTGAGTAACAATTCTGTGTCCCTCAGTAACGATTCTGTGTCCCTCAGTAACAATTCTGTGTCCCTGAGTAACAATTCTGTGTCCCTGAGTAACAATTCTGTGTCTGTCCCTGAGTAACAATTCTGTGTCCCTGAGTAACAATTCTGTGTCCCTCAGTAACGATTCTGTGTCCCTGAGTAACAATTCTGTGTCCCTGAGTAACGATTCTGTGTCCCTGAGTAACGATTCTGTGTCCCTGAGTAACGATTCTGTGTCCCTGAGTAACGATTCTGTGTCCCTCAGTAACAATTCTGTGTCCCTGAGTAACAATTCTGTGTCTGTCCCTGAGTAACAATTCTGTGTCCCTGAGTAACGATTCTGTGTCCCTCAGTAACAATTCTGTGTCCCTGAGTAACAATTCTGTGTCCCTAAGTAACAATTCTGTGTCTGTCCCTGAGTAACAATTCTGTGTCCCTGAGTAACAATTCTGTGTCCCTGAGTAACAATTCTGTGTCCCTGTATAACGATTCTGTGTCTCTCAGTAACAATTCTGTGTCCCTAAGTAACAATTCTGTGTCTGTCCCTGAGTAACGATTCTGTGTCCCTGAGTAACAATTCTGTGTCCCTGAGTAACAATTCTGTGTCCCTGAGTAACGATTCTGTGTCCCTAAGTAACGATTCTGTGGCCCTAAAGTCTCTGTGGCCCTAACTCTGTCCCTAATACACAGAGGTCTGTCTCTCTTGAATGACCGGAGGCTAATGGAGAATTCTAAGATGGCCGCGATTTATAGCTCCACCATTACACAGTGCTGGCTGGCTGGCTGCTGATTGGCTAATGCGATCACATGTCATGAATGAATGCATTATGGGTCAGCGCGCCTTGTCTGCGCGCCTTCCCAGAGATCCCCGCTCCGTCGCCACACATGTCGCCGCCATTTTTGGGAAAATTCGATTCGTGCATCCGAAGTTTGCTAATTTTCGGATTCGGCGCGAATCGAATATTTCCTAATCTTCGAAACGAATTCCACTTCGTCATGTTCGATTCGCTCATCTCTAGTTCCTATGTTCTGCACCTCAACTCCAAGAACACCCTCAGCTCCTCTGACACACCTGGTTGAATGAAAGTTTTTCAAGCACTTATAAGAATACCAGTATGGATACCTTTAACTTGACTGTGAGTTAGCACCAGGAAATAGACACAAGGCTGTTTAGTGGTAAATTAACTCAATGCATTAGTACGGGTAAGAATAAATGGTGGTTTGAGCATAAATGAACACATATAAGGTAGGTTCAGACACAGTCCGCTAGACAGTTTGATCACTATGCCAAGGTAACCTGGAATAGAGTTCTGTATCACTCCTTGGGATTAACTCATGAATCAGTAAAGTCAGCAATAAATAGGGCATATAAGCATTAACCGCAACATTAATAATACTATAACTAGTCTAGAAAATGGTGCAACATCCCCTGAGAGGTACCCCTTAGCACAAGAAATAGGTGAAGGTCTCTGTGTAGCAACTGTTAAGGGACAGTCTCTAACCCTAACTCTTTAGCCGGCTAGCATCAGGGCTCAGCTGTACCATTGGTGCAGCTGAGAGTAGTCACAGTCAAGCCTGCAGGCAGTAATATGGATACTAGATTGCTGTATGGTCAGTTCCTAAAGAGCTCACTCTCTCTAGCAGCAGATAGTAAATCCCCACAACCTCAGCTCACCATCCTTTCACATAGTAATTAGTCCACTCTCTGTTTTGCCCCCAGGTGACTCTGGCTGTCGACACCCTCGAACTCAGAGCTCTGGTTCCTGCTTGGGCCACTGATATGCAGCAGTGGTGGTGCACACTAGACAGCGTTGTGCATTTTCTTGTTTCCCTCATGATATGTCCTGTACAGCATGAGAAAATGCAGCTGTTTTCCCTCCTGGAAATCTCCCTCTGTGAAATGCCATTCTAAAGCTCTTGATTATAGTAGAGTCTCTCTCCTATGGACTAAAGTTCCCAAAGTGCAGTGCTGTCTGACTCAGTCCTTTGAACTCCTCCTGCTTAGCAGCTCCACCACTTGCAGATATAGCTGTTAACCCGTTCAGAACCGCAGGGCAGCAGCTACATAGAGCAGCTGCAGCCAGTGTTTCTCTCACCCTCCATCCTTAGCCAAGGATCAAGCTACACTTGGATTGTATGTCAGAGGAAGATTCAGCAGACCTGATATAGGATAAACAAATCAGAATGTTTTCTTTTTCTCAAATCCTAAACAATTGTAAAATTTTGATGCAAACTTCTTGAAGCCTTTCAACTATTCCATTACTCCAGAAGGAAAGAGCAGACAGATTACATTTACAAGGTTTTCAATGACATCTTTTAAGCCCTTGTCAGATAAAATGCAATTTTTGGAATGGGAGAGAGAAATCAGATTGAACCTTGAATTCTAAATTGTCTTTCTTCTTTTGATAAATGTGACAGTTTTGACCCTTTCGCTGCCAGAGCCGTTTTTGCATTTTGTTTTGCACACATGTTTAAAAAATAATTTTAGACCTGAAGATTGCACAAAACCCCCAAACATTATATATTTTCTGAAAGACGACACCCTAGAAATTAAAATAGGGGTTGTTCCAATTTTTTATGTCACACGATATTACCACAAAGGTGTAGGAAACACAAAATTTCAGTAAAAAAACACACTAAAATGAATTTTAGGGCAAACATACGCAATACATTACCCACATTCTCACATTCAAGGTCTTAAAGACCCTGCATGTCTTCTCTGGGCTCCACTGGATGTATTGCAGTTCATATCGCATTGCAATACATTTCTCCTATGGCTATTCTATCGGGGGAAAGTGACTGCGGTGACCTGGAAGTCATGTTGCCTTCCGGGTCACAGCAAGAAGGGGAGAAGAGCGGATGTATGTCCGTTCTTCGCTCTCCCCTCCACCCACTGGCACCTGTCATGTTGGCCCTAGACCTGCAGATGGGCAAGTAAATACATGAGGAGGCACCGTTACCGGGTGCTGTGGAAGCATTCGGCGGCAGTGCAGCCACTCGACTGCTTCCACCTGACAGGCAGCAGTCTGCCTGTCAGTTTTAAACACAATCCCAGTGGCTGCAGCCACCAGATTGCATATAAAAACCTCAGCTGTAAGGTCCGTACGGCATATGGGCCTGGCAGCAAAAGGGTTAAAGCACAGTTATTAAAGTGATTTTAAACTCTCACACTGTAAAACAACCCAATCAGTTTAAAATAGAAATGAAAGTCAAACAATTTGTGTATAGATATAAAGAAACATTAGAAATACCTTTTTTCCTATTTTATATAAGTGATCACATTCCCTTTGTTCTCAGCTGCATAAGAGCTAGGGGAAGAGGAAACAGCATCACCCTGATCTTCCCAGTGAAAGGATGCACAGGGGTGTGTGTGTCAGGATAAGTCTGATCATTGGAGAAGAGCACACTGAGTTCTCAGCATAGCTATAGAACTGACCATGGTGTGTTAACCTGCTTATTGTGGTCAGGTTTTGATAGTAAAGCAGAAGGACTGACAGGAACACCAGATATTTTACATATAGGAAGCAATACAAAGAGAACAGGATACTTTGTAATACAAGTACTGTACACGGTATAGCAGGCACATATCAGGAATGTAAAATGTTCGGTTTACATATTCTTTAAGTCTGTGTAGTGCTACCCCCTTGAGAGCTGCTGGTTTTGGGTCCCCCTATTTTCCTGCATGGCCAGGCAACACGCATTTTTCCAACTTTCATTCAGACTTAATAACCAGTCCCTGGGTTTGTTTTTTGTTGTTTTATTTGGGAATAAACAACTTGTATAGGGTCTAGGGGTATATGGGATACCCAACTTGACTTGAAACCAATACTCTGAGGACGAATTCTGAACAGAAATGTAGGATCCTGGACGTTCTACTCCCTCTGGAGTAGCATCAGTCTTTTCACAGACCAGTAACAAAGTCTCTGTGAGGAACTCTTGGACCCTTCTAAGTGAACCTCTTCAGACCAGAGCTAGGAACTACTTATCCACCTGGCTGTCTTTTGAAGAGTATTCCTGAGCAAAAGATTCTAGAACAGACTTTTAGTACTTTCCCAGGAAGAACTGGTTGGGTATAGCACCTAGCAGCCCTCTTTCCTGTAGGCCCCAGGGGTGTAGAGGTACTAACACTGTCCTTGTGTCTTGTAGCTTTAAATAAACTGCTTTCAGGCTTTCTGTTGGGCTGGTTGTATTCCAGGCTAACAGGCCGTCCTTCTTCTGTGGACTGCACGGCATTGGAACTCTCCCTGTCAACTTCCTTCTCCCATCCTTCTGACCTCCAGCCTGGAGGCAGAACCCCCTTCTCCAGGGTTCCCTCCCAGGCTACGCAGCAGCACACCTCAGCACTCCATCAGTCTGCCACACTACCTGGCCTCTTGTCTGGGATTGGTCAGACTCCCATGAATATGCAGATCAGCTCCTCCTGGCTTCCACCCATTGGCTTCTAGAAACTTCTCCAAGCTTTTAGAACCAGGGGGAGGTACCAGAGGACTGTCCTGTAGAGCCCTCCAGCCTGCCCTGAAGTAAACTCTCTGACTCACACCCAGGCTTCTAACAAGCCTCTAACTACACTCACAAACTATGTACACAAGAGGACATTACACCTGTATGAACAGGACGCAGTTTTTTAGCAATTGAACAGGCATTCTGGACACAGATGATGGAAATAGCATACAGGTTTGCACCAGAGGCAGAAAGCCTGCTTGAACAGGCTACAATTTCTGAGCAATTGTGCTTGCATTTAGCATTATATTTCTTTTTAATGCAGTGAGGATGAAAACATTTTACAGATTTGATGCACACCTTTTTAAACCTTTTTAACTGTCCACTTGTATGGGAGACTATGATTGCGCAGGTATTGGTCCCAAACTGTACAAGTTCAGGAAAAAGTAAACAATCCTCCTGCGCTGCCAAATAACTATAGTCACCACCAAGTGGCCGCATACACCTAACTATATTCCAAATAGAGAGAACAGTAAATTAATGATAAATAGTGCTGTGCTACTCAGTGCATCAAATAATGGACATATAAATAAATATGAAAAATCAAATATAAAAGGTGAATATATATATACAGATATAATAAATTGTAACCCACAAGTGTGAAAAGAGAAAACTGCTAACAGCAACAGGTGCAGAAAACGTTACCAAGAATAATTAATGCAGGCAATGTAAGGCATCCATATAGCAACACAGTGTCATCAAATAACCAGTGACATACAAGTGAATGAGTGACCAAAAATAAATACAAATATAATAATCTAATAAAAAGCAAAATGTGACACAGTGAATACATCCCAAAATGAATAAATGTAATAGTCCCAAAAACACAGCGAATCTTCAGCACAAGCCATGAAACATCCAGTGATCAGATGCAATCAATCAATCCTCCACCAGCTGACGTGTGCACTCACCTACAAACTGCGAAACACAGGGGGTCATAAAGCATAGAAAGCACTCAAACAACGATCTCAAAATAGGTTTTCCTCAACAGTAACCAAAAGAGACTCCTCTCCGGTGAGGTGAAGATGCGTAACTCAGATGTCCTTAAAAGGATATGGCCACAGACCTCTTTCACCTCTAGTATCCCCACATGCAAAATTTAAGCAAGAAGACTTCTCATAGTGTAATAAGTCAAATATTTTATTGTAAAAAACAATACTACTACTCACATTAAAACAGGGTCCGCAGACCAATACAGGCAAGAATAGGTATATGTGGTTGGGAGTACCAAGATGGCGGCTGCCGTCAGTACTGAAAATGACATCACCACACTTCCTCCGAGTCACGTGACTCGTGATGCAATGCACAGGATAGAAGCGTGGTGACGTTATTTCCAGTATGGATGGCCATCTTGGTACTCCCAAACACATATACCTATTCTGCAGTTTGGTGTGCAGACCTCATTTTAATGTGAGTAGTCACTCACATTAAAAAAACATGTGTTTTTTACAATAAAGTATTTTTTTCACAATGCTGTTAGGCGGTCTTTGGTGAGTTATCAGGGGTTTAAACAGACCCCTGTTGTCTCACCTTTGAGAGAGAGAAAGGGATTGGGAAGGACATATGATTGCAATATACAAATACTGTATGTCAATGGTGATTCTAACATAGGGAGAAAACTATTCAGTCTCAGGTCGCTTAAGAGGACACGTGGCCAAGTTGGAAGAGAAGTGGTTTAACCTTAATCTGCATAAAGGGTTCTTTACTGTCAAAGTGGTGAGGATGTGGAACCCCCTTCCACAGTTGGTGGTGTCAGTGGGGAGTGACGATAATTTCAAAAAACTTTTAGATGCGCATCTTTATGAAAAATATACTGTATATAGAGGTATGGGAAAGGGTATTGGCATAAACACACAGAGACACACATACTGCACAGGCTGGACTGGATGGACTGCTAGCAAGTCACTTTTATCTCTGCTGACAGACTATAGACCCACATGCAGTAAACAGTCATGTGTGTATTAAGCCAGGGCTTGAAATTTCCACTCACCCGCTCGCCAAATGCGAGGGGAAATTCTTTGTGGTGAGCACAGATGGAGAGGGTGGCTTGCAACGAAGCGGGTGGCTTGCAATGCGATCCCCATGCCCCGGGGATCAATTTGTATTCCACTTGCGCTCCAAGCCTCGTTGTGAAGCCAACTTCCGCTCTCCACCGCTTTGGGAGACACAAGGAGAGGCCCGCACTCCACTGCCTTGGGAGACACGAGGCCCGCTCTCCACCGCCTTGGGGGATACGAGGCCCGCTCTACACCGCCTTGGGGGACATGAGGCCCCCTCTCCACCGCCTTGGGGGACACGAGGCCCGCTCTGCACCACCTTGGGGGACATGAGGCCCGCCCACCACCGCCTTGGGAGACACGAAGCCCGCTCTCCACCACTTTGGGGGACACGAGGTCTGCTCTACACCGCCTTGGGGAACAAGAGATCTGCTCTACACCTCCTTGGGGGACACAAGGCCCGCTCTACACCGCCTTGGGGGACACGAGGCCCGTTCTCCACCACCTTGGGGGACATGAAGCTCGCTCTCCACTGCCTTGGGGGACACGAGGCCCGCTCTACACTCCCTTGAGGGACAAGAGGCCCGCTCTACACCTCCTTGAGGGACACGAGGCCCACTCTCCATTGCCTTGGGGGACACGAGGCTCGCTCTCCACCGCCTTGGGGGACACAAGGCAAGCTCTTCACCACCTTGGGGGACACGAGGCCCACTCTCCACCGCCTTGGGGGACAAGAGGTCCGCTCTCCACCGCCTTTTGGGACATGAGGCCCACTCTCCACTGCCTTGGGGGACATGAGGCCCGCTCTACACCACCTTGTGGGACACAAGGCCAGCTCTACACCGCCTTGGGGACACGAGGCCCGCTCTTTACCCCCTTGGGGGACACGAGGCCCTCTCTCCACCGCCTTGGGGGACACGAGGCCCGCTCTACACCACCTTGGGGGACACAAAGTAATTTCATAAGCTTTAAGGGGGCGTGGTTGGGCGCATGGCTGGTGGCATGCGGACCTGGCCAAGGTTGAGTGGGGCAACTGGTGGAGAGTAAAGTTTGTGCCTGGCAGTAGGTCTAGACTTGAAATTTTAAGCTATTATCATGAAAGGGTGGATCATTGTAAGAGTTTCTTTATTATAACCTTAACACAGCTTATACAAAATATGCAATAATGATGATAGATATCATGGTGAAACAATTGAAAGTTGTACAACTAAATTCATAGATAAGTTGACCATTGTAAAAGAAAAATAATAAATGCACATCTTTTTGCAGGTAAAAATATGTGCATTTTTTTTGTTTACTAGGAGCCTGAAAAAGCATGGCACCAGCAGATCACGGGTGCAATGCAAGACTCCTGCAGACTGTCAGTGTAAGCTGTCTGCTCATACGGGCAGGCAGTTGCACAATGACAGGAAGCATCAATGAACTTCCCAGAGCACTCAACATCACCCTGGTAGCTCATTGAGAACTGCAAGCCAACAACTGCAAATTACTTGGCCAGGACAGCCCCATCCAACTTTGTTTTTTTAAATTGTGACAGCAGGTGCTGGGAGAGGATCCCTGGCTAACAGTCACAATGGGGGATGGGTTGTGGGGCTGCTTCAAAAGTAACATGTACACCCTGAATATGGGTGTAACATGTAACATGTTATAATAGGTGAACTTATCCTTTAAATTACCTGTTGCTGCTGTGACTTACAAGTAAATGCCCAAAGTTTTGGGTATGGGCTTGATAGTACATAACTGTCTTGATTAAGCAAATAAACAAAGTGGGCATGTGGTTCTACAAATGGGAATTAGGTTTTGGGTACATGTAGGTGTTAATACACTCATATTCATAAGTCCTTTAATATTCAGTATGATAAATGTTGGTACAACATAGTATTACAGTGGTGTAGGGCTTTCCAGAAAATTGAGATATAAAACCTTGAGACACCAAAGTGCACTAAAAGAGTGGCATAGAATATCTTGTCCAGTTTTCCTTCATTTTTTACTCTGTAGACAAGTAGCACGCATTACAGTCTGATTATAAAATCTCATTTAGATTTACCAGAAGCCATAATGCAAAGTGTAGCAATCATGCTCACAGAGATGGACGCGGTTCAACCATTTTGGCTCCAACCTCCATCTTGGCAAAGGATCATCCATCTTGTACAAACATATCTCCCTTCATTCTTTTCCTCCCTCTCTGAGAGTCACAGTGACATTTGGTGTGTGTGTGCTGGAAGTGTCACAGGCGGGCCAGGGCACAGCAGGTAGCTCCGAGCTATAAACCATCTCTGAGCTGGGTGCCGGGCTGGCTGGAAAGCTGAGCAATCTGGCACTTCGTAAAAAGATAACCCAAGCCTTCCCCTGAGTTCAAAGACATTCCAGAGGGTACGAAACTAGATAACACGTTTAAAATCCATTTTCCCCTATGTCTCATATCTTGGAATATGAGAGACTTACAGTCAGGTCCATAAATATTGGGACATGGACACAATTCTAACATTTTTGGTTCTATACACCACCACAATGGATTTGAAATGAAACAAACAAGATGTGCTTTAACTGCAGACTGTCAGCTTTAATTTGAGGGTATTTACATCCAAATCAGGTGAACGGTGTAGGAATTACAACAGTTTGCATATGTGCCTCAAACTTGTTAAGGGACCAAAAGTAATGGGACAGAATAATAATCATAAATCAAACTTTCACTTTTTAATACTTGGATGCAAATCCTTTGCAGTCAATTAGAGCCTGAAGTCTGGAACGCATAGACATCACCAGACGCTGGGTTTTATCCCTGGTGATGCTCTGCCAGGCCTCTACTGCAACTGTCTTCGGTTCCTGCTTGTTCTTGGGGCATTTTCCCTTCAGTTTTGTCTTCAGCAAGTGAAATGCATGCTCAATCGGATTCAGGTCAGGTGATTGACTTGGCCATTGCATAACATTCCACTTCTTTCCCTTAAAAAACTCTTTGGTTTTGCAGTATGCTTTGGGTCATTGTCCATCTGCACTGTGAAGCGGCATCCAATGAGTTGTGAAGCATTTGACTGAATATGAGCAGATAATATTGCCCGAAACAAAAAGAATTCACCCTGCTGCTTTCGTCAGCAGTCACATCATCAATAAATACAAGAGAACCAGTTCCATTGCCAGCCATACATGCCCACGCCATGACACTACCACCACCATGCTTCACTGATGAGGTGGTATGCTTAGGATCATGAGCAGTTCCTTTCCTTCTCCATACTCTTCTCTTCCCATCACTCTGGTACAAGTTGATCTTGGTCTCATCTGTCCATAGGATGTTGTTCCAGAACTGTGAAGGCTTTTTTAGATGTCGTTTGGCAAACTCTAATCTGGCCTTCCTGTTTTTGAGGCTCACCAATGGTTTACATCTTGTGGTGAACCCTCTGTATTCACTCTGGTGAAGTCTTCTCTTGATTGTTGACTTTGACACACATACACCTACCTCCTGGAGAGTGTTCTTGATCTGGCCAACTGTTGTGAAGGGTGTTTTCTTCACCAGGGAAAGAATTCTTCAGTCATCCACCACAGTTGTTTTCCGTGGTCTTTTGGTGTTGCTGAGCTCACCGGTGCGTTCCTTCTTTTTAATAATGTTCTAAACAGTTGTTTTGGCCACGCCTAATGTTTTTGCTATCTCTCTGATGGGTTTGTTTTGTTTTTTCAGCCTAATGATGGCTTGCTTCACTGATAGTGACAGCTCTTTGGATCTCATCTTGAGAGTTGACAGCAACAGATTCCAAATGCAAATAGCACACTTGAAATTAACTCTGGACCTTTTATCTGCTCATTGTAATTGGGATAATGAGGGAATAACACACACCTGGCCATGGAACAGCTGAGAAGCCAATTTTCCCATTGCTTTTGGTCCCTTAACAAGTGGGAGGCACATATGCAAACTGTTGTAATTCCTACACCGTTCACCTGATTTGGATGTAAATACCCTCAAATTAAAGCGGACAGTCTGCAGTTAAAGCACATCTTGTTTGTTTCATTTCAAATCCATTGTGGTGGTGTATAGAGCCAAAAATGTTAGAATTGTGTCCATGTCCCAATATTTATGGACCTGACTGTACATAAAAACCAGGCATATCTTCAGATGGCTCACGATCAGACAAATAGTTTGATAGGTCACACTCCCTGACTGGAATACCTAGGAAAGCAGAAAATTACATCTCTGGAACCATTTAAGTCTGTATTTTATATTTCATATCTAACCGTTCCTCAGATGCGTCTGCATATTAATCTACCTGCGGGTGGAATGGTACTTGTGCCTAGGAAAAGCCAAAATATGAGCTATGAGAGATTTTGGTTCTAGCTTGGGTCTCCGCCCAGACAATCCCTCCCCAAATGAAGCATTGGTCCTTGGCTTCAGAGACACCCCCTGCTGGGGGACAACAAAATAGGCTGTCAGGCCTAAGAGTGGAAGTTGAAGAATTCTGCCGTTTAACATCAGAACCAACTTGGGAGACGTGCCCTTTTGCTCTGAAACTTGATCTGCTTAATCCAAGGCTGACTGGCAAGTACTTTAACCCTTTAACCTCCTTTCTGTTACCTCTTTGCTGTGCTGTTGTTCTCTGTATATTTATATATATATTGGTTACATCTTTTTTTTCTTATTTTGTTCTTTATTTTTTTCTTATTTTTATTGCACCCTTTTTCTTATTTTTATTGCACCCTTTTGACCTTTTAGTAATAAATCTTTCTTTCTGAAAGTGTTGAACTGTTTCTATAGCTCGTTAATGCAACTTATGAATTCCTGCCTCTAAAAGAGCGCTACTGTGTTTGTTTAACCCTCTGTATAACCTGTCTGTGGTGACAGTGCTATACAGACAATTATCTCAACCATCATAGTGTTATTGCTGATATTGCCGAGTTTCCTCTTTCTCTGTACAAAAAGGAGGTGGTGGCAGTGTGAAGGCTTAATTGCGTAATTAACCTGACCCAGTAACAATCGCATTCAGACTGCCGGTACATCGATTTGTGGTCCATTAGCTGGAAAATCATTGTGCAGATGGCAGCTGGACGTGGCATTGTTATGCACGTGACATCGCTGTTTCAGATAAGCTAGGCCTTCGGTCACGAGTTTGGTGAGAAGGTCAGGGGTTTGACGCGCGATCGTCACACAAAGGGCTACTTGTCTGATTCTAGAATGCTTGTTTAGATAAAGTGCCTCTAAACCGAAGAACTAAAGAGTTACATAGTTACATAAATAGTCTGGCTGAAAAAAAGCAAAAGTCCATCCAGTTCAACCATTTAAAAAAAAAAGTTATAATCCTATGCCCACAGTTGATCCAGAGGAAGGCAAAAAAAAAAAAACAGCAAAGCATGATCCAATTTGCTCCTGCAGGGAGAAAAATTCCTTCCTGATCCCCCGAGAGGCAATCAGATATTCCCTGGATCAACTTTACCTATAAATGTTAGTATCCAGTTATATTCTGTGTATCCAAGAAAGAATCCAGACCTTTTTAAAAGAGCACATATGTAATATAATATACCTTCCCATATTCTCTTCTCCATAGCATGGGGGGGGGGGGTGATGTAGTACACAGAGCTGCACTTACAGGCTAATAACAATGCCTATGAAAAGACTGCAGAGCACACAGGACACAGGACAACACTGGATTTCTGGCAGAACCAGCAATGGTTAGCTTTGGCCTCTGTACACAAAACTAACTGAAAACAATTGCTTTTCCATCCCCCAAAATACAAAAAAACAATGTTATGCCAATGTGGGTACCCCAAGTGGGGGGAATTTTAGCTTAGTGGTAGTCCAGTTCAGTAAACTTTTGTTTTAAAATGTTCAGCCATTTTTTGTGCACTGGGGAATACTTTGCATACTTTTTCCCCTTTGCCACTTCAGTACATGAAGCCACTGTATGAGAAGCCACCTTCATATATTGTGTTCTTCCAGATTTAAGTCAACCCTGATTAAATCTTCTAAGCAGTATTCAGTCATGTGAAAATTAAACAAAGCAGTGGCGTAGAACATAGTTCTTCATTATTTAGTTTACGTTACATAGTTAGTCTGGCTGAAAAAAAGACAAAAGTCCATCTAGTTCAACCAAAAAAAAAAAAGTTATAATCCTACACTCACAGTTGATCCAGAGGAAGGCAAAAACCCAGCAAAGCATGATCCAATTTGCTCCTGCAGGGAAAAAAATTCTTCTCTGATCCCCCGAGAGGCAATCGGATTTTCCCTGGATCAACTTTACCTATAAATGTTATATCCAGTTATATTCTGTGTATCTAGGAAAGAATCCAGGCCTTTTTCAAAGCAATCCACTAAGCTGGCCAGAACCAACTCTTGAGGGAGTCTATTCCACATTTTCACAGCTCTCACTGTGAAGAAACCTTTCCATGTTTGGAGATTACATTTCTTTTCCTCCAGACGTAAAGAGTGGCCCCTTGTCCTCTGGGATGACATCAAGGTGAATAATTCTATGCCGAGTTCACTATATGAACCACTGATGTATTTATACATGTTGATCATATCCCCCCTTAATCTCCTCTTCTCAAGATGGAATAAATTCAGCTCCTCTAAACTTTCCTCATAGCTGAGCTCCTCCATGTCTCTTCATCCAGCTGAACCTGGTGGCCATCTTGGGTCAAGCAGAGTCTTTTAAAGTCCTTGCCCACATGGAAGAAAAATATATTTGAAATATATTTTAAAAATATTCTTCCCAAATATATTCCCAATAAATATATTGACATATATTTGAAATACTACAATTGTGGCCATATTCAATATTTAAAAAAAAAAAAGTTATAATCCTATACTCACAGTTGATCCAGAGGAAGGCAAAAAACCCAGCAAAGCATGATCCAATTTGCTTCTGCAGGGAAAAAAATTCCTCCCTGATCCCCCGAGAGGCAAACGGATTTTCCCTGGATCAACTTTCCCTATAAATGTTAGTATCCAGTTATATTCTGTGTATCTAAGAAATAATCCAGGACTTTTTTTAAAGCAATCCACTGAGCTGGCCAGAACCAACTCTTGAGGGAGTCTATTCCACATTTTCACAGCTCTCACTGTGAAGAAACCTGTCCATGTCTGGAGATTAAATTTCTTTTCCTCCAGATGTAGAGTGCCCCCTTGTCCTCTGTGATGACCTCAGGGTGAATAACTCTACACCAAGTTCACTATATGACCCACTGCTGTATTTATACATGTTGATCATATCCCCCCTTAATCTCCTCTTTTCAAGAGAGCATAAATAAAGTCTTTCCTCATAGCTGAGCTCCTCCATGCCACTTATCAGTTGAAGCAAAGGATCACAGACCACCCTTTGAAAAAAATATATGAAATTTGAAAAGAAAAGGGAACTGAACATAGCATTTCTTACTATTTTTTTCTACTTAATAAGGTTTTGCTGCAGCAACATGTTTGAATTGGTTAACTAATTAGATTGGTTGCTAAGGTAATTGTAAGCAAACCAGATTAGCCCCATGACACCAGGAAGTCTGCAATATCAACAGAAATAAACAGACCATAGACTTTAGCATTGTAAACCCCTGGTATTAATTGCTTGAGATGACATTTCTATATTCCAGCTTCATGCTGATAGCTGTGAAAGGCATCTTACTGTAACTTGTACCAGGTAAAAAAAATGGAAATGCAAACTGCGTCACTGCACAGATCCTCTTAGGGATTTTCTGTTTTGTTTTGTCTCTGGAGTACATCCGCTTTCTGTTTTGTTACATTACTCACACTGGTAATGCGAGTTAAGTTATTATCAGCTTCAGCTCATCTTAAATTTTTCCTTTTAACCTTAAAGCTAATGTTTAATCTGATTATATTTTGATTTTGCTGGTTCCTCCTCCCCTCAAATAAACATGCTAAAGACATTTATAAACAAAAGCTTTCTATTTACATATATTATTGTAGACCAAGTGACATCATTACTATATCTCTCTGCTTCTCTGTGCAATGCAGGCAGATCATCGCTGGTGGGAGGAGCCAGCATTGTGCTGCACATAGTTTCCTATAACACCAAACCCTGCTCTAAGACCTCTTTTCAAGAGCCCTGTGCTCTGATGCATGCAGTGCATTGGATTTCGGGAGGAGGTATGAAAATACCAAAAGCACTGTGTAGGCAGTTGCAGTCTTGTTTCTCCACTGCAGGTGATGCTTGTCTGGACTGGTAGTACAGCTGGAGGGGAAGTAAAAAGAAACTCAGTTGTTCTGTGATTTCCTTGGGACCCCAGAGCAGCGTTCTAGTTGGCTATGCTGTATCCAGGTGATTCTAGTGGCCATCTTGGGTCAAGCAGAGTCTTTTAAAGTCCCTGCCCACATGGAAGAAAAATATATTTGAAATATACTTTAAAAATATTCTTCCCAAATATATTGACATATATTTGAAATACTACAATCTTGGCCATATTCAATATATTTCAAAATATATTTCAATAAATATGTATATATATATTGATATATATCAATCTATATATATATATATATATATATATATATATATATATATACTGCCTGTTGAAATGCGTTTGTATTACAAAATACCAAAGTGCCAAAGTGTTTTTGGCACTTGCATACCTCCTCCTAAAATCCAATGCACTGCATGCATATATTTCAAAATGTATTTCAAATTATATGAAATATATTTATATATATTTTATATATACATACTGCATGTTGAAATGCGTTTTTATTACAAAAATGTAGATTTGTATTTTTAAAGACATACAGTATGTTTGAAATGTATTTTGAAAAATATTTTTCATATACTTTGTTGTAATAAAAACGCATTTCAACATGCAGTATATATGTACTGTATATATATATATATATATATATATATATATAACATATTTATTGAAATACATTGAATATAGCCAAAATTGTAGTATTTCAAATATATGTCAATATATTTGGGAAGAATATTTTTTACACTTATTTCAAATATATTTTTCTTCCATATGGGCAGGTGACCCTGGTGGCCATCTTGGGTCAAGCAGAGTCTTTTAAAGTCCCTGCTCTCAGGTTTTGATGCACATTTGTGAAGTGGCTAGTATAGGGAGAGCATAACAGTCTGTCAGGGATAGCACTGGTGGTAGGGGCAGTTTCCAGAGGAGTAGGGATAGTCTAGAGCCTACAACTGCTCTTCAGCAAGCTCCCTTTTGGATTGGACTGGCCAGGCCACATTCCACCCCTCTTGACAAGCGCTGTCTTCAGTTGGGGTCCAGTACAGCTAATTTTCCTCTGCATTGACTATCTGGTGAGCTCCCCTGCTGGGTTGTTGTGCTGTCACTGACCTACCCAATAAATGAAAAGGGTAGGTCAGTGACATCAGAGCTACTAACAGTAAGTAAGAACATGGTTAGATAGTGTAGGACACCATCCAGCAAGGAAATTAGGTTTGCTCTCTCTGACTTGTTGCAGCTCCTAATGCACACTGTGAGAAGTGCATAGTATGTCTTGAAATCTGAGAAAGCAATTTCAGTAGGAGCCTGTAAGGAGCCAGTAGAGGAGAGGAGCCTGTACAACTCTGCAAGACTGAAGGTAAAGATAGAGTTCATCTCTAAGCAAAATGAATCAATTCTTCCTGGACTAAAAATCCATTTGTATAAAAAAGGCTTCTCTTTTCTGCCCATGGGCTCACACTAATAAATATATTATTTGCAATGTCAATATTGTGCCAGAACCCTCTAGCTTTTCTGTTGATGAACATTGGCAGTGCAGCTACTCTTGGAAAATCTCCTTGGGCTTCTTGACAATAAACTCCAGGACAGGAACATTGAAGATGTTTTTGCTGGCATTAGTTATGACAGTTATTATACTTTTCTCTGTCTTGGAGAGAACAGAATGCTGACAGATAAGACAATAGGTGTATGTGAGGGTACTTATTTATCTCTGAGGCTAATTGGCAACTCTTTTCTCAAAGGTTTTCACTTTTCTCTTTAGCCCAATGTGAACAATTATGCAGGTGTAAGTTTTAGCCATCTGTTTGTTAGACTTTGAACTATTAAATTACTGGAAGCTTTGCTGTCATTTAAAACGACAAGTGAGAGATACAAAGCCACCAAATACATGAGGTAAGAATAACATGCACTGCCAACTTTCCGAATCCCAAGCAGAATAATAGATATTTATAGGGCTGCTAGCTTTAGAAAGTTATGTCTGTTGTACGCTCGCCAATAAGATATTAGCTATAATGAGCACTTGGGAGCAATACAAGTTTTTGGTAGCAGATATTTTTAGGCATACATAAAATGTCTGTGTCCAATTGAGAGGACAGTTCACCCAAAATTGATATTTCAGTCTCCCAAAAGTGCTAATGAGCAGAATCACCTACACACTTTATATGTCTCACCCAATCACTCTCAAAGCAACAAATGAAGACCCCGATCTGACAACTATCAACTGAACCTGAAAAGAAGGATGGAAATCAAGACAATAACAAACATGAACTACTCAAAGAAATGAAAAAAAAATCAGTTTTTGAAGTGGCCTTCAACACATCACTAGATACTCCAAGGCTTATTCTGAACCGGTGGCAAGTTATTTAAAAGCTTACGGCTGTTGAGATTTACAGAGCCTACATGGCGTTAATAGGGCATGATTCATGGGCCTAATTTACCCTGTATACTCGGGGAATTTTTTGGAATTCCTCTCAGGAGGAGAATCTACATATACAGTATATATATATACGCTATCCTACTCAGGTATTTTTTTGCTGTGACATGGCCACATCCTTAAAAAACCGCAAATAACCTTCTCAAATTGAGCAATTTTTGGAAACCCTTTATTGGGTATATTAGACTTAGGTATCTACGGCCTGCTATATGCTATATACACATTATATGTGCTTGAAATCCACGCATCGTGTATACCTGGTCCCTCACCCCCATATGCATCTGTGAAAAAGCATCAAGGACCTGATCTTAGTTCAAGTCGACAAGAGTCTTCTTGATCCTCATTGATGGTAATATATCCACATTTTTATATATGTTTTGTTTTCGGGGTACCTGATGCCCAAGATCTACACATTTAACTTTTTCTATATATATCCTCAGAATCATTTGGTACTGTGGACCTTGTTCCATTTGGGGTGGCTATCCAGGAAGTCCCTACACTTGAGAGGCGGGTATGATAGTTTCACCTTTGAGAAGGTAACAGTAGTATCCATTGACTATTGTGGAGGGAGGTCTGGTTAATTTTGGATGTGATTTGGTCTCCATATTGCTAGATACATACCATGTATTTTTGTGTTCCAGCTTGTATATTCCAGGAGGTCCCTGATATACACTGGGAACACACCCACTGAATACACGGCTCACACAAATATTAAGCAGGAAACCTACGGAAATCCAGGATAATTATTTCATCATTACACCACTCTGCCTTATATGGTGCTCTGTTGGCTAAGATGACCCTAAATTGAAGACGCTAAGTGTTTTTTAACATGATTTTATTTTTTTCATATGTACACCGTGCTCATGTTTAACCTCCCTATGATCTATGTGATCAAATAAAGTATTGTTAAATTCATTTGAATTCATACTACTCCGCGTGGATTACTTAGAAACCTTCTTTTTTTAGATAGGTGTGTTCTTGTCACACTATCATATTGTTTAGTAAGTTATTCTGAACCGGAGCTACTAATTAACCACTTAAGCTCCAAAGATTTCACTCCCTTCATGACCAGGCCATTTTTTTTTGCTATTTAGCGATGTGCTAAATGGTAATTGCATGGTCATGCAATGCTGTACCCAAATGACATTTATATAATTTTCTTTTCACACAAATAGAGCTTTTCTTTGGTAGTATGTGATCACCACTGAGTTTTTTATTTTTTATTATATAAACAAAAAAATACCAAGCATGTTAGAAAAAAAAACTATATTTTTTTACTTCCTGCTATAAAATATATCCAATAAAATATTTTTAAAAAACAAATATCTTCATAAATTTAGGCCAAAATGTATTCTGCTACAGGTCTTTGGTTGAAAAAAAAACAGAATAAGTGTTTATTAATTGGTTTGCATGAAAGTTATAGAGTCTACAAACTATGGTATATACTGGAATGTGTATTTATTTATTTTTCATACTAGTAATGGTAATGATCAGCTACTTATAGAGGGACTTTGATAGTGTGGCAGGCAATCTGACACTAACTTTCCCAAAAATGGAGCTTTCTTTTGGTGGTATTTGATCACCTGTGCGGTTTTTATTTTTTGCGCTATAAACAAAAAAAGACCAACGCTTTTGAAAATAAAAACAATATTTTTGACTCTTTGCTATAAAACATATCCAATAAAAAAATTTTAAAAATCTAATTTCCTCATAAATTTAGGCCTAAATGTATTCTGCTATGTCTTTGTTAAAAAAAATCCCAATATGTGTAAATGAATTGGTTTATGTGAAAGTTATAGCGCTTACAAATGGCGGTATATATACTGGATTTTTTTTTTACTGATACTAGTAATGGCGGCGATCAGCGACTTATAGAGGGACTTCGGTACTGTGGCGGGCATTCTGACACTGGGGGGAACTGACTAACTGCCACTAACATCCCCAGTGACACTAATACAGTGATCAGTGCTAATAAAAAGCACTAATCACAATGAGACTGTACTAATGACACTAGGCAGGAAGGGGTTAACATCTGGGATGATCAAAGGGTTAACTGTGTGCTGTGTGTGTTTCACATTATGTGCCTTGTGTGTTTTATTACAGAGACATGCTGCTTTGTATTTCTCTGCTATGCATGTCCTTGCTGACAGGAGAGAGACCTGTGTTTACACACAGGTCTCTCCCCTGTCAGCTTTCCCTGACGATCACTGAGTGCCGGTGGGGAATTACCATCCGGGACCCTCTAGTCGCCAATAGCGGCACGGGTAGGGCATCAGTTGTGCGCTCCCTACCTGGAAATGCAAATCACATATATATGCGATTTTGAGCAGCCCTGCTGCCCTGTAGCAGTACTTCTACTATAGGGCGGTGGGCACGTGGGCAAACTATAAATTTGCCCTGCACACTGCTTCTGTGCAGAAGCTTCCTGTTCAATCTGCCATCCCTTCTGTTTGCCCTCCCGGTGCAAGGTGACTAGTCGGGTGTCCACCCCTCTAAAGTTTAAGCAGACCGGCAGTTTCCAGCCTTTTTGCTGCTGACCCCATAATATGACTGACAGCAAATTCAAAAGGAATTTACAAGGCCAAAAAAATTAATGAATTAATATTTTAGGTTTTGTAACCTAAAATAAAACTTTTTCTCTTACCTAAACAGAAACTTCCCCCCCCCAAAAAAAGTCAGAAGCTACAAATAGTTTAGCTGCTAACTTTTAGAAATTAGGTACCTCTCAGTTCATGGATTCCGGCACTGTTTTACCACAGCCAGTTCTTCTCATTGCTGCAAGTTCCACCATCTTGGATTTGGGAGCTGGCTGTGACTTCCTCAGGAATCAATGCCGGCTCCCCACTGTGCATGCAAAATTGCACAATGCAGGGAGCCTCCTGGAATGTGTGATGGATCCCAGGAGGTGTTAGAGGTGGAGAGAAGTATATACTACACTTTCACTTTTGAGTGAAGGTTCGCTTTATGCTCCATTCACACTAGAGCTTTTCAAATTGTGGGTGGAATCACTCTTAAAGGTATTCATTTTAATGCCACAGGGCGTTTTTGCTGCAATTGCGGTGCTTTTTTCAGCGCAGCAAACGTGCCGTGATCATACAAACAAAATCGTGGGATGCGCAAATCCCAAAACTGGTTCTGGAACCTTTTTTGGGTGTTGCCAGTCCCACGACTTTGTTTGTGCGATCACAGCACATTTGCTGTGCGGAAGAAAGTCCTGTGTTTTCAGGTGTTACTAAAATGAATGTCACCTGAACACATGATTGTGCATTTTCACACTTTCAAATCATGGGCAGAATTGTGGCGATTTCTCCGGAGATTTGAAACTTCCTAGTGTGAATGGAGCCTTAAGAACCACCCATGAAATCTTCCTGAAAAATGCATAATTCATGTAGAGGCACACATCATAGGAGATATAATTTCCTATCAGGCACACATCACTAGAAAGTAGCAGAAGGAAGGTGCTTAGAAAATAGTTTTTTTACCTGCAAAAAAAAGGGGATTTATTAATTTTGTCCAAAAGGTGAACTTATCCTTTAAGACTGCTCAAGAAAGCAGTTGACCTCAAGAAATATTTGAAATACTATTTTTGCCAAGAGGGGTGTAAGTATTCTCTGAACATTTTGCTCAAACTTTTAATCATGTTTTATTTTATTTTCAGTCTGTTAAAATTATCAGATAAATAGTTGTGCATCAAAGAGAACTTGTTCCCAGACAAACGTACATATTCTCCAGCACCATGGATCTCCAAATATGGTCCGAGAGGTTTTTATTGCAAAAAGATCACATCACAGAATAAAGTGCAACGTTTCGGAGCCGCGCAAAACCCCTTTGTCAGGCATGTGAGGAAGGGGTGCCGTGAGGCTCCAAAACTCCAAATACTTTCTTCTATGATGTGATCTTTGTGCAATAAAAACTTATTTGGACCATATTTGGAGATCCACGGTGTGCTGGAGAATATGCACGTTTACTTATGATAATTCCAGTCCCAGTTGGTAGTCACTACAGCACCCGCTATTGATGAGCCGTATTTCCAGGAATGTGTGCGATGGGAATATAGACAAGATTGTTCCCAGACAATTCATTTCAATAAAAATATTTCCATATGATTGTATGTTCATGTTGTTTACCTGTAAAAGCTTCCCTTGTGTAGACATCCTAAAAGCCTGAGACTGCTGCTGAATGTCAACATCTTGGATGTGATGTCAGTAGCCCCAGAAGACTCAGTTCTGTCAGATAAGTGACACTTTATAGCATCCACCTTTGCTCTTTTTCTGACAGCTACATCAAAGCTTATATAGGGAGGTGAAGGAAGGTGAAGGAAGGAGCTGGTCCAGCACAGAGGGTAAGAGAAGAGGACTATGATATAGAAGGAGAGAGGGGCTGTGTTGACTCTTCCTGGGGTAGTTAAATTTTCTAGGAAGTTCAAAAACATATTACAGGTGCATAAAAATTAATTTGACAGGAAAACACTACAAGTGAACATTTATAATAGTTGATTTTTTTGTTTTTATCTACTTATTTTGGCTACAGTCTCCTCAAAATTTACAAAAATATATTTTGTGTCAATCCATAAAATTATTTTTATTGATACTATCAACAACTTACAGGGGTTGATTCACTAAACCTGCATGGTGCAAAATCTGGTACAGTACTGCATAGGAACCAATCAGCTTCCAGGTTTTATTGTCAAAGCTCAATAGAACAAGCTGAATTTAGAAGCTGATTGGCTACCATGTACAGCTGCACCAGATTCTGAGTGCACCAGTTTTAGTAAATCTTCCCCATGGTGTTATCAAGGATGCCCACAATATATACAAGAAACTGGTGTACAACTCGACATCTCTTAATACTGAAATGTTGTTTTGGTTGAACTGACATTTTGACTGTTTACCATTCCCTTTAGAAGTTAGAACAATTCTTCGACTGTACATATGGTTAAAAAAAATACAGGTAATACTCACAGGGGTCCCAGGTGTGCTACAGTCATTATGAGCTCTGGCAGATCTCTAATCATCTGGGGACTGACATCTTTAAGCTGCCCAAAGATATAAGATGTTAATTGGATACCTGATGTTCATTTCAGGCTGAGGGTACTGGCTAAAAGGCAAATCGATATCCGCTTTAGATGACAATTAGATTTAAAATACTCAAAGAGTTAAACCAATATTTATTCCACCAATTGTCGCCTTTTTCCTCCTTCTTGAATATTACATGACAAATAGAATGAAATTATACATTTACAAGGGCTAAATGCACTAAAGCTTAAATTATCCTGGAAATGATACATCTAAGCTGGCCATAGATGGATCAAAATTTTCATCCATCTATGGGCAGGCTTCTTGTATAGAAGTCAATCTCTCGATCGACTTCTGTACAACCTGTCTGTCAGTCTGTCTGGTGTTTTTTGCTCAATCTATGCCGCATAAGTTTGAAAACATAAACATTTTTAACTTCAAAACTATGAAGATATGATATAATGAAGTAGCGAGTCCAATCTAAATGTATAAACCCTACAAAGGGATTATTGGTGAATAGAATATTATTATTAGTATGAGCTAAGAGGAGCAAAGGAAACAGAGGTAAAATAAATCGAAATATGGGGGCTACCACTGAAAACTGATGCCCTTTGCATTCAATACTTTTCACTTGCAATGATTTTTATTAGAAAGATTTTAACATAGTAACAGAGAGTAATATATCAGTAACATTTACCAATAATAAATTTGCATAGAATGAGAATGTTTATAAAATACTTCATATTCATTCATCTTTAAATATAATTATTCCATGCTAACGATGGCTGTTTAGAGAGTATGCAGTCTACAATGTTCCCTCTGCAGTTGAGAGAAAAATAGAGAAAAGAAAAATAGCAGAATAGGAAAATTGTATGGTAAGAAAGGATAATGGGGGAAATTAGATTGGAAGTGGGTGTTTTTCATCCATGAGAACTATACTGAGGATTGTTCGCAACTGTCCATGAATATGTTTGTTAGATTCTCATTACCAAAGAATAAGTCCATGTTTTATTTAAAATTCGTAAAATATACAATTTGTTTCCATGCTTTAATAATTAATTTATTTGGGTGTTAAATGCATGTATTTTATTAGCTTAAATTGGGATTTGTTGACAGAGGGGGGTTTTAGATGGAGGAGTGCCTGCCAATGGTCTTTATGAATATGACATTTGAATAGGGCTCTCAAAAGTCCAAAATCTGCCTTAACGTTGGGCAGGTCCACCAGTTTTCAACATTACAACCTCCAAAACACTGATTGTAGGTGGCGGGGTAAAGGTGTTCCAGGCTGGTTGGTACTATATACTATCGAGTAAGAACATTGAATGCTGTTTTGGTGACGACCATGTTGATAGAGCATGTAGAAACTATGGACCAAATTTGTTGCCTCTGTAGTCTTGCTATTTTTGAACTCACTCTCCCATTTGGAAATGTAAGAGTGGGATGTTGGTTTAGTTAAAAGATTGAGTTGAGAGTATATTATGGTGATTAACCACATGCTTACCATGCTATAGCCGAATGACGGCTACAGCGCGGTTGTCCAGTTCTGGGAGGGCATCATATGACATCCTCCCAGAATGCACACTCCCGCACGCTCCCAGCGGCGGGCCCCCGGTGATCTCCGTGAACGCTGTGTCCTATGGACACAGCTGATCATGTGATGAGGGAAAAGGCCAATCACAGCCTTTTTCCATGTGATCAGCTGTGTCCAATGACACAGCAGATCATGGAATAAATACAGTTGCTGGCTATTGGCAGCATATTCTTCAAGCTGTCACAGCATGATGAAAGCACTGCCAATAACCGGCAGCTGTCACTGAGCAGATCATCAACCTGATTATCAGTGCCCTGCAGTGCCGCCCAGCAGTGCCACGCACCAGTGCCCAGCAGTGCCACCTACCAGTGTCCAGCAGTGCCACCCACCAGTGCCCATCTGTGCCCAGCAGTTCCACCCACCAGTGTCCATCTGTGCCCAGCAGTGCCACCTACCAGTGCCCAGCAGTGCCACCTACCAGTGCCCAGCAGTGCCACCCACCAGTGCCCATCTGTTCCCAGCAGTGCCACTCACCAGTGTCCATATGTGCCCTGCAGTGCCACCCATCAGTGTCCATCAGTGCTGCCGATCAGTGCCGCCAGTCAGTGCCCATCAGTGCCACCCATCAGTGCCCATCTTTGCTGCATACCAGTGCAGAATCATCAGTGCAGAACCATCAATGCCCACCAGTGCGGCCTCATCAGTGCCACCTCATCAATGCAGCCCATCAGTGCTGCCTATCCGTGCCACCTCATCAGTGTCCATCAGTGTTGCCTATCAGTGCCCATCAGTGCTGCCTATCAGTGCAGCCTCATCAACGCACATCAGTGAAGGAGAAAAATTACCTGTTTGCAAAATTGTATAATAGAAACAGAGAAAAACTTTTTTTCTCACATTGTTTGCGCTTTTTTTGTTTATAGTGCAACACCCAGTGGCGATTAAATACCACCAAAAGAAAGCTCAGTTTGTGTGAAAAAAAAACAATAAAAACTTCATATGGGTACAATGTTGCATGACTGCGCAATTGTCATTCAAAGTGCATCAGCACTGAAAGTTGAAAATTGGCCTGGGCACGAAGGGGGTAAAAGTTCCCGGTAGGCAAGTAGTTAATTTAGAAGTGAAAGGTGCATGCTAACAAACTGTCTATTCAAAAATCAATAATTGAGTAGTTAGTCTCTGTTAGATAAAGGAGCTAGCTGTTAGCTGTCCTGTTTGTTGTTAAATGAGTAAGCCAGGGTTTAATTTGCATGCATTAAGATTTCCATGTGAGAGGCTTGGCATTTGTCTCTGATTTCAGCTAAGCTATATATGAAGTTATCATTCATGAATGAGTGTATATATTGAAATTTGTGTAAGTCCTGTTTCTATTATTACAGGTTTCTTTTAAAATCCATTCACACTTGTGTGAATTATCATGCGACTTTGGGGTCAAAAGTCGCATGACAAGTAGCACCCCATGTTTACCAATGTAAAGTAGTTCCTGCACTACTTTGGACCCACTCTCATGTGACTTGAGGGCCATAGCCTTCAATGTAGACCCTGTCTAATGTATATCATGAAAGTTGCACCTGAATGATATACATCAAATACATACTGGTAGGTTAATTGGATCCTGCCTAAATTGGCACTAGTATGTGTATGTATGAATGTAAGTAAGGGACTTTTTTTTTGTATCTATTTATTGAAAATATGTAACATATACTCAGAGAACAAACAATAAGAAGAAAAACAAGCAACAAACAATGGTTCACAAATATCATACCCTCACAGGGGCGGAGCAAGGCAGGGATATACATTGAGGTAAACTGTAGATGGGAGGGTTACATAGACAGTCGAGTAGAGTGGCCAAGATGGTCACAGCCATAAACTGAAGAGTATATATAGCGGTAGGGAGTGTCCAGACATAACATGAGTTATGGGGTTTGGGAGGCCCTCAGGACCAGAATGATACACAGAGACACCTCAAAAATGTCATAAACTACTCAAGTTGTAGTCATGTCTAAAACAGTGGAAGGTTTGGCTAGCCATTTGGACCATACCCTGTCATACTTTTGGGGACAGCCTCTGTGTGTGTAGCTATCTTTATAGAATGGCAGGTTATCATTGACTAACCGCTTCCAGAATGTAAGAGATGGAGGGGCAGACCTTTTCCAGTTCAATGCTATGACCTTCCTAGCGTAGAATAAAAGTAGGCTAATCAAAGCGTGTTCAGCTATTGTAGGTAGAAGATTACTAACCAAGCCTAATATACAGACTGATATGGAAGGCTGTAGGGAAACCGAGGTCAGTTTATTACACAGGGATATCAACTCTCTCCAGAAGTCAATTATTGCTGAGCAGTGCCAAAACACATAAGTGAAATCTCTGAGGACATCTCCACAGCGCCAGCACTCCAGAGAGTGTGAGGGATTCATCTTATGAAGTCTATAAGGAGTATCATACGCACAACGTACTAATTTAAACTGAATTAAATGGTCCCTTAGAGAAACCAAAGTGTGGAAGGGAAGGTCCCACTTGCCATTCCAATCATTATCCAGTTCTGGCACATGCCACGACCATCGGTCCTGCAAGCCTTCCAGAGCAGGTAGAGAGACACCCAGTAGGTGGGAATATATATGGGAGGTAGGTTTTGCAGTGCAATCAGATCTAGTACTTCCTCCAGGGTCAATTGGATGAGTAGTAGGATAGATTGAGGGAACTGACCACGGAAGGCATGGAAGAGTTGTAGGTATCAAAATAGGTGGGATGCAGGAACATTATAGGTGGAAGAAAGGACAGACAGAGGGGATATTGCAGAACTGGTGACAATTTGGGAGATGATTTTAATATTGAATTTAGTCCAGGCATGGGGATCAGGTAGCATGTAAAAATGGGGCAGGGAAGGATAGAGCCACAATGGAGCATTCATGGAAACGTCTAATTTTGGGTAGTGTTCGCATGTCAGGCCAGCTCACAAGGCTCGCAGGGCGGTAACCATAGAGGGCATCAATGAGCAGGGGGACGTGTGGCCCTCTATATATAATATATAAAATTTGATGGGGAGGCCATCAGGGCCAGGGGTTTTGCCTGTAGGAAAATTGCCGTAGAAACCTCCTCGGGAGTAATGGGCCTCACCAATGTTTCCCGTTCCACAACCGAAAGCCACCCCAACACTAACTGATCCAACAGAGATGACAAGTCATGTGCCCGAAATTCTGGGGGTTGCGTGAAGGCATATAGGGTATTGTAAAACTGACAGAAGGTTTCTAGAATGTCCGACAGGGAGGAAACCACCTCTCCTGAGGAGGTCTGAATCTGGGGATTTAAGCTGAGCGGCTGACCGTGTTGAGCCAATTCGCTAAAAGCCACCCATTATGGTCGCCTTGTTAAAAAAACTGCTGTTTGTTGTTGAGGAGAACCAAACTAGTAATTTCCAAGTGGAGATGCAATTCCTTCTTGGCTATGAAGAGGAGGTCAAAGTTAGACTCGGGGATCTGCTGAATAATTTTCAGTGTGGTCCTCCACTGAGTCCTATAAAGTGTGGGTTGTATTGGTTTGAGCTTTGCGAATCACAGCAATTAGATGTACTGAAACCGTGTGTATGCCTGGAAGGTGTCCCATGTAAAATCTGGAAAGGATGACTCCCAGTAGTGGTGGAATAGCATCCACAACAGTGGGATGGGAAATGCAATGGGGTCCCAATCGCCAGAGGCAAGGAGGGGAACAAAGTGCCAGGGCCAGCGGACAATGGTCTGATAATCCACTGGGTAGGTAGGAGGCAGTGAGGACATCTGCCAATAATGCGGGATTGGCGAAAGCCAGGTCAATATGGGAAGGTAGGCGGCATGTTGGTTAGGCCAAACAGGGATGCCATTAGTTGCTTGGCAAATTCAGCCTGTTTTGCCCCTTCAGCCCGCTCGGGAAGGCCCATAATGCAGATGTTGTTTCTCCTGAGTCGATTTTCTTTATAAATGGCTCATTCCTGGAGCTCCTTAACCTGCATCTGTAGGGCCCACAGTTCCCGTGAGTCAGAATGGACCTTGGCTTCCACCGCAGCAACCCAATCCTCTACCTCAGAGACACAGGACCTAAATCACTCAAGGTCGTGACATATAAGACTGATGTCTGTTGCCAGGAAGTCTGTCTTGGCCATCAGTGTCTCCTTGCAGGTGGTGATTGCTGCCAGGATGTTGGCGCTGGATGGAGAGGTCATGTCTGCAGCCATTGGAGGTGTATGGGTGCTGGCTGACATAGTGCAAGGAGAAGACCTCGTGGCCAAGATGGCCGCTGATGAGGAAGAGGGGCATGATGAGGTTGGCCCAGGAGGAGAATGGTTTGCCAGGAGCCACCGGGGGACCAAGGGGGAGAGGCTTGTAGGATTAAAGACCCCAGTTATAAATGCCGAAAGCAGGTTGAAGAGGTTGGAAGCATTGGTAGATAAAAAACAGGATCGAAGCTCCAGCAGCATGCATCTGGTGACGGTCACATCCTGGACACACCCCTAAGTTAGGGACTTTAGATTGTACATCCCTTGAGGGTTAGGGACTATTGTGAATGTACAATATATCTGTATAGCTCTGCGGAAATTGACGGTGCTATATAAGTACCTGTAATAATATTAGTATAAATGCAACTTGTGCGCGACTTTGTAAAGCACAAACAATCATCCTTGATCAAAGTTGCACTCATCCAAAGTCGCATCAAAGTCGCACTGTAAAATCGCAAATCACACATTTTTTAAGTGTGAATGGAGCCTTAAAATATTACCCTCCTTTCATTGTCATAAATTCTAAGTTGTTCTGTTTTAAATTTTTATACACATGCTGTGTCTGCTGGGTTCTGAAAGTCATCAGCAGCAGCAGCAGCAGCAGTGAAGAGCTGAATGTACCCGAGTTCAATTTGGCGAACATTATCAAACTTTGGATCCAGAATCTGAACCCCTTTACAAGCAATGAGAGCTGAACTTTTCTGTAATTGACATTTTCTAAGCTAAACGTAGAGGGATTGGAATTGTGTGTGTGAGTGTGTGTGTTTGTGGGGGGGGGGGGGGGGGGAGGGTTCAAGCACTGACCTATGGGACCTGTAACAAAGAAAAATTATTTTTTTAATTATCTAATAAATTAATTGCTCAAAGAGCAATAAAATCGAAATTCAATTCCTGTACATAACATGCTTTTGGGGGGGAGGGGGGGGTGACTTAAAGTACTTCCAAACCCATATTTTTTTTAAAAATAACAAACATGTCATACTTAACTATTCTGTGTAATGGTTTTGCACAGAATATCCCCAATCCTTCTCTTCTTGGGTCCCCTGCTGGTGGTCCTGACTTTTCCCCCTGCCGAGGTCCCACTATTGCAAGCTGCTTGCTATGGAGGTACTCATGTAGGCTCCATAAACACACAGAGGGTGGCTCGACCCCACCCCATGATCCCGCCTCACTGGCTGTGATTGACATCAGTGGGAGCCAATTGCTCCTGCTGCTGTCTCTGAGTGTATGAGGAGGGAGAGATCCAGGAGAGCCATTGCTCTCGTGCACAACGCTGGATCAAGATTGGGCTCAGGGAAGTATACAGGGGGTTGAGGGGAGCAGCACTTAGAAGGTTTTTTACCTTAATGCAGCCATCAGCCTTTTGAACCCATTTAACCACCTCACGCCCGCCATATAAGGAAATGACGGGTGTAAGGTGGTTCTCCCATTCTGGGAGGACGTCATATGACGTCCTCCCACTCTAACTGCACATGCGCACCCCCGGAGGCACGCAGCACGGCGATCGGTGGTGCGCTGTGTCCCTGGGACATAGCGGATAACTGATCAATGGAAAGAGCTGAAGGCGTTGGCTCTGTTATGTGATCAGCTGTGTCCAATCAGGAACTGCCGGTTATCAGCATTTCTCTCCTCACGAGCTGTCACGCTGAGAGGAGAGCCGGTAATCGGCATTCCTCAAAGGGGACATGTACACTGATCATCAGGGCACTGATGATCAGTGTAGCCCCAGCAATGCCACCTGTCAGTTTCCATCAATGCCACCTATCAGTGCCCATCAAAGCCACTTGCCAGTGCCCATT
Source organism: Staurois parvus (assembly GCF_062004578.1). Taxonomy (NCBI): domain Eukaryota; kingdom Metazoa; phylum Chordata; class Amphibia; order Anura; family Ranidae; genus Staurois; species Staurois parvus. The sequence continues at coordinate 9,497,954 of NW_028317943.1, forward strand.
AGTGCCACACAAAAGCCACATATCAGTGCCTACCAGTGCACATCAATGCTACATATCAGTGCCCATCTGAGCTGCTTTTCAGTGCCGCCTATCAGTGCTGCCTGTCAGTGCCCCCTATCAGTGCCAGTCAGTGCTGTCTATCAGTGCCCGTTAGTGCTGCCTATTAGTGATGCCTAACAGTGCTAGCCAGTACCACCTAACAGTGCCAGTCAGTGCCGCCTATCAGTGCCAGTCAGTCTCACCTATCAGTGCAGCCTATCAGTGCCACCTATCAGTGCCATATATGAGTGCTGCCTTTCAGTGCCCATGAGTGATGCCTGTCAATGCCCATCAGTGCCACCTACCAGTGTCTCCTCAGCAGTGCCCATCAGTGCCACCTATTTGTACCCATCAGTGCAGCCTATCAGTGCCCATCAATGCATCCTCATTAGCGCACATCAGTGAAGGAGAAAAATCACTTATTTACAAAACTTTATAACAGAAACTAAGAAAAAAATTTTTTTTCTAAATTTTCAGTTTTTGGTTTGTTTAGCAAAAAATAAAAAACCCAGAGGTGATTAAATACCAACAAAAGGAAAGCTCTATCTTTTTCTAAAAAATATAAAAAGTTCATATGGGTACAGTGTTGCATGATCACGCAATTGTCATTCAAAGTGCAACAGCGCTGAAAGCTGAAAATTTGCCTAGGCAGGAAGGGGGTATAAGTGCCCTGTTGGCAAGTGATTAAAGTATGTGGAATTATAGGACTCTTACAGACATATTCTGGCATCACATACATTTCCTGTCTAATCATGGCTAAAGCAAACATTTTCACACAGTTGCTTGAGCACATGCAAGCAACAATGTACGAGGGAGAGATGAGTAAATGTTTTCAAATAAAAAATAAATTACATTATGATATACCGAAGAAGGAAGCCATAAATATTATAGAGAATCACAACCCATTAAGCAAAAATTTGTATTTGGCCTCTATGTTAGAGGATAAAATGAGGCATATTTTATTTGGAAAAAACAAAACTTAAGTTTAATATGTCACAGTCAATAGCCAGAAATATTATACAGACATGCAGCACACCATGTAATTGTGATAACTAGGCCCCAATGCAAGATGGAAAGACTAGGCAGATTTGATCCTTCTAAAATCTAAATTAGAGTGTGCTTCCTCAGAGACAAAAGCAAAAACAAAACCCAAAAAAACAAATTGATTGCTGGACACTATATATGCCTTATTGGCTAAAGTGTCAGAGGGAGGAAAATGGAATGGTTTTTGAAGGATACCTTTTAAGATTTTATAGATAACGCATTGTATTTTGGAAGCGTAAGAGAAATCAGAATGCACCGTGTTCTAAAATTTGTGTCTTCATATATACTAATACATGGAGAAATTTCTGAGCAGGCATTAACATTCAAAATGTTCTTGTTTGGACATCAAAAACAGAAAAGCACACAGGATTGCAGCATAGATGGAAAGTCAATTTGAACAGCCTGTATTTCTGAGCAACTGAGTAGACATGTAGCATTTGTAAAAAAAAATTGGATATCATCAATAGAAATAGCTTAAAGGTTTCCAAAACAGCAAAAACAGTCTGAACAGGCCACCATTTTTGAGAGATTGAGCAGGCACTGAGCATTCAAGAAAATAAAAATAGTATCTGTTATTGGATACTGACAATGGAAATAGCGTACATGATCACAATGTTAGCAAAACTGTTCTGACAGCTTTGCTTCCCTTCCTGGTGAGCTGTGATTGGCCTACAGCTCTCACATGGTACATGGGCCAATCACAACATCTGATTAGGTGTAGCCAATTAGTATTTTAAACTGTCATGAATTTAACCCATTTATGACAGTTCAAAACAAGAATTGCATTGCAGGTGCAATGATCTTGCACCTGCAATGCAAAGTGTAAAAAAAAAAAACCGTTATCACCCCCCCCCCCCTAGAGTAGTACAATGTTACTATGGTAACATTGAACTACTCTGACTACTCTGATGAAAGTTAAAAAAAAAGTAAAAAAAAGAAAAATAATGTTAAAAAATTAAATGATGGAGAAAATGAAAAAAAAAATTTAAAGTTTTTTTTTTAACTACTTGCCAACTGCCTGCACACAATGTGTAGGTGAGCGGCGGCTCTGGGGAGAGCGATGTACCCTTATATTGTTTTTTAGTTCTGGGGTGTGAGTGTGTGCCCCCCCCCCCCTGTCAGTCCAGGGAGAGAAGAGAGAACACCACATTGTGAGTACAAGCACTGCTTTTTACACATTAGATTAGCACATTTAACCCTTTGTTTGCAACTGTTAACAGTTAGATCACCCCTGTCACCCATTCAATGCCATTAGTACAGTGTCACTATATAGAATTTTTCAGTGATCACTGTATTACTGCCATTAGCAACATCAGATAGTGTCAGGGTCAGTTACTGCCCCCCCCTCCCAGCCAGGGTCAGATAGCCTTCACACTATCACACTCACACTATAGGTCTCTGATCACTGCCATTACAAGTATATTTTTGTTTATTTATTACAGGTACTTAGTAGTGTTGTCAATTTACACAGCGCTTTACATATATATTGTACATTCACATCAGTCCCTAACCCTCAAGGGGCGTACAGTCTAAGGTCCCTAACTCACATTCATACATACACATACTAGGGCCAATTTAGACAGGAGCCAATGAACCTACCAGCATGTCTTTGGAGTGTCGGAGGAAACCGGAGTACCTCAAGGAACCCCACTCAGGCACAGGGAGATCATGCAAACTCCAGGCAGGTGGTGCCATGGTTGGGATTCGAACCAACGACCCTAGTACTGCTAGGTTGAAGTGCTAACCATTTAGCCACTGTGCTGCCCAATAGTGTTTGTATCGATCAATATATTGATCACGAACAGAACTATACTAGTGCCCCTTTAGTATAGGGTCCCAAAAAATGCAGTGTTAGCAGAATCATCCACGTTTGCTGCCATCACCAGCCCCTCCACTGTTTTTCACAGATGATTTGCATCAGTTGATTGTAGGCAATTTATACACACAATAATACATCACTGCCCACCCAAATTCAGCTCTTGCCAGACAATTTGCATGGAAACCTATCACAGTTTCTTAATTTAAAGCTTTTTTGGGCCTAACCCTCAACATGGGCATTACAAAAAAGGATGAATTGCAGTCATATTGGTCCACAGACCCCATTCATCATATGCCCATGTTCTCTGCTGTTACTTATATGCCCAACAAGGACCAGCAACATACTGGTATCGCACTGCACTTTTCATGGTTATGCCAGGAATATGCCTGCAGCTACAGGCTTTGTTGGACTAAGCACCAACTCAGTGTGGTGCTTCACTGCAAAAATTGCAGCTATTGTGATGATATCGATGATACTTTTGCTGCTGGTGACTTAATAAAAAAATTTAAAAACCTTAACATAACAAAACTTAAATAAAATAAAGCTCAAGCACAGGAGAACATAAAAAATAACCCCCAACACAAACAAAATTGAAACAAAAACACTAAAATAAAACTAAGTACAATAAAAAAGCGCAAAGAAACTCCCCAAAATAACAAAAAGGGGGATCAACAACACAGCAGCAGAACCTGCCACTGACACACACAAAAAGGTAGTCCTAAAAAGGACTGTTGGGTCCTAGGAAATCACAGTGAATGCAGGTGGACTTACACTTCACGCTCCCTTTGTGACCATTAGCCATACAAACTGCAGTTGACAGCAAACTATCAGTACCAAACATACATCACTGAATCAAGTACTGTATATAGCACTGAGTAGCGTATAAAGCAGAAAGCAGTAGTATACTACATTACACTAACTCTGTTTCCTTAGAAGCAGTTTCAGCTGTCCCTGGCTAAACTCCCAACACACTGACAAAGGGATCCTGGGCAAGCAGCCTTTTTGTGTGGGATGCAACTAAGGTCAAAACCATCACCGGAAATGCAAGTTTTGTATAATATTACAATTTTTTCACCTAAGTAAGTTTTAACTATTATGTTATATTTAAAGCCAAATCTTTTTTTTTATAGATCAGGGGAGGGATCCCATTTGGGCAATTTCCCTTCAATTCCTGTTTCATAGACATATGAGTGAGAAGCAGACTTTCCAAAGTGAGATTAATCTCTTTTTAGACAATTTTCCCCATTGGGAAACTTCCCATTTATTCTTGTTCCAATGACAACTCAAAATTTAAAAATGTCCCTTGTTTTCAATCACAATGGTAAGAATGGTCATTTGGAAAAATAGAGGTTAATCTCCCCAGTGTGGACATAGATATCAATAAAACTAAACAAGGTTGACACACCTTCCCAACCCTATCAAAATAAGTTTGGGTTTTTATATACATCACATGCCACTCATAGGCATCCTGGATTTCAATTGGTTAAGACAAGCTCATGGCTGCAGCTGCTTGTTATTTTTTCAGCTGGTGCCTGGCTTTTTAGTAAAAGTGATCTTGGCAGCTTTAGAGCCACCAGATTACTTTACCTGCACTGTGAAGCGCTGTCCCTGTCCTCACAGCTACTGCCCATCATGGTTCCCAGACTTGGGGAGCTCAGGACCAGCATAAATAGTCTCAGGATGCTATGCAGGAGGGGCAATTAATGAACCCAGGAGCATCAAGATTTTATTCTTTCCTGATTCGGGGCACTCTGTGATAAAGGAAACAGCTTGATTACCTGTAGTGGAGGGCAGGGGTGACATTGCTGCTGTTGCTGCTGGTGACTTAATAAAAAAATTAAAAGAAACTAACACAATAAAACCTAAATAAAATGAAGCTCAAAAACAGGAGAACATAAAAGATAACCCCCAACACAAACAAAATTGAACCCTGCCCTCACAGCTACTGCCCATCATGATTCCCAGGCTTGGGGAGCCCAGGACCACTATAAATATAGTCTCAGGATGCTAAGCAGGAGGGGCAACTAATGAATCCAGGAGCATCAAGAGTTTTATTCCTTCCTGGTTCAGGGCACTCTGTGATAAAGGAAACAGCTAATCAAACATGATCTTTGCTTGATTAGTTGTAGTGGAGGGCAGAGGAGACGTGTATGCATGCACGTGTATGTAAACAATAAATACAACATACATGCGAGGTATCATCATGAACATCTGAATGAGAGCAATATTTCTAGGATTATAACTCATGGTTTGCTCCAAATTACTGATCTGTAAAGGCTTTTAAAGTGCAGCCAATGGAAAATTTTGGGTACTATAGGTTTTTGTCATTTGTGCATAAAAATGCTTGACATGTTAGGTATTCACTTTCAATGCAAACTCAAGTTTTACCAAAAAAATAATGGGCATTATGTTGTGTTTATTTGCATTGATATTGATTGTAGTTATATATAATTGTTTGGGGGTATAATTTTTTTTTGGTGAAAAAAAATCAGATTTTATCATGTGTAAAATTGTCCAGGTCTTAAAGTAGTTCAGAGGGACTAAAGTCAGCAGAATACTGTACGTACCTCTCTTCCAGTGATGCAAAGGTTTAGTTTAAGTAAGACTATCGAAAGCTCTATTGAAATACCTATTGATCTATTTTTGAAATACAGTACATTGAAATACAGGCATACCTTGGTTTTCGCATAGCAAAAAATTTGTAAACCGAAACGCCGTTTCCCATAGGAATGCATTGAAAACCAATTAATCTGTTCTGGAGATCAGAAAAAAGTAAACACTACTAAAATACCTCATGAGTTATTTTATCATGTCATGTGGTATTTTAGTAGTGACAAGCATGGGTTAATGTTTCAATTGTCAGTGGGGTTCCCCACTGACAGCTGAATGTAAAAAAATTGCAGCAATTAAAAAAATAATTTAAAAACGGCATAGGGTCCCCCCTCCCATCCATACCAAGCCCTTCGGGTCTGGTATGGATTTTGAAGGGAACTCCCACAGCAAATTTTTTAAAAAAGTGGCGTGGGGGTCCCCCCAAAATCCATACCAGACCCTTATCTGAGCATGCAGCCAGGCAGGTCAGGAAAGGGGGGGGAACCAGTGAGTGCCCCCCCTCCTGAACCATACCAGGCCACATGACCTCAACATGGGGGGGTGTTTGGGTCTGGTATTGGTTTTGGGGGACCTCCACGTCATTTTTTTTAAATTTTGGCGTGGAAGTTCCCCTCAAAATCTATACCAGACGTGAAGGGCTTGGTATGGATGGGAGAGGGGACCCCACCCTGTTTTTTTATTTATTAGGGTGCCGGTTTTTAAAAATAATTAACGGTTTTTATTTTCTTCACTATAGCTCAGAAATTTGGCTGTCACTTTCCCCCCAGCTTTTTAGTTTATTTCCCTGAGTTAAAAGAAACAATATTTCCTTTTAGTTTCTTAAAGGAAACAAAGTTTCCTTTAACTCCGGGGAAAGTGACAGCTAATTCTGTGAGCTATAGTGAAGAAAAAAAAATCCCGGCAATTGTATTTAGAAATCAATACCAACATACACTTCGTATTGCGAAAAAAATTCATTAAAAATTCGTAATCCAAGGCATTATTTTCAATGGATTTTCATTCATAAACTGAAAGTTACATTAACCGAGGCATTTGCAAACTGAGGTACACCTATTAGATCCAATTTTACTGGTATCCTGGTGGCTGCTGCTTATTCACTGAAATCAGTTTTGCTTTATATGCTGACTGTCACAGGCGTGCTTTTAGACTGTGCTGATTCCATCCATGAGTATCTTTTAATCATGTATACAGTATCCAATTAGGTAAGTTATTTGCATTGCTGTCATATTGCAGAATGTATTATTCCATTACAGAAGGAAGTTATTCACATACTGTGCCTAAATAGGAGCTTCATGTTCCTGCAAAAAAAAAATCAGGTTTAAAAAAAAAAATCTAGCAGATAATAAAAAAATATTATGGTATGTTGTCAGCTGTCTCCATTGGTACATTTGACAGTTGTGAGGAGTTTGGCTGGTCACAAATAAAAATCTCCATAAGGATACATTATTTTATTTATACAAAATTACTTTTATTACATAAGCAGCATGAAACCTGTGGCAAACATTTCAAGCAGCGCCCAAAACAAATATCTCCAAAGAATACTTCATAAAAACCAAAGAAAGCTCATCCATCACTGCTTTATCTACTGTGGAATGTAGTTCACAATGTACTGGAATTCAATTGTCTCTTGCTGTTGATAACAGAAAAGGTTTGAATCATTCAGACATTCCCAGTGACATTTAGCAGATAATACCTATTTAATTACACAGGCAAGTATGTTCAACACTTGCAGTGTCTATCTTGCACTTTGTAAGGTTTGAGACTGCCCTAATTAAAGCAATGTGGGATGCATATAGTATTTGACAGAATTTACTATGTAGCCTTTATCTTCAGACATCATATGTGGATAATCTTCTGATTTACTAACTTAAATGCCAAAAACACATTAAAGGGTAGGCCTGGGACAAATTATTTATTGCAATTAAAAATGTTATTAATACAAACATTTGACATTACCACAGACAATCTTTTTATGTTTTTGGTCAGTGTCCTATTGGATCTATTATAATAATAATAATTATTATTATTATACAGGATTTATATAGCACCAATAGTTTGCTCAGCGCTTTACAATATAAAGGGAGACAATACAGCAATGATACAGTTCAATACAAGAAGGTTAGTTGGGTCCTGCTCCTTGGAGCTTACAATCTAAGGATCTCTCTCATATTTTCTTTTGATAGTCCCAGCTAGGATCAATCTTGTCAGTTAGAAAACTAGTGATGGAGAATTTAGCACAGGCAAATTGGCCCAAGTATTTTGGAAACATTTTGGCAAATCCCACTGATGTAGCTGGGTGATTTAGCGAACTAGCTCATCAGAGTTGGACGCAGAGTTCCCCTTTTCCTTTTTCTTTTCTTTTTATTTGAGGTATTCCTCGATCATTCACTCCCTACCCCCTCCCTTCCTGAGAGGCAAACGTTATCTCCTGAGTGACAGATGGTGGGGGGTCAACACAGGTGAAGGCATCCCTGGTTTGGTGCCAGCAGTCTGTGGAAAGTGTAACCTTTCTCACCCATCATAAAACAGATAAGACCTTCTCCCTGGACTTGAAAGAAGTTGAAACCTCATAAAACTGACCAGCAGTTAATTGAACATTCCTCAGGTCAGCTGTCACCTATGTTTCATATCATGGAGTATGAAGCTGTTAGTTTTAATTTAGAGTCCACTGACCTCCGGCCCAAAATATTGTATTGGGCAGAGTCAGAGACACCCCCCCCCCCCCCGCAGAGGGATTTTTAAAAAGGACAGGCTAGCAAGCCTGGAAGTTGAACACACACATCTCCTGAGTTTAACATCGTAACAGAGGAGATCAAAGACCCTTCCTGCTCTGCACTTGGATCTGCTTACAAACCAAGGCATATTGGCAAGTAACTGAACTCTATTATCTCTTTGCTGAACCTTTATATGCATATATATATATATATATATATATATATATATATATATAGTTACATTTTCTTTGTAAATATTTTTTTTGCACCTGTTTGACTCTTTTAGTAATAAATCCTTCTTTCTGAAAGTGTTAAACTGTTTCTAAGCACTTACTTGCAATTCACGAATTCCTGCCTTTGAAGAGATGCTACTGTGTTTGTTTAATGCTCTTCCCAATCGCCCTGCGGTGACCAAATTGGACAGGTGACTTTTCAATCATTATAGTGTATATTTGATAACGGGAGTTTCCCCAGTCTCCGACAAAAGTGGTGGTGGCAGTAGAGGGTTAGTTGCGTAATTAACCCGACCCAGTAACAAGCGCATTCAGGCTGCAGGCACCGATTGTAGCCCATCAGCTGGACAATCGCTGTGCAGGGTGCAGCTGGGTGTGGCCTTGTTACGCGCGTCACACTGTGGTTTTAGATTGGCCGGTCCTTTGGTCACAAGTTTGGTGAGAAGGTCTGGGGTCTGATGCTGCGGGTGTGACGTATTACTGTTAGTCGCGGTCGTGCGATTGTCGCATGTTGATGGCGATCGTGACAGGTGACTCTTGCTGTTAAATTCTAGTAATGTTTTAGGCTACAAGACAAAATATTTTAAAAAGGTTGGGTGTTGCTGGGCACTGCTATGGGAGACATATACAATGTAACAAAGCAATTAAAAAAAATGCAGTACAATGGGGAGCCAAAATATCGGAATGTTTCCTCTTAATAAAAAGTAAAACTAAAACCTTCAACTTCGTACAAATTGGCCAATGACACAACAGTTTAATTATATAATTAATATTAATTTGTGAGATACTTTTTTTTTTCTAAATACCATATTATATTGTCTTGAAAATTGTATTAAAATGTAAAAGAGAGTCCACAAAAACACTCCCCAGTCATTTCCAAAATATTCAAAATATAGACTTCAGGTAGGTGTTATGCCCCATACACACGATGAGAATATCGGACAAATTATCGTCTGCTTTTTTTTTTTTTGCATGCTAGTCTCCATAGTGATAATAAAGAGGTTACTAAAGTTACGAAAATTCTTGTAAGACAGAATAAAAATTTGGAAGTGATGTAATGTATTGTATTTGTATTGTACTTTCAGACAAAAACTGTAATGATTAAACATTTGCTCTCCAGAGGATTTACCCCTCTTCCTGACCAGGTCATTTTTTGTGATACGGCTCTATATTACTTTGACTGACAATTGAGCGGTCATGCAATGCTGCACCCAAATTAAATGTATGTCCCTTTTTCCTACAAATAGAGCTTTCTTCCACTGGTATTTGATTGCCTCTGCTGTTTTTATTTTTTGCGCTATAAAAAAAAAATTTTGAAAAAAAAAAACAATATTTTGGACTTTGTGCTATTAAACATGTCCAAAAAAAAAAATCAAATTTTGTCATAAATGTATGCCAGAATGTATTCTGCTACATATCTTTGCTAGAAAAAAAATACCAATACCTGTAAATTAATTGGTTTTTGTGAAAGTCCTAGCGTCTACAAATGGTGGTTTAGATACTGGAATTTTTTTTTTTACTAGTAATGGCGGCGATCAGCGACTTATAGCAGGACTGCGAGACTGAGTTGGGCATTCTTACACTGGGGGGAACTGACTTGGTGCTACTGACATCCCCAGTGACACCTATACGGTGATCAGTGCTAATAAAAAGCACTGACACTGCACTAATCCCACTGGGCAGGAAGGGGTTAACATCTGGAGTGATCAAAGGGATAACTGTGTGCTCTGTGTGTGCTTTACACTGTAAGCACACTGCTTTGTATGTCTCTGCTATCTAGAGCTATACAAAGGAGTGTGCAGGAGCTGACGGGGAGAGATCTGTATTGATTACACCCAGGTCTATCTGCCTTCAGTGATACATGGCGATCGCCGGTGCAGGCAGGGAATCACCGGCCAGGACCCAGTGATCGACAGGTGAGGCCTACCCAGAAATGCAAAATCATGTATATACACATGATTTTGTGCACCCCTGCTGCCCTGAAGCAGTAGTTCTGCGATAGGGCGGTGGGAAAGCGGATGAACAAAAATCATATTATCTGGTATCTTAGAGAAACATTTTTGTGCTTGTCCTTTCGAATAGTTTCGGACGAAAATTGTGTACGGACAATTATCATACGATCACTTCAAAAGCGGTATATTTTGTATAATTTTCTTATTATTGGTAGAAATTGGTCAGTGTCAGGACAGTATGCAAGCGCTTAAAAAAAATCAGCAAATAGAGAGAGACAATAAACATCATAGTGCATTACCTGAGAAACAATACCAATAATTACTGTATAGTGGCTGGACAGTATGTTAGCAGCTTGGTTAGGCTGCAATCCAACATGAGGGGAGACAAGGCAAGCTTTATCTGTAAATAAACATTAGAATGTATCATCTGAGAGATAATAAACCATTAATGTTGTACAGAGGCTGGACAGCATATAAGCAGCTTGGATGGGCCATAATATAAGAGGAGGGGCAAGGACGTTTTATCCTAAAATGAACATTAGAGTCTAATATCTAAGAGACAATAGTCACAGATACTGTACAGTGGCTGGAAAGTGTGTAGCTGCTCAGTTAGACTGACATAGCAGAGGGAGATATATATATAGCTTTGCTTTTTTAACTTTGGCCGTAAGCCACATAGGTTTTATTTTTAGCTTTGTAAACTTGTTGCCCACAGGAATATATTTTGCAGTGAGTTCACATACAGTCTTTTTGAAGAACTCCCATTTCTGTGTTGTGTTCATTGATGCCAATATTCCCTCCCAGTCTAAGTCTTGGAGAGCAGCTCTCAGCCTTGGAAAATTACCTCTCTTGAAATTGGGCGTTTTTATTTTTTCCATATGTGCTTGCTGTTTACAGCTAACAATAAATGAAATCATGTTATGGTCACTGCTACCCAGATGTTGTTTTACATGGACATTCGTAATAAGCTCTGCATGGTTTGAGATTACCAGGTCCAGCAGAGCATCATTCCTAGTAGGGACTTCTATGAACTGTACCATAAAATTGTCCTGTAGTAGGTTTAAAAATGTTTGCCTTTTAACTGTCCCTGCAGTACCATTACTGAGTTTCCACCTCCTCATTAACACTGAGAGGCCTATAACAAACTCCCCCATGTGCAGTTCCACCCATAATACTTCAGCCTCATCACACGCTCCATCAACTAGGTCCCCTTTCACACTCGCTCTGAGATCACTTCTCACATAGAGACAGACAACACCACCTTTCCTATTTACCCAGTCTCTCCAAAAGAGAACATAGTCAGGAATATTAATGGCCCAGTCATGTGAAGAATGAACGTAACATGCAAACCTTCTTATCATCTGCCATAGTCCTCCCCCCATCTTTCCCTATTCCATCCACCAATAAGGACTGACCCCTGTCTGATCTGTCTGCCCCATTATAATCTAATTCTCCCTCCCCCCTTCGAACCTAGTTTAAATACTCCTCCAGCCTTCCCATAAACCTCTCCCCTAGCACAGCAGACCCCCTTCCATGTAGGTGCAGACCATCTCTAGCATATAGGTTGAACCCCAATGAAAAGTCAGCCCAGTGCTCTAGAAACCCAAATCCTTCCCTCTTACACCATGTCTTCAGCCATGCATTGAGTTCTGTAATCTCCCGCTGTCTTTCCTGAGTTGCACATGGCACAGGTAATATTTCAGAGAATACAAACTGCTGAGTATGATTTTGAGTCGCTGGTAGTGGCCTGTTCTCTGATAGGCCCAGTCCATTTTGTTGCTGCAGCTGTCCTAATGTAAAGTGTGAAAACACACCGGAGTCTGCTGGAGTCTGAGCTGCAGCCATAGGATCCTTTATCTATATAAATGAAGCGATAATTGGCATCTGCAATTGTGAACAAGACAAATTAAAAATATTTTTTGTAACTGTAAAATGCTCCCACACATTTGGGAAAATTACATCACTCCCAAAACACATCAGCTATCTCGCACCATTCTTCCACTGTTGGTTTCTTGAAGACCACATCCTTTAGAACAGCCTTTCTCAACCAGGATGCCCAGGCACCCTGGGGTGCCTTAGCAAAATGTCTAAAAATTGTATACAAGCCAGCAGATGGATCCATTCTGCCTTTTAGTACACAAAGTTACAGGTTTTCATTGTGCATTGTTATGACATTCTAGCTGCCAGCTTCCTAACAACCAACTGCATCATCGGTTGAAGAGGAGGACGTCGGGTGCATGTACATCATCCTTGTCTGGCCCTCCCCTGTCCTCTCTGGCAACACTGGGGTCACATTAGCAGAGTGAGGGAGAAAAAATGAGAGAAACACAATGGAATACTAGTTGGTACCAGTGTGCAAAGGTATATTTGCTTTGGAAGAATAAATCACCTCTAACGTTGGGTGTACTGTATGTGTGTAGAATAGTGTTTTACATTTTAGATTGGGGCGCCTTGAGATTGTGCAGAATCTTAAAGGGTGCCTTGAGATTATCCATAATTATCCATAATTTTTAAAAAGGTTAAGAAACTCTGCTTTAGAACATCCCATATCACTGAGCATATGTACCAGACAATGTAGCTTTCAGTAGATTTCCACACCATAAATTGAAAATGAATACTTGATAGCATTAATTACATTTATGTTTTGCAGTGAAAGCTTTACAAACTCCTTTGTGAAGTGTCAAAGATTGCTTCCATAAACATATAAGGAATAAGAAAAGTATGTGGAGTGGATCTGCAGCTCAAAGGTTCATGCAATATTGTTGTACAAAGACCTTGACTTCCTCAGACCAATATTTGAGATGGAAAAGGTAAGCTATGATCATTAAATAGCTGTATAATATGCGTATAGTTTAAATCAAAATAATATTAAACTTATTAATATTCTTATCATTTTTTCTTTGGAATTTTCAGGACAGAGAGCAGCTGACAACCCTCCAATGAATTGAATGAAGATGACCCCGAAGAAGGTCCATCTTACCATACACAGGACACCCCAAATATTGGATCTTCACCATCTGCTGAGGGGGTGGTTGAGGAGGAGGTGAAGGAGAAGGAGGAGAGGGGGGATGCAGCACCACCGACCTTGTATCGAAGTGATTGGATTTTTATATGTGCATATGTTCCTTGGTACTAATAAAGTCTGTCAGTTTTTTTTATTCATTGGTGTATTGTTTGTCCCAGTCAGAAATAGTGAATCTGAAAAGTACCAGTGTTAAGTGTTTGCAATTAGCTGTCATTAATTTGTACAACTTCTTCTCTTTTCAGGATTGCTGGCATTGATTTAGTCCTAATGTGGTGTGGCAGCAGTAAGCATGGTGGCCTGTGGTGTGGCTACAGCAAGCATGGTTGCCTTTAGCAGACCTGCAGAGTACAGCTATCCCATACATATGAATGGGGTGCTAGGGCAAATGTACAGTTTGACAAAGAGCTGGCTGTAGGTTTTCTTTGTGAAGGCTATGTGACAGGGCACCAGGCAGAACAAAACAGTGAAATAGGTGAGCTGCACTCAGGTGGTGGAGGAAGTTATTACACTGAAAATCACTTTATGCCCATGCATCTAAATTGAAAAGGTTTCTGCCTTTAATGTGCATCTTGCATATTATAATATTATTTGAGGTACACTATATTGCCAAAAGTATTGGGAAGCCTTCCTTTACATGCACATGAACTTTAATGGCATCCCAGTCTTAGTTTGGTCATTCTTCCAGAAGCGCATTTGTTAGGTCAGGCACTGATGTCGGATGAAAAGGCCTACCTCGCAGTCTCCGCTCTAATTCATACCAATGATGTTCTATCAGGTTGAGGTCAGGACTCTGTGCAGGCCAGTCAAGTTCCTGCACCCCAAACTTGCTCATCCATGGACCTTGCTTTGTGCACTGGTGCGCAGTCATGTTGAAACAGGAGGGGGCCATCCCCAAACTGTCCCCACAAAGCTGGGAGCATGAAATTCTTCAAAATGTCTTGGTATGCTGACACTTTAAGAGTTCCCTTCACTGGAACACCTGAATCCAATGATTTGGAGGGGTGTCCCAATACTTTTGGCAATATAGTGTACATCTAATAAGCTAAAAAAGCTTTGTTGAAAATAACAACATAATGTACTTCCTTGGATCAATACATCCCACTCTATGATGACTAATTAAACCCACAATTTTTTTCTGTGTTTGAAGTATACATATTGTACATTCGATGATTTTCATGTCATAATTAGTGAGTACCGTACAGCTAGAAGACAAAATAAAATTGTTAAATGCTGAACATGGTAGTTGACATTTGAAATATAAAACTAGCAACCACACAGATAATGCCTATGCAGAATAGACAGATGAATAGTACATATGAAAACTCATTACATTGCTCACTTTCCAGATCCTCTGGGTATAATGTATTTTGGGAAGTTCACTTGGGAAGGCAATAACTTGGACTTTAGATTTTCTAAGAATCAGGTAATTTAGAGTTTAAGTCCTGTGGGCATCATCTCATTACATTTCTATCCTTTTCAAAGTATAAATGCACATTCACTATGAAATATAAATTTGTACTCGTCCCCATAGCCATTAAACAATATGCCCATATGATGAATTGCCTCTACTCCAGATAAGTCCAGTTTCCATCAGCATTGCTTGCAATCTCTTGATTCTACTGTAAACAAGTTGCATCCTGGAGATGGTTGGATCATTTCTCCCAACGTAGAGAAGATCTGTCCCAATGCTGTGCCTGCTAGTGATGCCTGACAAAAGCTCATTCACCAGAAAATGTTTATAAGCCAGATCCTGGAAAAAGGTTTTGTTATCAGTAAGTATAATCCGTCACATTGACCTTTTTTTCAGAGACTACAGGCACAAATGTATAATTCATTGGGAAAATACAGTTATACTTTAGGCCCCAGGACACTGCTGCAACAGCTTATTCTCTGCTAGTTTGCATGGCACTATGTATTTTGGGCTCCATTTTTTTGTAATAGTAATGTTGAAAATCTATTTCATTGTTTTTAATGTGATATATTTGCTACTCCTGACTCAGGTGATAAGCAGACCATGTTTGGATAACTAAATCCCGCTTTTTAGGATTTTGTTTGATAAGTCTTTCTTTGCTTAACATGATTGGCAAACAATCTAGCTTGAATAAATATGTTTTCTCTGTGACTGTGTTCAGGCTGGGAGTTGTTTTACTAAAGGTAAACAGACTATTCACAGTGCAAGGGAAATTTCCCCAGGGCTTAGTGAATAGCCCTGTGGAAAAGTCACATGTGAACTGCAAATTCCTTTGCAAAGTAAACAGCATATTTACCTTTAGTACATCAACCCCCGAGTCTCCAAAATCAATGTAATTTACTTTTGTGAGCAGCTACTACTAATATATAGTGTACAGGAGTGGTTTATCAAATTTCTTCAGATCCTTACCCAATTTCCAGCCATTCCTTCTACCCTTAAAAGCAACCAATCATAAAAGAGCTTTTGATATACAACCCTGCGGCAGGGTCTTGCATTTCAAAAAGTAGGAAAAACTGCAAATAGTAATGTAGGACTCAACTTTCTCAGTTCAGTGTTGTGTATTGAGAGGGATCCAGTGATTTTCACTCATTTGAAGGCAAAGTCTTTAATAGCATGCTCAATTAAACCATTCTAAACAAGTCAATTAGAAGTTTAACTAGAACCTTCAGAGCCTGGTACAAGAAACCACGAAGGGCCCTCCTTTCAAAAAGGCATGGTCAGTGGCAGTGGTGGTGGTGGTGGTGGGGCAGGGGGAGGGAATGGGATCAGTGGCAGTGCTGGTGAGCTGAGATGAGTGACAGTGCTGGTGGATGGATGGGAGCAGTGGCAGTGCTGGGGGGTATGATCAGTTGCAGTGCTGGGAGGGTTGATGGGATGAGTGAAACTCACTTGCTGTCAGTGTCCACTCAGTTCCCTCTGCTTTCTCTGTGTCTCTCGGCATTCTCCACATGACTCCAGTGAAAGCTATCACAGGTTTGGGCCTCCTCACAAAGTGGAGACATCCTCTAGCTCTTTCCTCTTCATTGTACCAGGCAGCTAACTCGCTTCCAGTTTCCACTCCCTGACAGCATGCCCAATCTGCCTACAACTTGAATGGGCGGAGAGACTTGGTTGGCAGTCTGCTGTGCGTTATAATGGCAGTGAGTGTACTATCTTCTGAGTCCCGACCCGAGCGTAGCTAAAAAGAACCTTCAGGCAGCGGGCCTCCATACAGTTGTGAAACACCAGGGCCCAGTCGCAAGTGTGACCTTTGCAACTCTGTTAGTCCTACCATTGATGTCAGTGATGTGAGAATTAGCCTCATATCTGCATAACAGAGGTAACAGTTCAGATGATTTTTAGACATGCCTCCCCTCTATAGTTCCATCACTACTGTTTACAGTTTTGCAATTTAGTGGTAGGGTAGTGGGTTTAATGATATTTTGGTGAGTGCAAGTTTGTATTCAATGTATTGTTGATTGTAAGGGCTTTTTTTTTCTTTAAATAGCAAACATGCTATACGTATCTGCTGTGTGCAATGATTTTGCACAGAGTGGCCCAAACCTCCTCTTCTGTGGTCCCCCTAGCTGATTGTTCGAGCCAGGCTATGTGCATCTATAGACACACACAGAGTGGCTTGGGTCTGCCCCCCGCTCCCTCCTCAGCTAATGGCTCCCACTGCTTTCAGACATGCCTATGAGAGAGGGGAGAGAGAAGAAGAGCTGCTACAGATGTGACAGCGCTGGTATATAAGAAGACTCAGGTAAATGTTTAAGGGGGGGCTGGGGGGAGCTGCTATTGAAATGTTTTTTTACCTTAAAGTGGTTGTAAATGCTCAAGATTTTTTGCCCTCATACATTCCATGCATGAAGGTAAAAAACCTTTTCTGTGCAGCAAGTCCCCCAACCCCACCCTAATACTCACCTAAGCCCCCTCTCGATCCAACGATGTGCACTGGAGTCTTGGCAATCCTGGGACTCCCTCTCCTCATTGGCTGAGAAAGCAGCGGAAGCCATTGGCTGCCAATCACAGCCAGTGAGCCAATATGAAGAGAGAGGAGGCAGGTTCAATCCACGGCTCTGTGTGTGAATGGACACATGTAGCAAAGCAAGCTGCTTGCTGTGGGGGCACCCGACAGGAGGGAGGGAGGGACCAGGAGCATCGGCAGGGGACCAAGAATAGGAGGATCCGGGTTGCTCTATGCAAAACCACTACACAAAACAGGTTGATATGATGTGTTTGTTATATATAAAAAAATAAGCCTTTAATGCAGAGAATTCATTAAGGTAAAAAAACCTTTTACCTTTACAAACCCTTTGAGTTATCAGATATTTTTCAATATTTAATCATGGCAGAATTTGTTATATAGGTGTGTATAATGATCAGCCTTGGACCTTTACCACCTGTTGGTTATTACTCTGCATTATACAACAGGTCACAGAGCAGCCTACAGCTGTTCAAGTAAGGAGTACTTAAATAGACTGTTGGACATTCAGCCTGTGCCTTATCAAACTGTTTAGTTTAGTTGACCCATTGAGAGGGATTTACTAAAACTGGGAGTGCAATCTCTGATTCAGCTCTGCAATGAAACCAATCAGCTTCCAGGTTTTATTGTCAAGGTTTAATTGAACAAGCTGAAGTTTGAAGCTGATTGGCTACCATGTACAGCTGTACCAATGCACCAGTTTTAGTAAATGTACTCCGTCGCGTAAGTAGGGTTGACAGCTAACAGGTAACAGGAGAGTTCGCAGGCCAGTGGTTTTTAATTAACAGGTTCTGTTTGATTGCACTACTCATGATTGCTCTTGAGTTTATGCCAGTATTGAAACCTTGTTTTGTATATGTTCTATTTGCCTTGACCTCACTGTTGTCTGCTTAGACTACCTGCATATGGACTTCAGTCTTGCTCTTTTAAATGTTTTCCCCTCCTGTAGCGAGTCTAAAAATGATTTTATTGACTCTTAATCCTATCCAGGTTGTACCTTTAACACATCTCTTTGGTGGTAGGCTAATAATACTGTTACTTCAATGGCATTTTAAGTAGAGAATTATCATTTTCCCATCTACAACATGAGTATGTTCCTATTATTTGTCAAAAACAAACAACCTCTAAGCTTTTGTATCAAATGTCACAAGCCACATCTACTATTTTTGACAGCTGCTCTAAGCATAGTCAGCAGCTGTGAAAAACATTGTCTGGCCCTGCGGATCTCTATAAATCAAAACTGTTTTCTTAACACTTACAAAGAAAGCTGATACATGTTTATGACAAGGCTTTAAATATGTTGTGTATATGATGAGACTACACAGCACATATCCTGCTACTATTAATGACAGTTTGAAAGGGAAAAAAAAAGCCTTTCCTTGGTATAATGAAACATAGCAAGCTCAGTCTGCTGGCTTTAAGTCACTAGCATTAATCATCTGAAATGAGATGTTTAAGCTGGATTAGAATGAGATAAATTACCAAGAAAACCATACAGAAATGAGATACACAAGGTATTTGTACTATGCTTTGCTTTCATTACTATATGTGTTTTATTTGGCGGATTTTTGTGCTATTGCTTTTTCACTGTTGACAAGTAAGATGACATAGAAAAAAACACTAACATTTGCTGATATACTTTTGAATTAATTAAATATTTTTTTACTTAATTGAAATAATTTTCTCCTTGTCCAAGAGTCAAATTATACCGATGAAGGGACAACGTAATTCCCCCAAAATAAAGTGTTTAGAGTTTACTGTCAGGATCAAGTTGGTCACACACAATACAATCTGATTCTATGATTTCATTTAACCAACTATTATGTTGTGTGATAGCCTACCTGATTGCATATAAACTGAATATATTGTTCGGGTAGGCTGTTGCAAGGTCCTGTGAGGCATAAATTTGTTAGTGCTTGTTCAATAAATATATACATATATATAAACACACACACACACATATATATATATATATATATATATATATATACACACACACACACACACACACACACACACACACACACACACACACACACACACACACATATATACAGTTGCAAGAAAAAGTATGTGAACCCCTTGGGATTACATGGAGCTTTGCATGAATTGGGCATAAAATGTGCTCTGAACGTCATCTAAGTCACAACAATAGAAGAACACAGTCTGCTGAACATAATACTACACAAACATTAGATGTTGCCATGGTTTAATTGCACATAACATGTAAACATTCACAGTGCAGGGAGGAAAAAGTATGTGAACCTTTGGACTTAATAACTGGTTGACCCTCCTTTGGCAGCAATAACCTCAACCAAACGTTTCCTGTAGTTGCAGATCAGACCTGCACAACGATCTGGAGTAATTTTGGACCACTCCTCTTCACAAAACTGTTTCAGTGTAGCAATGTTCTTGGGATGTCTGGTGTGAATCGCTCTCTTAAGGTCATGCCACAGCATTTCAATGGGGTTGAGGTCAGGACTCTGACTGGGCCACTCCAGAAGGCGTATTCTGTGCTGTTGCAGCCATTGTTTTGTTGAATTACTTGTATGCTTTGGGTCATTGTCCTGTTGCATCACCCATCCTCTGTGGAGCTTCAGTTGGCGGACAGATGGTCGTACGTTTTCCTGCAAAATGTCTTGATAAACTCTGGAATTAATTTTCCCATCAATGACAACAATATGTCCAAGCCCTGAGGCAGCAATGCGCCCCAAACCATGATGTTCCCTCCACCATGTTTTACAGTGGGGATGAGGTTTTGATGTTGGTGTGCTGTGCCTTTTTTTCTCCACACATAGTGTTGTGTGTTCTTCCCAAACAACTCAATCTTGGTTTCACCTGTCCACAGTATATTTTGCCAGTAGTGCTGTGGAACATCCAGGTGCTCTTTTGCAAACTTCAAACGTGCTGCAATATTCTTTTTGGACAGCAATGGCTTCCTCCGTGGTGTCCTCCCATGTACTCCATTCTTGTTTAATGTTTTCCTTATTGTAGATGTGTCAACAAAAATGTTAGCATGTGCCAGAGATTTCTGTAGGTCTTTAGCTGACACTCTGAGATTCTTCTTTACCTCATGCAGCATTCTGCGCTGTGCTCTTGCAGTCATTTTTACAGGACCACGCCTAGGGAGAGTAGCAACAGTGCTAAACTTTCTCCATTTGTCTTACCGTGGACACATGAATATCAAGGCTTTTGGAGATACTTTTGTAACCCTTTCCAGCTTCATGCAAGTCAACAATTCTTGATCGTAGGTCTTCTGAGAGCTCTTTTCTGCGAGGCATGGTTCACATCAGACAGTGCTTCTTGAAACCAGTAAACCCAAAACAGGTGTGTGTTTTTTAAGGGCAGGACAACTGTCAGCAACACATCCAATATCATCACACTGATTGGAGTCAAGGTTGGCTCACTCCTGGCTCCAATTAGCTCTGGGAGAAGTCATTAAGCTAGGGCCTCACATACTTTTTCCTCCCTGCACTGTGAATGTTTACATGTTATGTACAATTAAACCATGGCAACATCTAATGTTTGTGTAGTATTATGTT
The DNA here is from genome assembly GCF_062004578.1 of Staurois parvus. Lineage (NCBI taxonomy): Eukaryota > Metazoa > Chordata > Amphibia > Anura > Ranidae > Staurois > Staurois parvus. The sequence goes on from NW_028317943.1 coordinate 9,518,870, forward strand.
TAGCAGACTTTGTTCTTCTATTGTTGTCACTTAGATGACGTTCAGAGCACATTTTATACCCAATTCATGCAAAACTCCACGTAATCCCAAGGGGTTCACATACTTTTTCTTGCAACTGTATATATATTAGATTGTGATGAGGGTAGGTTTGAGGTTTTACAAAACTCAGTAAAAGAGCTGTCTCTAAACTAGCTTTTTAATATACGTTTTACAATACTGGGGACCTATAATATTTTCCTATTGACCTCACCTCAACATATACAGTATACAGTATATTCAAACACTATTAAGCTTGCCACATATGTCACAATGTATTTATAATATCTCTGTACAATTTCACTTAGATATACAAATAACTACGTGTAGGAGCCTAAGGAAAGTAAGTATACAGCTCCCCTCAACTTACCGTATTTTTCACCGTATAAGACGCACCTGACCATAAGACGCACCTAGGTTTTAGAGGCAAAAAACAGGAAAAAAAATTCTGAACTAATGGACTGCAGACACAGTACAGGAGATGACCAGAGACTGCGGACAGCACAGGGATGACCAGAGACTGCGGACAGCACAGGGATGACCAGAGACTGCGGACAGCACAGGGATGACCAGAGACTGCGGACAGCACAGGGATGACCAGAGACTGCGGACAGCACAGGGATGACCAGAGACTGCGGACAGTACAGATGACTGCTGACCTTTGGGGAGGTGGGGAGCGGGTACCTGAATTTGACAGGTACCCGCTCTTACTTCCGCAGAGTTTTTGTTTGATCTTACCTGCTCCTCGATCCAGCCACGCGCTGTCTTCCCGGCTTCTGTAATGGCGCTCGGCATGACAGCCGGGTGCCCAGTGCGCATGAGCGAGAAGCACTTGCGCTTTGTGAATGGTCCGGCGGCTTCTGGGATCTGTCATGTGTCCCAGGTACCGCCTTACCATTCACAAAGCGCACCGCTTCTCGCGCATGCGTACTGGGCACCCGGCTGTCATGCCCAGTGCCCACACTACAGAAGCCGGGAAGACAGCGCGCCGCTGGATAGAGGAACAGGTAAGGTCCCGCTGCAGAGCTGAGCGGCCGGCCTGGTATGACACGGCCGCGGTGGAAATACCGGACCGGCCGCTCCATATTCGCCTTATAAGACGCACTGACATTTCCCCCCCCAGTTTTGGGGAAGAAAAAGTACGTCTTATACGGCAAAAAATACGGTATGCCTTTTTCAGCCCCTGGCAGTGCAAGGAAAATCAACCTTCAGCTAGGGCACAGACACCCTGTAACAAAATTAACTTCCAGAACTAATATATATATATATATATATATATATATATATAGCTACACTGCCTAAAAAAAATTAAAGGAACACTTTGAAAACACATCAGATCCCAATTGGGAAAAATATCATGCTGGATATCTACACTGATATGGACTGGGTAATGTGTTAGGAACATAAGGATACCCCTTCGTTTGATGGAAATGAAAATTATCAACCTACAGAGGACTGAATTCAAAGACACCCTTGAAAATCAAAGTGTAAAAAACGATGCAGCACGCTAGTCCATTTTGCTGAAATTTAATTGCAGCAACTCAAAATGGTACTCAGTAGTTTGTGTGGCCCCCACGTGCTTGTATGCATGCCTGACAATGTCAGGGCATGCTCCTAATGACACGACGGATGCTGTCCTGGGGTATTTCCTCCCAGATCTGGACCAGGACATCACTGAAGTCTGAGCTTGGGGGCCATTCAGTGGTCTCAATTCCTTCATCCTCCAGGAACTGCCTGCATACTCTCACCACATGAGGCCTAGCAATGTCGTGCACCAGGAGGAACCCAGGACCCACTGCACCAGCGAAGGGTCTGACAATGGGTCCAAGGATTTCATCCTGATACCTAATGGCAATCAGGGTGCCATTGTTTAGCCTGTAGAGGTCTGTGCATCCCTCCATGATTATGCCTTCCCAGACCATCACTGATCCACCACCAAAACGGTCATGCTGAATGATGTTACAGGCAGCATAACATTCTCCATGGCTTCTCCAGACCCTTCCACGTTTGTCACATATGCTCAGGGTTAACCTGCTCTCATCTGTGAAAAGCACAGGGTGCCATTGGCGGACCTGCCAATTCTGGTGTTCAATGGCACATGCCAATAGAGTTCTATGGTGCCGGGCAGTGAGTACAGGGCCCACTAGAGGACGGCGGACCATCAGGTCACCTTAATGAAGTCTGTTTCTGATTGTTTGGTCAGAGACATTTACACCACTGGCCTGCTGAAGGTCATTTTGTAGGGCTCTGGCGGTGCTCATCCTGTTCCTCCTTGCACAAAGGAGCAGATACCGGTTCTGCTAATGGGTTAAGGACCTTCTGTAGCCCTGTCCAGCTCTGCCTGTCTCCTGGAATCTCCTCCATGCTCTTGAGACTGTGTTGGGAGACACAGCAAACCTTCTGGCAATGGCACAAATTGATGTGCTATTCTGGAGAAATTGGACTGTCTGTGCAACCTCTGTAGGGTCCAGGTATCGCCTCATGCTACCACTAGTGACAGTGACAGTCAAAAAAGATGATTAGGGAAAAAAATGTCAGTGGCCTCCCCCTGTAAAACCATTCCTCTTTTGGGGGGCATCTCATTGTTGCCCATCTAGTGCACCTGTTGTTAATTTCATTAACACCAATGCAGCTGAAACTGATTAACAACCCCCTCTGCTACTTAACTGACCAGGTCATTATCCCAGGAGTTTAATTGACTTGATGCTAATGAAAAGTATTCATTATTCAGTATGTCAGATTATTTACCCCAATAACAAATTGTGTTGGTTTGCTCAGTGTACCGTGGGTTGATTAAAAAATGTTTTTTTTTAATTTGCTGTTAATAATAAAATAATAAAATTACTCTTAGCCCCCACTCAGCTGAATCACACCAGCTTGGTCTGATATCCCAATGGGTGTGAGGTTGAAATTCTATACTCTCAACTACCACCATGCTGGGATACCAGGGTATAATGTTCTTAAGATCCTTGTGGGTACTTTAGGATCAGATAATTACTGCACTTCATTCAGCAATGTTTTGGGAATGTTTGTTGTGATATTGAAACACCAATAGCTCCTACTGAATGGAATCGGTAATTAACAATGTAACTGTGGAATCTGGACACATACATTAATGCTTGAGGCTTTGCAGTGATTGGAATAATGCATCCCTGCCTGGAGTGAAGGGTATGTGTTATTTAGTATTTTTAAAACATTTTAATAAAAATTGTAAAGAAGTAAAACTTAAACAAAGAATAAATGCTGATGGATTTTCAGTGAATCTAATAATAGCTGGAAATCTCCATCAACTGAGTCGGACCTGTCTGGGTTAAATCTTGACCTTTGCCAATCGATTCATTTATCTCTATATAACACAAACTGAACACATGTCCACAGGCTCTGTTTTGCAATTGAAACTATGTTATGAAAACTGGTTTCACACAGCTGGAGACTTCCACACTGTATGAAGTTTTATTGGGTTGCAAGCAGCAAGTGAGGTACTGTAAAAAATACAAGTTTGACCCTTGCAAATAGAATATTTACAAACCTGTTATCACTATATTTTATAAGGGTAAAATTCCCATGAAAAGACACAGTCTTGTGATCGCTTTGTGCTTTTGCTATATCACCAACAGCCCTCTAAAGTACATGAGCAGCTTTAGTTCTCTAGTAAATTAATGAGAATCTATAAGGGCTCATGCACACTGCAGATCGAAAAAGCTCCTTCTAAAGGGGTTTGAGCTTTATTTTCTCTGGCTCTAAACACCCCTTCAAGGTAGCCTATAAGTCCATGCACACTATAGGGGTTTTCAGGACCTAAGTGGCAGGGAAATTTAGAGGCAACCCCTCCCCACCCCTCCAAAGTTGGGATCTAAAGAGTAGAAATGCCTGAAAGCTCATAAATGCAGCATTTAGGAGCATTTGGCATTTTCAAATGTATATTGATTTTAGTGAAAAATAAGCAGAGAGGAAAAAACGCTAGTAAAAGCAAATACCCATAAACTCTTATAAACATTCATAAACGTTTGTGCAATATGAGCCACTATGAGCATTTTCATGCTTCTTTTTCTGCTAGAGGGTCAACCTTTTAGTGTGCATGGACCCTTATGCTTTGGGGTCAATATTATTAAGTGAGAATTATAACAGTCTTACCAACTTATGGCCACCAATCTAACAAGCAACAATACGTAGTTTTATGATTACACTGTTCAACAAATTTTTATTTTTTGCCAGTTTTGGAAACAAAAGGATCCATTTCTTAATGAATTTCACATTCTGAGTTCAAATATAACAATGAAATTTGTCAATTGGCTCTAGTTTTTCTGTAAACGGAAAGTTTTCTACTATAGGCGTAATGACTACATAATGCACAATAATTATATAGATAGATGTCTTTCCACAAATATAAAGCAAGTGATGTTGACTACATAACAAAGCCTAAATGGCATAATATATTGCATTGCATACCAAGAAAAATTATAGCCATAAGCTAAGTTGAATCATTTTAATACTTAGGATTCTCACTAGTTTTGTCTTCAGTTTGTGTCGGTTTTGCTTCTCTTGGCTTTTCTCTTGTATTCGAGGAAAGGGCTATCTCTTACAACTGCACATGACTACACGCTTCAGGTTCTTCCTCACTTGACTCAACCACGAAGGATTCTGGTGCTTTAGGAATTGGTAGCCCCTCTCCATGAGGAACTGGACGTATTGCCGATGGAATATTTGGATAGTGCAGAGATAACTTTTTCTTCTTATTTAGCCCTTTTACAATTGGAGGCACCATACAAAAGTAACAATTACTAACATGATCTGTTGGCTCTCTCCAAATCATTGGCACAGCGAAAGGTATAGATGCCTTTCTTCCATTCAACCATTGCTCCAGTGCCGTCCCACAAGAATTGCAGCATATATGTGGTGCCCAGCTCTTGTCCTGGTCTCCTATCTTGCAGCCAAAATACAAGTTGTAGGCTTTCTTAATCATTCCTGTTATCCTCCTTTTTGTGAGATAAAAGTTATTTCACCGCAGATATAGCAGAAATTATCTGCTTTATTCACACAAGTTCGAGGCATTACTGAGTAGCCTATATAAGCATAAAACGAAATGTAAAGACGCTGTCGAACTACAATCAGCTACAGATACTGCAGCTTTTATGCAGTGAAGTGATGCAATTAAAGGCTAATATTGCATCATCTCAGTATACATGCAATTTTCTATTGGTCACCAGTATCAATTGCGCAATATGCAGCTGAAGTTGCATCATAATTTTGAATGGCTTACGTCATTAGATGGGTGAATATATCATGGAAACTAGAGCCAATCAACATTTTTTAGGGTCATTTTCGTTTTCAGCACCCCAAAATTATGTAAGATTAGCTAATTTTATGCCCAAAACTTTTTACCTGTTGAACAGTGTTATCACTCTATTATTGTATAGCTCCAGCATGTTCTGAATTGCTCAAGGGCTATAATAACATAAAAACACACACTTAGCCACAAAGACCTTAAAATCCAAAATGAGTGGTGGTAGGTACGAAGGCCCAAACAATGATGACATTAAAAGTCCACAAATACTTACCTAGAAGCAGAATCGACTCTCTAGCTTTGGGTTTCCTGCTTGGGAAGGGAACTAGTAGAGGGATAGGCACTGATATGGAATAAAGGGCTGGATAAAAGAGAAGCAAAATGAAATCCTTGAAATATGAGAAATGATGACTACGGCGTAAATCAGACCACACATGCAATGCTCATTCAGTAGGAAGCAATTACCCTGAGAAACTCTTTCATTGGGAGGGTCATTGTAGCAGTAATAAAATGAAAGTACCTAGGGGTACCTGCACATACCTGCAGTAGCCATCCAAACCTTCCTGTGAAGGCAGAATGCCTCGGCATTCTGACAAACAAAGCTCCAGCACATCTGGAAGTGAAGGAGCTTCCACTAACCCCTGATTCCACATGCTCCTATGAGCCCATTACTATGGTTGCCAGTCTCAATGGGTAATAGGAATTTGCAGAAGGTAATAGAGAAAACTCTGAATCCTTACCTGGCAGAAAAGCCTGATATTTGGCCACAAAATGAAGGTACATGAGACTGCTGCAGACATATAAAACAGTTTGCTCCAATTGTACCCTGACTGAGACATTTCTAGTAACATTCATTTTTTTTAATTTATTGAGTACTGACAAAACTGGGAATATAAAAAGTATCTTTACATCCTTTGCTTGCAAAATCATCAAAACTTATGGATTAAAAGTAGTCTATGGCTTGAAAGTCACTTATTATCTTGCCTAGAGGAATTGCTGCCTGGTTAACACTGCTTTTGATTTGCTATAATCATGTGAAAAAGTATGGTCATTGTAATGCTGAAATCCCAGAGCACCTGCAATCACTTGTCTATTAGTAGAACAAATGTTAGATGGCATTCATTTACACTGGTTATATTTTTAGTCAATGCTATATTTTCCTTCACTTCGCCGCTTATTTAAATGACATTCTTTTATGTCATTTCTTTTCTTGGAAAGGGAGCAATAGAGATGTAGAGGTATTTGTTTAAGCATTTAGGATGTCAAGGTCTTCTGAAAATCTGAAATGCTTTGTGCTTCCAAAATGACTGAATAAGTCAAAAATATCTGCACAAAGCATCCAATTATTTTTCAAGGAATGTAGGTTTATACTTAATGTAAAAGTACTGCATGCTTATAAGAGTAACGTTATATATGTATTACCACACTTGGACACATTGTAAGAAGTGCTGTAGAAGTGGCTTGATATTTAACTTTACTAAGACTATTTCCTTTCACTAGTATTATGAGGACCTGTCATTTCGCAGGCCAGGCAAAGCAACATGGTTACTTTATTGGCAGCCTCACCAGCTTTATTTACTGACCCTCCCTTCACTGGAAACAAAGAGAAACACCTGGTACTTACTGTGTGTATGTAGAGGCTGTAAATTACTTGGTTGTACTTTTGGTACTTGGAGATGGGCAACCAACACTTTTATATAAAAGCAAAGAGAGATTCCTCCCAAGTTGTGACATGGACCTTACACAAAGCTTTCTCTCTTTGCTCCTAACAGAACAGCACAGGAGAAAAAAGAGTAGTTATTCAAAACTTGTGGGACCACCATAAAGGTAAAACTGTTGCTTTGCCCTGCATGGGAAAACGCAGGGTCACTTGAAATGTATTTTGAATATTATAGCTACCAGCAGCTGTGCATTCAGAGCAGCTTGCTGATGTGGAAGAGTCCTAAAGTGGTTGTAAATTCTTTCCTTTACCCAGTGAAGTGACTGGCCTCAGGTGATTCACAGAGTTGAAGCAAATCTTCCTAGATAAGTAGAAGCTTTCTATCAGCAGTCATATCTTCTCTACATCTGTTCAAAGTGCTGATTTTATAAAGCCTGTCTGAGTTTTCAGAAAGCAGGGGACGGAACAGAGCTGAGGCTGTCAAACACACCCTGTGTGCTGGAGATCCCTCCCCGTCACCTTTTTTCTCTTGGTCAGAAGTGATTCATGCTGATAGCAAAGGAACAAACCAGCTGACAGAAATGACACTTAGGGGTTTATTTACTAAAGCTGGAGAGTGCAAAATCGGACTCCCTTCTGCATAGAAACCAATCAGCTTTCAGGTTTCATTGCCAAAGCTTCATTGAACAAGCTGAGGTTAGAAGCTGATTGGTTTCTATGCAGAAGGGAGTCTGATTTTGGACTCTCCAGCTTTAGTAAATAAACCCCTTAGTGACTCTTTAATGAGATAAGTATCGGTGCTGCCATTGCAGGCTGCTGCCTAAAAATTCTAGATGCTTGGTTGTGTGACTTTAGTATGATTTAGTTACTGTCTTGGAAAAATCATGGAGTAAATGAGTGTCAGAAAATAGTCAGAACTACTTAACCCTTTACAAGTTCTGGGTCAACATTTCAGGCAACATTTAGGTCAAAGTATTAGATTGATAGTCAGGGGAACTATTATTCTCCAGGGTGAGTTCAGTGATGACAAATTAAAAATAAATAAGTGATGTAGTGCTGCTAAATAATAGCTACAAAAAATAAAAGAGTGACATAACTGAACAAAATGTCCATAATGAGTCCATATATGTAAAATCAATCAATTTGTAATACAGATTCTTCCATAAGTCATGTGTTTTCTTCTTGTGCTCATATCCCAAACAGTATCAAGTAAAATAGTCAACATAACATATGGACGTTTTATTCAGCTATGTCACTCTTTTTTTTTGTAGCTATTATTTAGCAGCGCTACATCTCTTATTTATTTTTAATTTGCTTTGCTATTGTGGGAACACAATTTGATGTTAGCAGCAGCCACTATCATCACACTATTTTTATTTTCCTTTTTGCTTGTGTGCGTTTTGTTGTGTTTTTTTTTTCCCCTCTCTCATTATTGAGGTAGCGCAGGGGTTTCACTCCTATATTCAGTGATGACAGCCTCCAATAATCTCTCCTGACAGTGTTCCTTTAAATCATGACCCTGAACAATTTTTCTGCTTGAACTTTCTTGAACTAAAAAAGTGTTATAATAATCTCTCATATGTGAAGAAGACATGACAAAAAGCCTCCAAATTGTCCCTCATTTCGAGGGACTGTTTCTCTTTAGGTTCAAATCCCTCTGTCCTGCTTTCTTACTTAGCTGTCACTCTTTTTGGTTTGATGTACAGATTTATATGAATATGTACCATTTAAATTAACAAAAGGGGTTATTCTGCAATAAAACCTTAATCACATTACTTAATTATCTTTCTTTTAATTCAAATAAAGTTTTATTCAGCCACCTAAGTAAGGCACAAGGACTTACAATGCGTTTCAATCATACAAAAAAATAAAACAAATCACACAATTAAATCCAACAGAAATACAGATCACAGTATATATCAGACTGGTGGCATAGCAATCAAGTGTTTTAGTTAGGTAGTCTTCTAGAGATAATATTGACATGTTTAAATGCATAGGCAATTAACAATTAAACATAAAGCAATAAAAATAACAAAATAGAGAAAACATAACTATGAAAATGCCAGCAGTTAAGCTGGCCACAGCCCTACCACCTGCTATCTAACGATAATACAAAAGTGGCAACATATGGTGTGCAATGGTGACCCTGGTTTACTATTCATCATACCAAGAAATGAGTAAAAGAAATGTGCCAGGAACATAATAACTCTTACTGTAACAATCATTCCATAACCAATTGGGGAGGCTCAAGCACTGGGGTATCAAGCCATGCCTGTCAAAGAGAAAAACATTGCATTTCTATGTTGGTAAGTTAGTTTTTCCCAGATCAGAATAGAATTAACCTGATCATTTCAGTGTTTTGTTGTAGGGACATGAGGTGACATTCAGAACCAGGCAATTTGTTTTTGGGCTACATACAATAGTCAGATATTAGTTATATGAAGTAGTGAAGGGAAAAGTTCCTCATCAACTGTGTCTAGTAGGCATACTACAGGATCCACTGAAACTTTAAGCATAAACACAGAAGAGATATCAGTAACCTCTTTCCAATATTGAAAGAGTTTCGGCATCTCCATAGCAGGTGTATTAGGTCCCCCTTGTCCCCACGATACTTAGGGCAGAGAAGAGTCATGTCTGTCCCATTACTGGCGTGCGATAGGTTCTCTGCAACAGGAAAAGTTGTGAATGATGGTGAGGCTGAACTAAGGGGAAATGATTGTAAACCCAGCTACCATGTCTCTTCCCCAAAAAGGTCAGAGTTGAGTAGATCCTGGAGATCATACCTTTTTTATTTCTATCCAACATCACCTCTCCTAGTAAAGGGTGATCAGCTATAAACAGAATGGAAAGTCTAGTCTGCGCCTGTAGGGCGTGTCTCAGCTGAAGGTGTGTGTAAAATTGTTGTCTAGGTATAGCAAACTCTTCTTGCAGAATGAGGAAGGATTTCAGCATATGCTAAGAGTAAAGTTGAGAAACACAACAGATACCAATCTCTTCCCATGACTGAAATCCCTCAAGCTTTTATTACTCTGTATAGGAGAGATTACTCCATTATGATGATTCCTTCAAAAAACCATCAAGCGCAAATGCTCCTTGACTGCTGTCCATAGTTTAAGCATTAAAGTTAAAATGGGGCCCTCCACTTAAATATTAGAGAACCCTGCTTCCAACTGTGACAAGAGCAGGCGGTTCAATATCCTGCCAAGTAACAATCTGCTCATTGGATCTGACAGGGTGTGTAACCCCCCCCAACCCCCCAAATGTTGGATCTGGGAGGCCAAAAAGTATAATTTGGGAACCGCCAAGCCTCATTGGTCCTTACAATATTGAAGTATAGACGGTTTTATCCTAGCCAATTTTTTCCTCTATATAAGGGTTCTGAATAACGTTTCATTACGCGTGAACCAATGCCATGGTATCCACTGGAAATAATTGTGAAAAACATATAAAAATTGTGCAGCCCTCACCATTTTTATCAAATTCACTCTGCCCACCACTGTCCGAGGAAGTTTACACCAGGTGGTATATTTAAGTTGGAATTGTTTAAGAAGTGGGAGTAGATTCAGTTCCAGATATTCTGTGGGGTGAGCTATAACTTTGACCCCCAGATATTTAAATGGCATGACTAGTTTCAGCTCCCAAGTGCAGGGTGGCAGAGGTTGGGTGAGTTTATTGATGGGGAGAAGAACCAGTTTACTCCAGTTAATAGAGAAACCTGACAGGTTCCCAAACTGTTCAATTAAATACATAACCTGGCTGAGTGAGGAATCGGTGTCACCAAGCTATAGGATGGTGTTGTCAGTATACATTCAAACCTTGTCCTCCCCAGACACATACTGTATGAACCCAGTAATATGTGCAGATGCTCTTATGGCCGCTGCCAGGGCTCTATAGCCAAACTCAAACAGCAGGGTGACAATGGGCACCCCTGACATGTACCTCTAAGGAGTGGAAAGGAATCTGTGAGATCTCCGTTGATTTGCAGACTAATTATGGGAGCAGAATATAACAATTTCACCTATTTAATAAACCTGTCCCCTAAGCCAAAACGTGCCAACACTTTCCATAAATATGTCCATTCAATGCTATCAAAAGCTTTAGCTGCATTAAGCGACAATACCGCTTAGTGATCTGGGTTATCAGTTGGTATCTGAAGATTCAAAAATAACCGTTGAATATTTAATGTGGTTGATCTAGCCGGAATAAAGCCAGATTGGTCTTTATGTACAATTTTAGAGATACATTTAGCAAGATGCATTGAAAGCGCCTGTGCTAAAAGTTTTACATATGTTGTTAACAAAGAGATGGGTTTATACAAGTCAGGGAACAGACTATCCTTACCTGGCTTAAGTAGGAGAAACATCACTGCCTCGTTCATAGAATGGAAAGGTGTTCCAGCTCCATAGCATTTCTAAAGACCGTATCTAACTTTGACAGTAGGAGATCTGCATACCTCTTGTACACCTCCACTAGTAGGCCATTCACTCCCAGAGACTTATCCAGAGAGGAAAAAGCCAAGGCATCTGCCAATTCATCTACTGTAAGAGAAGGACCAAACAATCCTCTGTCAAAAGAATTCAGCTGAGGAAGCCAACATTCCAAAAGGAATTTGTGAATTTCTGCCATGGTGGGAGAAGCATTTGAGGAGTACAAGCCAGCAGTATATCAGCATGAGATGTTGTTATATTACCTATGGGTGTAGCAATTGCAGATATAAACATGGAAGTTCTGTGAGCTTTTACCATCATAGCTAGCATATGATCTGTACCTTCTCCCTCCTCAAAAAATGTTTGTGATAGAAAAACCATTTCTTTTCATCTTTTGTTAGTGACACCTGCTGTGCCATATTTTGTGCCTGTAACCAAGCCAGTTTAGTATGTGTGACAGACCCAACCAGGACAGGGGCTTTTGGACGGGACTGCAGGCTAGCCTCTTGCCTACTGATCATGGCCCTGGCATCTGAGGGGTCTCTATTCTTTGGTGGGTGCCTGGGGAAACTTTGGAGTAGATTGCTTCGGATTCAAGTCTATGTCTTCACAAAACACACAGACTCTGAGAACTGGAAGACCAGGACAGATTTGTGCCCAAACTAGCATTGATTGCTTCAACCCCCCTCCTTTCTTGCCTCAGAGACTCTAAGAAGATGTTGATATAATCAGTTGAAAACAAACCTGATGCTGAGGACTGATTACTGATGTAATCTGTTTATTAAGATGTTATGTGTTTACTATCTTCTCCCATTGTGTGTCTCCTAGCTGTGCATTCCCATTGTTAATTGAGGTAAATGAGTCACCTATTGTTTGTCTGCTGGCAAGTCCTTCTGGAGGTGCCTACATGATAGGATTAGACTGATGTCAGCTTCACCTTGTTATCTAATCACTGGGGGATGTTTATTTCAATGTGTTATATTTGTTTTATTGTGGGGACTGCCCCTATTTCTGGAGTATGTAAAAACCTGTGTTTTCTGTTCAATAAAGAGTTCCAGTTTTGGCATCTAAGCTAGTGTCGTCTAGTCTTGGTTGCAATGCCCGGCTCTAACACCTTGGTCTTGTGTCCCAGTGGTGAGGAAGCAGTTCTCTGATGGAATCACCCAATCGGGGTGACAGGCGTTCTGTAGCAGTATGATCATTAGGATTATCTATAAAAGTAGCCTCGGCCTTAGAGGCCTTTTGTAGAACAGTGGTTTCCCAGGACTTGGTTTTGGTTTTAATAGAGGAAATAACTTTAATTAATTGACTGCTCAGGAATGCCCTTAGGGTGTCCCATAATAGGCCCAGCCATTGGGTGTCTTTGTTAGAGGTAAGAAAGTGAACTATGGCAGCTGGCACAGGATCTGGTTTTGGAAATAAGGAAAGCCAGATCGGGTTTATTTTCCAATAAGTTTGTTTAGGGGGACTCGCAACTCTAACCTGTACCGAAAATGGGGAATGATCGGTAAAGGTCCGGGGTTTATAATGGGCAGGAGTGAAAAGAAAGAGCATTTCCTTATTGACCAAGCCCAAGTCAGTTCTAGAAAGGCCACCATGGATTTTGTAATCGCCATATGTCCCGCAAATCCATCTATGCAAGAAACCTGGAAAAAGAGGATGGTCCATGTGGAGTTGTGCTCACTCAAGAGGCGGACGAAAATTTGTGCTGCATCTAAAAAACTGTTGAAGTCTCCCACTGCAAGAGCAGGAACATTAGGATGATGAGCTAGGAAGTTTGTGATTTCTGAATAGAAAGGTGGGGAACATATATAATAATCAAAATACAAATCAATGTATATTACAAATCTGGTGTACCCCATATGGTGAATTTGATGACTGTACAGTTTCTGGTAGAATGGAGAAATAATGTCTGGAGACAAATGATTCTCTTGCAGACTACTTAATTATTTTGATTGATATTTAAAGCAAAATTGATGTTGGAAAATAAATATTCTGAGGTAAGCCAACATTTTTTAGTATATCAATTTTGGTTTGCATAATTGAGGGCATGGGAAGTTGCATTCAATGCCTAAAAAGGTTTATTTTTCTCACCTTAAAATGTTGGGAGGTATGGATAGCGACCTGATTTACTATGCATTTTGGTCAATAAATCCCCATATCTACTTTAACAAATTTAGTAGTGTACAGCAGACCAGTACATTGGTTTGTGTAAGGTCATACAATAATTGTTTTACACAGTGCTGTGTAAATATTGTCAGTCATGTTTCACTACTGCTAATGTTCCAAATATACAGTATATGCATATACATTACTAAAATGTATCAAGATACCCTCCCCTACAGTGTTACAATACTGCAAATAAGTTTATTTTAATAGAATCTATTGTTTTGTTTTTTTCTGTGACCTTTTTCAGCTCTTAAAGAATCTACTGTGGCTAAGCGGAAATGTTGTTCTAATTTTATATTCAGCCTAAAGCTTTATTCAACACAGAAACACTGATTGTGCTATTTTGGACCGCTGTATACATTTATTAAAATAAAAACAACAGAAAGATATTATGCATGGTGTGAAGCACTATTTGTCAGTTTATCTATGAAGCACATACTGTGTTTGGAGTTTAAAAGCCTTTAAATTATATACCTTGATTTTTTTTGTTGAACAATGTAGATTCATCCATGAAATATTTGTGAAGAGAAAAGTAATATAGCTACACAAAATTTAAAAAAGTATTTGCCCTCTTCCTGATTTTTTCTTTCATATTTGCCAGGCTCCATGCACACTGGGTGTTATAATAATGCTGGTAACATTAGCTGTGTAAAGTCATGTTAAAAACATGATTTTTTTCAGTGTTTTTTAGCCTTTTTTGCATTAGCATTTAGCGGCGTTTTGCCACTTTTTTCATGGTTTTCCTCGTTTGCATTCTTTAGCATTTTTTATACCAAAAAAAATGTTTTTGCTCAAAAAATGTCCAAAAACACAGATTTGCAACAATTTACTGAGTTTTACAGTGCTTTTTTTTCTATGCGATTTACTACCACTTTAAGAAAGCCTGGGAGTCTTGCCTGATCCTCTAACTTCAGTACTTTCTGAGTTACTGACATAGAACACGCATGTAGCCAGTGAAGTCAGAACTCCTTATATACTTACTTGCTCTGACAGGTAACCTGGGAAATACTGAAGCCATGAGATCAGCATACCGGCTAGGCAACTAGCATTTTCAGAAATAGAGGTCGGTAATGGCAAGTACAATATTTCTCTTGGAACAGGTTTCCCTGAAGGTAAATATGAAATGAGAGAAATATGAAAGCTGCTGTTGTTGGATTCTGAAAATACTAGTTGTCTTACTGAAGCAGCACTTTAGCTTTTTAACTGCAATATCATATTATAATGTAAAACCGGAGCACAAAAATGAAAAACATATCTAAATCCAATAATAAAAATGTAATATTTTACAGCTTATCAACACCTAGACGTGGAGGCTGCATTCATTTTTTTTTTTTAAGGCTGTGTTTATTTTATTTTCACCTGGTGATCCTACCAGTAACACACTCCCTGTACTACGGTCACTTACTCTACTGAGGGGGCCAGCAAACCAGTAGATTGCAATCTGGGCTTGCTTACCCGCCAACCCAAAGCATCAAACAGAGTGCAATGCACAGGGACTACTTGTAAATAGTGGTGCAGAAATTCATTATAATTCGTTATAAGCAATCAAATTGTGTAAAAAAAAAAAATACTGATCACTTCCAATATTTGGTAACATTATACTACTTTGGTCATAGTGTAATATGCAAAAAAAATCTTAAAAAAGAGAAAAACGTAATAAAAAATAAAAAAAATAATAAAATAAATTATAAATTTTTTTTTTTCGGTACTGTCACCAGTCAGTGTCCCTGATCACCACCACACCAGTTATATGATGACGCTGTACTGCACTGGTGACAGTATGTAAAAAAAAAAATTGTGAAAATTATTTTTTTAATTTCTTTATTTTCCGAAAAATTATGACAAAAAAATGACAACTTCAAAAAACTCGCCATGCCTCTTATGAAATACGTTGGACTGTCTACTTTGCAAAAAGGGGTAATTTGGGTCATATCTGTACTATTCTGACATTCTTGGACCTCAAGAAATTAGATTGGCTGTCAGTACTTCAGGATTGATCAATTTTAAGATATATCCCATAGTTTGTGAACTCTATAACTTTCCTACAGACTAAATAATATACACTGATTTGGGTTATTTTCACCAAAGACATGTAGTAGAATACATCTTGGCCTAAATTTATGAAGAACAATTATTTATTTGCAAACTTTTATTACAGAAACAAAAACAGTGGGGTTTTGTTTACAAAGTTTTCTGTCCGTTTTTGTTAATTTAGAAAAAAATAAAAATCCCAGCAGTAATTAAATACCACCAAAAGAAAGCTCTAGTTGTGTGAACAAAATTATAGAATTTAATTTTGGGTACAGTGTAGCATGACCACGCAATTGTCATTCAAAGTGTGAGTGCGCTGAAACCTGAAAATTCTCTTTCCTCACCTAGGACTTTAAAGCTTCCTGCCTATGAAGGGAAAGTGCAAACAGACACTGGGGCAAACCTGTGTGTTTAGGAAAAGTACCCCCACTTTTCATCTCAGTGTCACCTTAGTTTTTACATTTCCCTGCAATGGAGTTTAGACACTACCCCTGTTCCATCCCATGATGCAATGCTTTGTGTCTGAGTGACCAATCAAGAGGTCTTGATATTGTTATATAGGAGGAATACCTGCATTTTACAAATGGCCCCGCTGAGAAAGTTATTTTCATGGCTACGTTAGCAGCATTCTAGGCAATGCTAGAGGAAGCAGATCTAGAAATAAAGGTATGTGCCAACAGCTTATTCTGTTTTTTCTACTAGTCCACTTTAACCACTTGCCTGCTGGGCACTTTCACCCCCTTCCTGCCCAGAACAATTTTCAGCTTTCAGCGCTGTCGCATTTTGAATGACAATTGTGCAGTCATGCTATACTGTACCCAAACGAAGATAGAGCTTTCTTTTGGTGGTATTTAATCACCACTGAGTTTTTTATTTTTTGCTAAACAAACAAAAAAAAATAGTTTTCCTTGCTGATGAAGCTGCACTGATGGGCACTGACTGGCAGCACTGAGGTACACTGTTGGGGCAGCACTGCTAATCAGGACACTGATAATCAGTGTAAATGTCCCCTTTCACAGTTGCTGACAGAACAAAAGGGACAGCGTCACAGGAGGGGGCAGCATCAAGGAAGAGGAGCAGTGGGACAGGATGGGGGGTAGCATCACAGGAGGAGGGCAGTGGGACAGGAGGGGGGCAGCGTCACAGGAGGGGGAGCAGGGAGACAGATGGGGGCAGCATTAGAGGAAGGGGGCAGCACCGCAGGAAGGAGGGAAGGGAGACAGGTGACGGGCAGCATCACAAGAGAGAATGCACTGGGCTAGATTGGGGGCAGTGGGACAAGTGGGGGGCAGAGTCATAGGAGGGGGAGCAGGGAGACAGGTGAGGACAAGGAGACAGTTGGGGGGGGCAGCATCACAGGAGGGAGGGCAGTGGGCAAGGAGGGGGCAGTGGGACTGGTGGGGGGCAGCATTACAGGTGGGGGGTAGGGAGACAGGTGAGGGGCAGCGTCACAAAAGGGAGGGCAGCGTCACAGGTGGGGGGCGGCATCAAGGATGGAGGGCAGCACCACCACAGGAAGGAGTAGGGAGACAGGTGAGGAGCAGCGTCACAAGAGGGGGGCAGCAGGACAGGTGAGATGCAGCGTCACAAGAGGGGGGAAGTGGGACAGGAGGAGGGCAGTGTCACAAGAGTGGGGCAGTGGGACAGCTCTCACTTGTCCTGCTGTGGCTTCTCCATATGGTGTCAATGGAGAAGATCTGGTGCCAGGAGGGGTAGCCTGGTTGTAGGTTGGCACCGTGCTGGAGGTGGGACTGTCCGCTGTCACACAGGTGGTGGGACTTGGTGTCCCCGCTTACTCTGGTACTCCAATGGGGAGCGCTGCCGCAGTTAAAGGCAGAATTGACAGACTGTGCGGGTTTTTCTCAGTTTCTGTTTCTTCTTTGCTGATGTGTGCTGATGAGGATGCAGTTATCAATGTAAATGCACGTGTCAAAATTACTGGTTACTGGCTGTGACAGCATGTGAGGAAAGGACTGTGGATAACCGGCAAGTCTGTTTACAATGTGATCAGCTGTGACTGGACACAGTTGATCATATGGTAAATGGCCGCTGTAATTGTCCCCAGGGGCGGACTGACCATTTGGAAACTCGGGCACTGCCAAAAGGGCCCAGGGTCAGTAGGGGGCCCCATGAGATGCCCCTGGTACCTTTTTCATAGGCTTTTTTGACTTTGGGCAAGGACACAGGGGCCCCATGATCCCCTATTGCCCGGGGGCTCCATGAGTTGTCAGTCCACCCCTGATTGTCCCTTTACCTCAATTTCTGATCAGCTGTGTCCACAGGATCCTGGCATTGCACTCGCAATCTGCTGATCACAGATGCAAGGCTTTACAGGTTGCAGTGTGAAAAAAGAAAAAAAAAAGCTCATTTTTTTACCTGCAAACAAACAGTATTTTTATCCTTTAGCTTAATGTACTGTCAGATTAGAAAACAGCGTGACTGTGCGGGGCTCTGCCCACACAATATTTTTGACTATTTGCTATAAAACATATCCAAAAAAATAAATAAATAATAAAAAAAATGTCTTCAAAAATTTAGGCCAACATGTATTCTGCTACATGTCTTTGGTAAAATAAATCCCAATAAGCGTATATTAATTGGTTTATGTGAAGTTATAGCATGGTTACACATGGTGGTTTATATACTGGAATTTTAATTTATTTATTTTTATACTAGTAATGGCGGCTATCAGCGACTTATAGCAGGACTGCGGCATACATTCTGACACTGACTGACACTGGGTGGGAACTGATTAGCTGCCACTGACATCTCTAGTGACACTAATCCAGTGATCAGTGTTAATAAAAAGCACTAATTACTGTATTAATGACACTGGGTAGGAAAGGGTTAACTGGGCCGATCAAAGGGTTAACAGTGTGCTGTTTTACTAGGGGGCGTGCTGCTTTCTATCTCTCGGCTTTGCAGTGAGATAGAAAGCATCACCTCCCTGCTGACAGGAGAGAGACCTGTGTGTACACACAGATCTCTCCTGTCAGCTTCTCTGCCGGTGATCACTAAGTCCCGGCCATGAATCGCTGGTGACTGACATCTCTGGGAACCAATGACAGTGTGGGAAGGGCAGCATGTGCGCCCCCTACTTGAAGATGCAAAATCACGTATATATACGTGATTTTAGACAGTGCGGCCACCCTGTAACAGTATATCTGCTATAGGGCGGTCCTTAAATGGTTAAAGTGATTGTAAACCCTTACATATACTCAGTGAAGTGACTAGCCTCAGGTAATACACAGAGATGAAACGAATCCATGTACCTGTTTATCTGCAGCCATCTCTTCTTCACAGCTGTTCAAAATGCAGAAGTTTTACAGCTTGTCTAAGCTTTCAGATAGCAGGGGGCGAGCAGCTGAAATTACACTCTGTAGATCTCAGTGGGAACTGATTAGAGGACCCCCCCCCCTCCTTCACACAACACACAGGCTGTGTTCTGGAGCCTCCTACCCTGTCACCTTTTATCTCTTGGTGTCAGGAAAACCTGCCAAAATTGAGATCGAAAAGGAATGAGGCAGCAGGCAGAAATGACACATAGTCCTCAGGACTTTGGATTGAGACAAGTACAAACTTTAGAGGGATATGCTTTGTTCATATTTTATGTCAGAGGTTTACAACCAAAAAACTCTGCTTTAATTTATCCAGTGCCACAAGGGTAAGTTACTATTGTAATATCCCTTGCAGAAGTGTTGGACCCTTAGCAAAGTTATAGGTCAAACTCAGTATTTGGATTCAGCAGCATAGAATTGCAAGCCACAACAAAACCGAAAAGTCAGTCATTTTAAAGTGGCAACAAGGCACTGCTATTTTTAGTCCCCAAATCAGTACCATTCTCCAACAATTTGCCCCACAGATCCGATACACAGATTTTTTAAAATATGTCATCGCAATTAAACTGAATACACCTAAATGAAAGTAAGGTGAGGTTCACATCTGTGTGGGCGGTGTCGTTGCGGATCTGCACGAAAATCTGTGCAGCCGCACCACCCTAACAGAGAAATGCTGACCCGCGGGCGAGTGTCATTAGTTCTAATGGCACGCCACTCGCACTGGAAAATGCAACCGTACTGGGAACCGAGGTTCCCATGAGGGCTGCGTTTTCCAAAGAAGTGCAGGGACTTCTTCTCTGCGTGTCACGGGCACGGGAGTCCATTCAAATGGACTCATGCCCGTGCAAAACGTGGCCCGCACGGCTGCATATATGTGAACCAGGGGTCAATGCACTGTATGAATTATACCATTTAAAGTCAGTGATGCATTTATACACTATATTGCCAAAGGTATTGGGAGTCCCGTCCAAAAAATTGTATTCAGGTGTTCCAATCACCTCCATGGCCACAGGTGTATAACATCAAGCACCTAGGTATGCAGACTGCTTCTACAAACATTTGTGAAAGAATGGGTCGCTCTCAGGAGCTCAGTGAATTCAAGTGTGGTACCGTGATAGGTTGCCACCTGTGCAATAAATCTATTCGTGCTGCAGGCCGTTCCTTGCTACTAAATATTCCACGATCAACTGTTGATCAAGTGTAATTATAAAAAAGTGGAAGAAACTGGGAACAGCAACTCAGCCATGAAGTGGTAGGCCACGTAAAATGACAGAGCGGGGTCAGTGCATGCTGAAGCACACAGTGCACAGAAGTCGCCAACTGTCTGTAGAGTCAATAGCTAAAGACCTACAAACTTCGTGTGCAGAGCCCTTCCAGGTTGCCTTTGTGCATTGCATTTTACAGAAAATTACAGAGCTGCACATTGAAATGGAAAGGTCCTTTTTAATAACATCCAATTACAATATGACTTGTGTTGCAACTGTATACGCTATGTTATTTTTTTTTAGACCTGAAGATTGCATAAACCCCCCAAACATTATATATTTTCTGAATCCAGACTCCCTCGAGAATAAAATAGTGGTAGTTCCAATTTTTTAAAAATGCACTAAAGTTAAAGCAGAACTCTGGTTAAAAACTTTATTTTCCCATGCAGTGGGACTGCACCTGCACTGCATGGGTTAAGTGTTCATTTGTCCAGGGGCTCAGGGAAAAGCTATACTTACCCTGTCCTCTGACCCTCTGCAAAACCACACTCCCCACATCCAGCAGTGGACTGTTCGTACTGTCCTCATGTCCGGAGCTGGTCCATGAGCGTGATTATGCCAGGAACATCCCATTCACAAAACTTCTAGCTTGCGGGGGGGGGGGTTGCAGGAGCAGTGGGGACCGGTCTTGCACTCAGGGGATCTGTCAATTAGGTAAGTATATTTTTATTTTTCTGAGCCCCTAGACAAAAATGAGTATTTAACCCATGCAGTGCAAGGACAGCCCCACTGCATGCGAAAATAATAATTTTGCCCAGATTTATTCTTTAATTTTAGAGCACAGAAACAGAATAAATAACACATGGGTTTTTTTTTGCAAAATATAAAAGATGAGGTTGCACCAAGTAAATAGATACCCAATATGTCAAACCTTAAATTTGCGTGTACCTGATCAGGGATGTCCTCTTGGGATAAAAGTGTTCAGATTCGGCCGTTTTTTTACAATAAGCTGGGCGGAATGTGGTAAAATATCCCTGCGATAACAGTTGACAGTACTCTTGCCAAGCTAGTATATGCCAATCCAGCTGTTAAAACCAAACAGCACAGTCTGTGTATCACACTTGCTTTATCTATGTAAGTATAACACACTCCCCTGTATGTCCATTGCTATTCTTAGTTTGACATATATATCCCCTCCTGAGCCATAAAAAGCCACATATAAAATCATAAGAGTCATGACATAAAAACAAATTTAAAAAACTAATTATAAAACAAATTGACACAAACTTACTGGATACGCAATTTGAATAGTTTGAATTCACATTTTACTTGGATGATTAAAGCGGATTTCCACCCATTTATTTACCTTCCCTGTAACACAATGCCTGCCTCTGAACAGTCTCTTTTAGCAATATATATTGTCAGGACGAGACTCTGTCATGGTGAAATTGGTAATCAAAAGGACACAGGGTTTGCACTTTTGCTGAGTGCAAGACTAGGGTGCATAGGTTTTAAATGTAGAAAACTGATTTTGCAGTTTCCTCCAGGTTTTGGTATTCTTGGAAAGGGGCTCCGTAGTTTGGAGATTCCATCGTGTCTTGGCTGGGATAGAATCTCTAACTCATTGTGTGGGTTTTGTGGAGGAACAGCAGGGTGTGTGCCCAGCTGCACACAGCCTTTATAATGGAGGTTTAGGAATACCTCAGGGCTCCGCTGAAGAGAGACAGAAGGTCTCCTACAGGAGTCAGAGAGGCTGCATGTGGCAGCAGGAGTAGGAATGTCTGCAAGAGACGGTTAACGACCTGAGGACTAGGCCAGAGGAGCTGTGTGTATCTGAGAAGCTCTAAGCTGTGTGCCTGGAAGAGCTTGTAATCAGAGGGACCAGTACCTAAAGCAGCAGTGCTGCTGATGAGTAGCCAGGTGGGCTAGCATTTTCATTTGGATTGGGGTGGACTGACAACTCATGGGGCCCCCGGGCAATAGGGGATAATGGGGCATCTGTGTTCTCGCCCACACTCACACCACACCCAAAATAACCTATGAAAGGTATCAGGGGCATCTCATGGGGCCCCTTACTGACCCTGGGCCCTCGGGCAGTGCCCGAGTTTCTGAATGGTCAGTCCGCCCCTGTACCTGATAAATGCCAACAAACTTCAGTAGCCTATATTTTCCAAAACCCTCAATAGGTCATCAGTTTAGCAGTTGAGCAGGTCTGGTGCTGGAAATATTGCTCTGCCTTCGGCATGCGAGGCAAAAATGTAACATGTATTGCAAACAATGGTTTCATGCTTAGGTGCCCCTGACGCATGTGTTTATGGCTGTACATGTGTACTGTATATGTGAAGGTTTCCACTAGCTGATTGATTGCCTTGTAATAGGCACCACAATCTGCATGTCTGTGGACACTGGAGACCTCCTGACAGTTCCGGTCCATTGGTGAATTGCTATTCACCAATCCACAGAGCGGTGATGTCACATGTGACATGCCTGATGAAGGGGTTCTGCGAGACTCTGAAACGTTGCCTTGCTGTAACTATGTGATCGTTCATTAAAACTTTTGGACCCATATTGGTGATCCTTGGTGTACTGGTGACATTCTCCCCTGCTGATTCTGTTCGGATCCAGCCGACGGTTGCTGCAGCACCCACCTATACACACAGCCACTTTTAATGCAGGAATGTGTGGGTTTGGATTGTACCCTTGCATACACATGTTTAAACACATTAATTTACCCACAATCCCCATGTAGTAAAATAACTATTATCATAATAATTTTATCAGAGACAGGTCAAATGTGTTCCTTGGCATGTTTAACCATGATATTCCACCCATAATCCCCATGTAGAAATATAACTATACTCATGTTCATTTCAGAAAAAGGTCAAATATGGTCCTTTACATGTGTATCCACAAAAATGCACTCATAATCCCACATAGATAAATAACTATTCTCGTATTCTTAACAGAAACAGGTCAAATGTGTTTCTTGGCATGTTTAACCATGATATTCCACCCATAATCCCCATGTGGAAAAATAACTATACCCATATTCTTTTCAGAAACAGGTCAAATATGGTACTTGGCACGTGTATCCACAATAATCCACCCATAATCCCCATGTAAAAAAATAACTTTTCTCATATTCTTATCAGAAACATGTCAAATGTGTTCCTAGGCATGTTTAACCACACTAATCCACCCATAATACCCATGTAGAAAAATACCTATACCCATATTCTGATCAGAAACATGTCAAATGCATTACGTGGGATGTGTAACGATGATATTCCACCCATAATTCCTATGTAGAAAAATAACTTCTCATATTCTTATCAGAAACACATCAAATGTGTTCCTAGGCATGTTTAACCATTATATTCCACCCATAATCCCCATGAAGAAAAATAACTATTCCCATAATCTTATCAGAAAAAGGTCAAATGTGGTCCTTGGCATGTGTATCCAAGAATATTCCACCCATTATCCTCATGTAGAAAAATAGCTATTGTTATATTCTTAACAGAAACAACTTAAATGTGTTCCTAGGCATGTTTACCCACAATAATCTACCCATAATCCCCATGTAGAAAAATAACTATTCTCAAATTCTTTCAGAAACAGATCAAATGTGTTCCTAGACATGTTTTACCATGATATTCCACCCATACTCTCCCCGTGTAGAAAACAATTATACTCATATTCTTATCAGAAACAGGTCAATTTAATATGAAAAGTGAAATCTGCCCGAAAAGGTGAACTATTGCAGGCCATAGATGGGGAGAAAACCGGCTGGTTTTTTAACAAAAAAACGAAAAATCGGTCGTTCAATAGGCCGACGTTACCACCAACAGTAAAAAAAAATCGGCTGATTTTCTTCCCGTCTACGGCCTGCATTTAATTACTTCTGTCCCTGCAGAGAGCCCCACTATTATATTTGACATTAAAAAGTATTGCGGTTGCAACATTGTATCTATTTGTATTCATTTCGGATACAGATGTTTTTCGGATACAAATAGATACATTGTTGCAACCACAATACTTTTTAATGTCAAATATAATAGCGGACTGGAATTCTTCTCTCTTCTTCTTCTTCCTCTTCTTCTTCTTTCTCTTCTTCTTCTTCTTCTTCCTTCTCTTCTTCTTCCTTCTCTTCTTCTTCTTCTTCTTCCTTCTCTTCTTCTTCTTTCTCTTCTTCTTTCTCTTCTTCTTTTTTCTCATCTTCTGCTTCTTCCTCCTTCTCTTCTTCTTCTTTCTCTTCTTTCTCATCTTCTGCTTCTTCCTCCTTCTCTTCTTCGTCTTCTAATTCTTCTTTCTCTTCTTCTTCTTTCTCTTCTTCATCTTCTTCTTTCTCTTCTTCCTCTTTCTCTGCTTCTTCTTCTTCTTTCTCGTCTTCTTCTTTCTCTTCTTCTACTTCTTCCTCTTCCTCGTCTTCTTTTTTTTCTTTTTCTTCTTCTTTTTCTTGCAGATCATGGCTCATGCGCAGATTTTTTTATCGGTAAAAAGATCGACCGATTTGCCCATCATCGCGAAATTCGGACGATCGGCAAAATCAGCCGATTTTTTTCCAACTTTACCGATCAAAAAAATCTGACAAAATCCAGAAAAACGGCCGACCAATTAACCAATAACGTCTGATTTTTTTTTCGGCCGAAAGACCGGCCGATTTTCGACCCATCTATGACCTGCATAAGACTAGCTATACAGTATACAATTTTCTTGAGAATGTTGCTTTAGACTTACCAAAAACTGTATAATATGAGGTCAAACCCAAACAACACTTTCAATTGTATCCAATTAGGCAGGCCCTTGCACTACATAGCAAAAAAAAGAAGTAGTAGTTACCATAAACCAACTACCAAAATAGGTAATAAACACCCAAGCAATGTTGCTTATATGTAAAATCACATTTTTATTATTCCATTTTGGGAGAAAAGGTAATATCCGTAGATAGTGACATAAAACAATCACTGAATACTCATTAAAAACAAGCAATCCGGACTGCACATTAGGTATTTCTAGTGGTATTCACTTTGACTGGTTTGAGATATACAGCAGCATTTTAGCAAAATTAGTCAAAATTCAGCCGTTTATCACAAGGCTTTATGTTATACACATTTATATCCTGCATATACAATGATAGCAGTGAGACACAAAAATATCTAAGTATATAGCTATATATGCATGATCATGATCATAGAATGTGTAAGAACTGCAAAAAAATGCAATAAGAAAAAAGAAATGAGTGTCCATTGGTAGAATGCAGGAAGGAATTGAAGCATGGTTGGAGGCAGAGGTATATAGGGCTGTTTTTTGTTCGCCTGTGTCTCACCTTTCTGTAGGCAGCTGCACAACTTTATTGTTCAAGAACTCCTAATGTTTAGGTATCCCAAATGGACTCAAAATTTTACGATAAGTACAACCATTTTATTTTACATCCTATGTATTAATTCTGTTGCACTAAAGTTATGTATTATAAACTGAAAACCAATAATTAAATCTAAATAAGTAAAAATAGAAAATGTATGCATTCAGAGTAAGAAGGGAGCTAAGTCTTTATTCTACTTACAATTGAGTTCAGTGCAGCTCAGCTGAAGGCTCAGTGCTGCAGATTACATTTGGACAGCAGCTCAAGCAATGTAATCAGTAGAGCTCCATTGTCAGTATGACAGCTGCCCTGCTTTGTACCAGGAAGGCTGATAGCAATAGCTGATAAACAGAGCACAGTGGAACAGCCATTAACCTCCCTAGTGGTCTGATTATGTTCATATTTCTGTGCTCAAAGCGGTACATTTTTTTGCATGGAAATATGTATTTTTTTTATTGTAGGCCTGTAATTTTTAGGAATAACTCACTGAAATCTGTCTGAACAAGAGTCTATTAAACATCCCGGGTAGGATAAAACTTGAAACACGAAATCATAAATTATAATTTAATAAATAATAATTTAAAAAAATAATATAATAATAAAAAATATAATTCAATAATATATACAAAGAAAAAACACTGAAATTTGAAATATAATGCCAAGTTCGCACATCACTGAGCAAAGTCGCAAAATCGTATTCAGTGTCTGATGACGAATTTCGCCACGAATCATTATCTCTCAATTCTGCAAGTGGTTTTGATTTACTATCGCTGTTCTCTAGCTGGTCTAAAACCGCTTTTGACCTAAAGGGACGCTTTTTGGACGCCATGGACTTTTCTAACTTTCCAGGCAGAAAGAACAGTCAAAATGCAGGCAGGGCACAGGACAAAGCACTAGGGACAAAATGTATGTGAAATGGTTTGATACAGTAATGTTTTACTATGTGATTTTAGTGATTTTAGTGAATGTCACTTTTTGTCATTTTCAAATTTTCCGCCATTCCATCCCCCGTACGTCCCAACACTCGCAGGGGACGGAACCCAGATGACAGATGCCGGCATCCACCGGATTACATTGCCGGGGACACTGCAGGAGGGACATCGCGGGAGCGTATGACAAGGTAAGTGATCAAGGGATCCCGGAGCAGCGAGGCATGGTAAGCCCAAGTGTAGCTCGGGGTTACCACTTGTGGTGCTGAAACTTTACCCTGAGCTACACTCGGGAATACCGCCAGGGAGGTTAAAGTGACAGCGGAGTTCTCTGTTTACACTGAATAAACTGCAGAGCTAGCCTGATCTTTATGCATTTGTAAATGAAAGCTGCTATTGCAGCCTTCATTCGTGAATTACTGTTATGTGTAAATTAAAAAAAATAATAATAAAGTTTTGGCCCCTTGTTATCACCTTTTCTCATTCTGTCTCTTATCTATTATTTGTTATAGTTCACAGGTAAATTTTTTACATTTGTATTTTGTGTATTATTGTTTCACTTTATGTAGTCTCATTTCCTGGCTTGAGAAACTCCAGCATCCTCTAGCCCAAGGGTGTCAAACTGGCGGCCCTCCAGCTGTTGCCAAACTACAAGTCCCACCATTCCTCTGCCTTTGAGCTTCATGCTTATAACTGTCAATCTTGCAATGCCTCATGGGACTTGTAGTTTGGCAACAGCTGGAGGGCCGCCAGTTTGACACCCGTGGGGGAGTCTAGCCCTTTCCTTCTTAATCTCACTGTTGCTGGCCCACCCCTTTTATTTACTGGAATTCAGTTCTTTCATTCCTGGAGGTTCAGCACTATGGGGGGTTATTTACTAAAAATGCATGGTGCAAAATCTGGTGCAGCTCTGCATTGAAACAAATCACCTTCCAGGTTTTATTGTCAAAGCTTAATTGAACAAACTGAAGATGGAAACTGATTGGGTACCATGCACAACTGTGCCAGATTCAGAGTGCTCTAGTGTTAGTAAATCTACTTCTAATGTGTGGGCATTGCCTATGGCAGTCTGCATGGAAATACAGTCAAACTAAGAACATCCAATCCTTCAGAATGACATCCACTTATGCATTTGGATATTTGCAGAACTCCAGTCCACTGCTTGCATCAGGGCTGAGGGCCCTTGAAAGATTTACTGAGGCTTGGTGCTGTGATGTTTTCTGGAAGCTATGTACAGCACCTTGCCAGCCCCTCCCCACTAGCCATGATCTGCCTGCATTGCATAGAAAAGCACACAAAACCAGTGATGACATCCTAAAGTCTAAAAAAAGGTATGCATTGAAAATAACTGTGTTATTTAAAAATGTTATATGCATGTAGGGGGCAAGGATTAGCGACTTCTCCATGTAATGTAGCCACGATAAACACTGGCTGCCATGAAAAAAAAACCCCGCCATAAATATATATATTTATATATATATATACATACATATATATATATATATATGTTTATATATTTACACACACAAACAGGGATTTTTACAGCTGGACTGGAACATGGTGGAACTCTGTTCCACCACCTCTGGCCTCT
Organism: Staurois parvus; assembly: GCF_062004578.1. Classification (NCBI taxonomy): domain Eukaryota; kingdom Metazoa; phylum Chordata; class Amphibia; order Anura; family Ranidae; genus Staurois; species Staurois parvus. Next base: position 9,546,905 of record NW_028317943.1, read on the forward strand.
GGTTCCCTACACAGATCTGATCTCCTGAGCAGCTCCCACTGAGTGCAAGCTGGGGACAGGGGAGATGCAGGTACCCGGGTTGCAGTGTGGATGCCGACACCCCCACTAGATGTGCACTGCAACTAAAAGAGGTGGAGCCACTTATAGTGTGCGAGGAGGTACTAGAGAAGAAGGGTGAAAATGATATGTGTATATATATATATATATATATATATATATATATATATATTCATATACCTGCTGTTAAATGTCTTAATATGTACTCACAGCTGTGCACCCACTCTGCTGAGACCTAAAAAGACTAGGAAATCACAGGATACAGTTTTCATCTCATTGATCTAAACTCTTTATTCTCAGTCTTTTTAACTGATGCTTACTCTGTCTCTATAGACCTTACAAAGGGGAATTCTCCATTTTCTTTACAGACTGCAATTCTGTCAAAACATATCCCGTACTAACTGATCGCATAAAAGCTCAGTCATCTCTGGGTACATTGAACTCGTATTCATAACACTCTTTGAATTGTGACAATTTCTTTTAAATTGACAGCAGCACAGGACACATTAATTCATGCAAAAGTAGAGCTGGTGGTTTACTGAAGGTAAGCATTTTCATTTTTATCAACTTCAAATATTTCAGAATCCAATTCTGGATAGATCTTTTAAAGCAGGCTTGAGATGTGTCTACTCTTCACTTCCACACCACATAAAGGGCATGGAGCTTGCTAGGAGGAGTATGTTGAAATATGCCACACTTCTAGGCTGGTAGGGTATTAAACTACTACATCACAAGAAGCTAGTAAAACCCCCAGAGGACAAAAGAGACCCCATAGTATGCTAACCCTACTTTAATTGTTACTTCAACTTCCTGGTCTAAAAACACCTCCTTGCTCTTACTCTCTTTACTGCAAAATCAGAGCCACCTTGTTGTGTATCCCAGCAAAGGATATCAAAAGCATAAACCCTAAAGAAAAACAAATCATTGGAAGGGCTCTTACATGCTTGCAAAGTAGCAATACCCCCACAGGAGCCTCTTGGTAACTTGGGTTTTGTGTTCTGTGCCTTGATGCCAGGAGTAACCTTAGACACTCTGACACACCTGGTTGAATGGAAGTCACTGAAAACATTTATAACACAAGTATAGATACCTTTAACTCAGTTGGAAATTAGCACCAGGGAATAGACACAAGACTATTTAGTGGTAAATGAACTCCATGTATTGCTACAGGTTAAAGTAAATGGTGTTTTGAGCATAAATGAACATACAGAAGGTAGTTTCAGATATAATCCACTAGACAGTATAATCACTATGCCAAGGTAATTTAGAATAGATTTCTGTACCACTAAACCGGGATTAACTCACGAATCAGCAAATTCAGCAATAAACAGTTCATGTATTGTAAGCAGTAACTGCAATGTGAATAATAATACTATAATTAGCCTAGAGTGCACTATAGGAGAATGGCTAGGATATGGTGCAATGTCCCCTGAGAGGTACCTGCTAGCATAAGCAATAGGTGAAGGTCTCTGTGTAGCAGCTGTAAACGTACAGTCTTTGGCACTAACTCTTCAGCTGGTTAGAGTTGGGGCCTAGTTGTACTGTTGATGCACATGAGAATAGTCTCAGTCAAGCCTGCAGGCAGCAGTAAGGCTACTAGATAGTTATATGGTCAGTTCCTAAAGAGCTCAGTCTCTCTAGGAGAAGAGAACAGGTGCAGACAGTGTTTCATTCTGTACTCTTAGCCAAGCATGTTTCTACGCAAATATATGTGCTGCATGACATGTCAAGGCATTAGGCAGTTCTATGCTAGTCTATGAAAAAATAAGACATACAGTGTGTGTGTGTATATATATATATATATATATATATATATATATACAGGGGAGGACTGACAACTCATGGGGCCCCTGGGCAATAGGTGATCATGAGGCCCCTGTGTCCTTGCCCAAACTCAAAAAAGCCTATGAGAAAGGTACCCGGGGCATCTCATGGGGCCCCCTACTGACCCTGGGCCCTCGGGCAGTGCCCGAGTTTCCAAATGGTCAGTCCACCCTGTGTGTATATATATATATATATATCCATGAATATATTGAGAAAAAATATTTGTGGTGACTCGTTAAGGCAAAAAAAAGCACCCTGGGACTAGACTGCCTATAGCAAATTATCTAATTAGTGTTCTGCAAACTGTTGGTGCTATATACAGTAAGTCCTGCATAATGATTATAATAATTAACTGAATGTCACAGTGCCTTGAAAAAGTATTTATACCCTTGAAATTTTCCACATTTTGTCATGTTACAACCAAAACCGTAAATGTATTTTATTGGGATTTTATGTGATAGACCAACACAAAGTGGCGCGTAATTGTGAAGTGGAAGGAAAATTATAAATGGTTTTCAAATTTTTTTGTAAATGAATATCTGAAAAGTGTGGCAAGCATTTGTATTCAGCCCCCCTAAATACATGACGTTTTTGGTTGTAACATGACAATGTCACGGGGTATGAATGCTTTTTTCAAGGCACTGTACGACAGCTTACAAGTGCAGGTTGAACTCAATCCCTGGGATTCATAAAAACTGGTGCAGACAGACTTTGCAAAAGTGTCTCATGTGCATTCTAAACATGGCGCAGCGTGCCAATTCATGAATCTGTCTAGTACTTGAATTTGGCGCATGCTGTGTCACTTTTAGACTGCACACAAGACACTTTTGTATAATCTGTCTGTGCCAAGGCCTCTCTCTGTATGCCATAAGAGAGTTAGTCTTAATTAGCTCAACTTTTGTAAGACATGAACTGTCTGTATTTTATTTTGAATTTGGCACAGGCAATGTAAAAGTGGCGCATTTTCGAACTCCATAAATTTGTTGCACAAGTTGCTTCCAGAACCAAAAGTGTCACAGATGCTTCATGAATTTGTTGCAACACATTAACAAGAAGAATTATCACCAGAAAAGTGATTGTGTTTCATTGAGACAATATTGTACTTGGATAGGATAATGATATTACGATGCTTCATGGTCTGTGCTCTCCGAGTGCATGAGATGTTTAATAACACCTTCTAAAATGGGCAGCACAGTGGCTAAGTGGTTAGCACTTCTGCATGGCAGTACTAGGGTCGCTGGTTCAAATCCCAACCACAGCACCACCTGCCTGGAGTTTGCCTGTTCTCCCTGTGCCTGCATGGGTTTCCTCCGGGTACTCCAGTTTTCTCCCACACTCCAAAGACATGCTGCTAGGTTAATTGGATCCTGTCTAAATTGGCCCTAGTATGTGTATGTATGAATGTGAGTTAGGGACCTTAGATTGTACACCCCTTGAGGGTTAGGGACTGATGTGAATGTACAATATATATATATGTAAAGCGCTGCGTAAATTGACGGTGCTATATAAGTACTTGAAATAAATAAATAAAAACATCATCAGAAAAGTGGCACTGCAGCTTTATTGCATTGGACTTACCCCTTTGGGTGGCTGCATACTGCCCTGTAATCGTGCCCTGATCACACAGTTATACCCAGATTGTTTCCCTGGGGACCTACGCTTGCCTAACTCTGTTTGCTGAACCCCTTAATACAGAAACCCTTGTGCCAAGGATCCCTAAATTATACTGTCTCTCTCCACATTTTCAGTTCCACCCACACCTCTGTTACACTCTCAATGCCAGAAAATGCAACCCTCAGTAGTATACAGCAGCAAATATACATGAGTTTATTTTATTTAGAGGAGGTAGCTATAAAAAAAACACTTAAAGCTGAAAAACCTCTCTAAACCTTTAGTAACCTAATATACCTGCAATGGAGTATGTCCAACACATCCAGGCAGATTGATCCTGTATAAATCTTCCCTGCAGAGGTGTCCAGTCCTCTTCCTGCTGCTGTGGGGGTTAATAGTTTCGAGTAAAGTTATTAGTCTTCTGTAAAGGTCCAGCAAAGAAACTCTTGAGGAGGACCCACCCCTCCTCCTTCATTGGGAAAAGTCGTTTCACAGTGCACAATGCACATATTGTAATCCTTAATTGGGGAAAGGGAATCTAGTGATTCATCAAATTATCCCTCATTCAGAAATTGTGTTGCATTCAATGTACAACTTTTCTGAAGGAGGGATAAGGGGGTGGGTCTCTGATTGGAGTTTGTTCACTAAAGCTTCACAAAGGACTATCGAACCATCGCTATCCATTGCAGCACCTGAAGTTCTCTAGTAGGAGGAGGACAGGAATCCCTGCCCACAACATTTACACAGGATTCATCCGTCTGCATGAAATGGGACATACTTCATTACAGGTAAGTAAGTTTACAGATGCTGTAGAGTTTTTTTCTCTTTTGGCTTTAATTTAAGCATATAGATTTGGCAGTATCTAGTTAAATAAATGCATTTTTCTCTGACAGAGTAATCCCTCCTGGAATTTTCACTTCGTCTGGAATCATCCATCACAATTCAGAAACATTATGCCTAGATTCAGAAAGTGCTTACCCGATGGAATACACTGGCTGCACTAGGTAAGAAGATAAAATTGAGAAGGTGTAAAGTGTCCATGTAAAGAGACATTACTTTGCTTAGTTTGTATCGATGGCTTAATTATGAGATTTTCGAAGAAAGCTGACCAGTAAGTACACAATACATCTGTTATGCTTTCAGAATGGTTAGTTACAAAAAGCATTTCAAAGAATAGGAAATCAGCAGAGTGATCAGACAGGGAGTAAGGCTGGCCATAGATGAGTCAGTGTTTTTCATTCAACCAGTGGGTTGTACAAAAAAAAAAACCTGACCCTTTTCCTTCATTAACACTTTCAAGATGGGTGGGGGAATCCTCCCTGCTTTGTCTTTGTATTCTGTCAGTGGGGAGACTTTCCCGCCATCAGAATACACAGATCAGAGCTGCAGGCTATAGCCTGTAGCGCTGATAAAGCAGCTTTTTTTTTCAGCAGAGCTGTTGATCAGTAGATCGATTTCCGCTCAACCACAGTGGCTATATAGGGATCAAAATTCATCTGGTCCCTGCTCAACAGGCTGAATTTTGATCCATGTTTTACCAAACTTGCAGTTTACTGCAAAAGATTTAAAACATGGGTTTTTGTAGGGTACCAATAACCATATGTACAGTGTATCATAAAATCTGCATTTTCTTTATATACAGAAGAGAGACAGCAGAGCCACTCTAAGTGTAGACGGTTAAAATCAGGCAGATTTAATGGTAAATTTGCACTCACAGGTAGGCATGTCAAGTAATGGAGGTAGAGTGGGAGCATCAGGTCCTTTGTCCACGCTCTGGGTGTTTTCCCACTGCTCCAGTGGTATCCAGGGCTTGGGGAGTAGCAGAGGGACACAGGGAGGCTCACAGGGATGATGTCACTGCATGGACTGGGTTTCCAAGATGGCACGCATTCAGAGCATGCTCACTCCTTCGTCAGGCCGATCCAGCAGCCATTTTAGTGTGGGCTTATATGGGCAAAGATTTAGAAATAGAGATGTAGCACTTTAATGTTTTAGGCGGGGTAGCCTATTTATTAAGCTCAAAGCTCGCACCTATTTAAAGGTGTGGGTATAAACCAAAAAATATATAACAAAAAGAAGTAGTAGTTGCCCTGAGCCAACCACCAAAGTAGGTAATAAACACCCAAGCAATGTAGCTTATATGTAAAATCACATATTTTTATTATTCCTTTTGGGAGAAAAGGTAATATCTATGGATGGTGACATATACAATCACTGAATACACATTAAAAACAATGAAAGACAAGCAATCTGGATTGCAACATTGAACATTCCTAGTGGTATTCACTTTGACTGGTTGAGATAAACAGCAGTATATTAGCAAGGATAGCCAAAATTCAGCCATTTATCACAAGGCTTTGTGTTATACACATATATATCCTGTATATACAATGATAGAGGTAAGACAAAAAATTAGCCAAGTATATAGCTAGATATGCATAATCATTATCTTTGAATGCATGAGAACTGCAAAAAAATGCAAGTTGAAAAAAGAAATGAGTATGTCCATATGTAGATTGCAGGAAGGAGTTCCCATGGAATTATATAGTGCTGAAAGATTCATACTGCCCCATGTTCCTTCATAGCTTGAATAGTGTGTGGTTTAAACCTCCATATATCATGGAAATATGTAGATATCTTTATCCCTTCTAGGTATTCCTCCAGATAAACATCATGGCAAATGTATTGTGAAGCTGAGAATAATATTGCAAAACTTCAGATGAGGTGTGCAGTAACATTTAACGATGTTTTAACAATGCACCCCACTCACCACCATTATACTGGATAATGACCTAGCCGTTTCCCAGAAAATAAATACTCAGCCCGTTGAGACTTGATTGTCATGTTGTAGATATAGAGTGGATTATTCACACAGTTCCCATTAGGGTAATGATCAAACCTCATATCATGAGTATTCGTTATGTAGAGTTCCCGCCTGATCATGAGGCATATCGCATGGCGCAATAACATGGCCGCTCTCACCAGTCCATGGTGTTGTACACGTGGGAGGTTGCTTCCGGGTGTGATGACGTCAGTACGTTACATTTATTATACAGGATTTATATAGCGCCAGCAGTTTGGTCATCGTGTTTCGTCCGCCAATCAGTGCAGACTTCTTCAGAATAGGGAGGAAACAGTGAAGGCTGCTTAAATACCCTGTATCTTAATTGGGAATAATGCACAGCTCCCCCTAGTGACCAAAAGTCATCATGACTCATTCAAAAAGATTAAAAATGTCATTATATCAGTAAGAATAAATTATCTACCCTAATGGAAGAATTATGTTAACATGGCAAATATTCAGAATTACTCAATTTCAATCCAAGAATACCTTGAAATTAAGTTCAGTATTTAAACCTTTTGGAACCAAAGTTTCAAGAGTGTATATCCAGAATGTTTCTTTCTGTAATAATAATTTGTCAATATCACCTATTCTTGGGGAGATGTTCAGGGAAAAGATACTTTTTACCTCAAAGCCATCAATTCGTCCTTTATAGACTTCTTTGAAATGTTGAGCTCATGGATTTTCTCTACCACTTTCTTTAGGTTTATGTTTAGATTTAATATCTCTAAGATGTTCACCAATGCGAATTCTTAATTGACGTTTTGTTTTCCCTATATATAGTTTTTTACATGGACATTCAATCATATATATGACCTTGGAACTAGAACAGTTAATAAAATTACGAATATTGTAAAATTTAGTTCTCCCCGAGTTTGGAAAGTTCTTAGTTTTATCCACATGGGGGCAAATTTGGTAATGCCCACATGGAAACATACCAGACAGTGTAGGTTGTTCAGTTAGCCAGTTACTTGAAATTGGTTTTCTATATTCTGATCTTACTAGTAGGTCATTTAAATTGGCTGCCCTACGGGCCACCATTGAAGGTTTTTCTCCCACCATATTAGCTATAATAGAATTAGCTGTCAGTACATGCCAGTACTATATATATATATATATATATATATATATACCATATTTTTTGCTCCATAAGACGCACCTGGCCATAAGATGCACCTAGGTTTTAGAGGAGGAAAACAAGAAAAAAAATATTCTGAACCAATGGACTGCAGACATAGTACAGGAAATGACCAGAGACTGCAGATGTACTATAGGAGATGACCAGAGACTGCAGACATAGTACAGGAGATGACCAGAGACTGCGGACATAGTACAGGAAATGACCAGAGACTGTGAACATAGTACAGGAAATGACCAGAGACTGCAGATGTACTACATGAGACAACCAGAGACTGCGGACATAGTACAGGAGACGACCAGAGACTGCGGACATAGTACAGGAGATGACCAGAGACTGCAGACATAGTACAGGAGATGACCAGACACTGCGGACATAGTACAGGAGATGACCAGAGACTGCAGACATAGTACAGGAGATGACCAGAGACTGCGGACATAGTACAGGAGATGACCAGAGACTGCGGACATAGTAGCGGAGATGACCAGAAACTGCGGACACAGTACAGGAGATGACCAGAGACTGCGGACATAGTACAGGAGATGACCAGAGACTGCAGACACAGTACAGGAGATGACCAGAGACTGCGGACATAGTACAGTTGATGACCAGAGACTGCGGGCATAGTACAGGAGGTGACCAGAGACTGCGGACATAGTACAAGAGATGACCAGAGACTGCAGACACAGTACAGGAGATGACCAGAGACTGCGGACATAGTACAGTTGATGACCAGAGACTGCGGGCATAGTACAGGAGGTGACCAGAGACTGCGGACATAGTACAGGAGGTGACCAGAGACTGCGGACACAGTACAGGAGATGACTAGAGACTGCGAACATAGTACAGGAGATGACCAGAGACTGCGGACATAGTACAGGAGGTGACCAGAGACTGCGGACGTAGTACAGGAGATGACCAGAGACTGCGGATATAGTACAGGAGATGACGAGTGACTGCAGACCTTTGGGGAGCGGGTACCTGAATTTGTCAGGTACCCACTCCCACTTCCGCTGCGATCACCTCTCTCCCCGTAGTCTTCTGGGATATGTGACAGGTCCCAGAAGACTACAGGGCCATTCACAAAGCGCAGGGCTTCTCGAGCATGCTCAGTGGGCACCCGGCTGTGAAGCCGCAAGCTGTGAAGCCTGCCAGTGCCAGGGAGAGAAGACTGTTAGTGAAACCAACAGTGATGAAGACACCGCTGGATCGAGGAACAGGTAGGACTGAGGAGCAGGTTCTGCTGCACAGAAGAGCGGCAGCGATGATGGAGGGAATACCGGACCGGCAGCTCCATAAGACGCACAGACATTTCCCCCCATTTTATGGGAGGAAAAAGTGCATCTTATGGAGCAAAAAATATGGTATATATATATATAATAAAGGTACTTGACCAAAAAATTAAAGAATGTAAACACATAAATGTAAACTACCCAGCAGCTGAAACCCCAAAAAACTGTGAAAACACGTCAGCTATAGAAGGTTAGAATCTCAGTCATTTCTACAGCCCACCTGTGGTGGAAGGAAAGAAAATCGTATCTTCTATGGCCTGCATTAGGCTAATCCTAATGTCACCACAGCGCTACATCTAAGTAAAACATGTGACTTCAAAGCATTCAAATTGTGTATCCAGTAAGTTATACAATGTGTCAAGCAAATTATACAGACAATGTGTCCAAGAAATTAGGACAATGGGGGAGATTTACTAACACTGGAGCACTCAAAATCTGGTGTAGGTGTGCATAGTAGCCAATCAGTTTCTAAATTCTGCTCGTTCAATCAAGCTTTGACAATAAAACCTGGAAGCTGATTGGTTTCTATGCAGAGCTGCACCAGATTTTGCACTCTCCAGTTTTAGTAAATCTTCCCCAATGTGTCCATATAAGATCAAACAGAGTGCCACAACAGTAAATCCTCTCTTGTGCTCATTCACTCCAAAACTGAAGTGCTCTTAAATCAACCTGTAAACACTTGTTGCAGCCTACCACCTCTGAATGGACATACACTTACCAACTCAATTTACCCAACTCTCTCAAGTAAGGCCAACATGTTTGTGATCTGTTTTTTAGATAAACACCAACCCTCTGGCTTTTGGCTCCTCACTGTGTATCCTCCATCAGCTTTGGGTGATGTTTAACTAGCAGCTCAGTAAAGACAAACAAAGTGCCACATAGTGTAATCCCATAAAGACTTTCCAGATTTATTAAAATTCATATCTACTCACATTAAAAACATCACATGAAAGCTCATCTGTCAGGCATGTAAAGCAACGAAAGCAGGCAGTCCAACAATGCTGGGATCCGAGTCTCCGACACAAGCAGCTGCACTGTTTCTCTCTTCCCGGCTTCCCAATGATTACACTTGCCACACACACACTATCCAGCTCCATGTGTTTCGTCATTACAACAACATCTTTCGAGAGTGGGCTGGATCGCAAGTATAAATTTACTTAACCACTTCAATACCTGACACTTTCATTCCTTTCCTGCCCAGGCCAATTTTCAGATTTCAGCGCTGTCAAACTTTGAATGACAATTACTCAAGTAGTCATTGTCAATTATACTGTATCCAAGTTGAATTTTAAAAGATATAAATAAAAAATACTAAAATTTTGAAAAAATATAACACATTTTTCTTTATTTCTGTTATAAAATTTTGCAGGTATATCATCCTATTTCATACATTTAAGCCAAAATGTATTATGCTACATTTCTTTGGTAAAAATAACCCAAATCAGCGTCTATCATCTAAACGTGTGAAAGTTACTACAATCTATGGTACATATATATTTGAAAATTGATCATGTCTGATGTACCGATGGCCTATCTCATTTCCTGAGGCCCTAAAATGTGAGTAGAGTACAAATACCACCGAAATTATCCCTTTTTGGAAAGTTTTTTGAACTTGTGATTTTGTCACAATTTTTTGGAAAATGAAGAAATTAAATACATTTTTTTCTCACAATTTTTTTTAAACAGTACAGCATTACCATATGACTAATGTGGCAGTGATTGGGACACTGACTGGTGACAGTATGCTAAAAAAAATAAATTTTTTAAAACATTTTCTTTTGTTTTTTTCAATTCTTTTTTTTTTCTTTTTTTACAATTTTTTTTTACATACTGTGACTAGAGCAGTACAGTATCACCATAAAGACATTGTACTGCTATGGGGAGGTGATCAGGATTTTTTTCTTTTCATTATGGTTGCTGATTAGAGTGATGATCACTGTATATAAGCAATCATTTTTATAAATGGCATCAATTCAATGTTTACTATTATGTTAGCTGTAATTGGCCACAGCTATCACGTGGTACCAGGGTTGGTCACAATCTGTGTTCAGCTTTGTCCGGTGAACACAGCAGGTCACAGATCATACTCCTACTTGCCACCTAGGGCGTACACTATGTACGCGAATGGTAGAACGTCATGTGATGTCCTCCTGGGATAAAAGTGTTCAGATTCGGCTGTTTTTTTACTATAAGCTGGGTGGAATGTGGTAAAATATCCCTGCGGTAACCGTTGACAGTACTCTTGCTAAGCTAGTATATGCCAATCCAGATGTTAAAACCACACAGCACAGTCTGTGTATCACACTTGCTTTATCCATACAAACTGTGTAAGTATAACACACTCCCCTGTATGTCCATTGCTATTCTTAGTTTGACATATATAGCCCCTCCTGAGCCATAAAAAGCCACATATAAAATCATAAGAGTCATGACATAAAAACAAATTTAAAAAACTAGTTATAAAACAAATTGACACAAACTTACTGGATACGCAATTGGAATAGTTTGAATTCACATTTTACTTGGATGATTAAAGCGGATTTCCACCCATTTATTTACCTTCCCTGTAACACAATGCCCGCCTCTGAACAGTCTCTTTTAGCAATATATATTGTCAGGACGAGACTCTGTCATGGTGAAATTGGTAATCAAAAGGACACAGGGTTTGCACTTTTGCTGAGTGCAAGACTAGGGAGCATAGGTTTTAAATGGAGAAAACTGATTTTGCAGTTTCCTCCAGGTTTTGGTATTCTTGGAAGGGGCTCCGTAGTTTGGAGATTCCATCGTGTCTTGGCTGGGATAGAATCTCCAACTCGGTGTCCGGGTTTTGTGGAGGAACAGCAGGGTGTGTGCCCAGCTGCACACAGCCTTTATAATGGAGGTTTAGGAATACCTCAGGCAGGGGCAGACTGACCATTTGGAAACTCGGGCACTGTAGGGGGCCCCATGAGATGCCCCTGGTACCTTTTTCATAGGCTTTTTTGAGTTTGGGCAAGGACACAGGGGCCCCATGATCCCCTATTGCCTGGGGACCCCATGAGTTGTCAGTCCACCCCCGACCTCAGGGCTTCACCCAAGAGAGACAGAAGGTCTCCTACAGGAGTCAGAGAGGCTGCATGTGGCAGCAGGAGTAGGAATGTCTGCAAGAGACGGTTAACGACCTGAGGACTAGGCCAGAGGAGCTGTGTGTATCTGAGAAGCTCTAAGCTGTGTGCCTGGAAGAGCTTGTAATCAGAGGGACCAGTACCTAAAGCAGCAGTGCTGCTGATGAGTAGCCAGGTGGGCTAGCATTTTCATTTGGATTGTGTATATTTTGGTGGAGAATTACCAATTCATGGGAAACATTGTGTTTTGGACTGTCCTTTTTTTTTTTCTTTTAACTACTTCCAGTCCGGACACTTTTACCCCCTTCCTGTCCAGGCCAACTTTCAGCTTTCAGCACTATCACACTTTGAATGACAATTGGGCGGTCGTACAACACTGTACCCATATGAATTTTTTAGCATTTTTTTTGAGACAGATAAAACTTTATTTTGGTGGTATTTGTTAGCCACTGAGATTTTTATTTTTTTTTTTGCTATATAAATGAAAAAGTCCAAAAATTTTGAAAAGTGTTTTTCTTCTACAATTTTGCAAATAAATATTCTTTCTTCATTCAGTTATCTTTTTAGTAAAAAAAAATATAACTCAAATTAGTTTATAACCAAAAATTATAATTTTTCTAATTTCTTTTTACATTTTTATTTTTATATTATTATTTATGTTTTTCTTTACATACTGTCACCCTAGCAGTGCAGTGTCACCATAGTGACACTGTACTACTTGTGGGGGGGTTATGAAGATTATTATTTTTTTTTTACACTGATTGCTTTTACACCCATAAAGGCTGTAAAAGCAATCATTTCTCCTTCTCTCTGGCTTCATTCTTTCAACCATTGAGAAATACTGTGTGAGCTGTGATTGGTCACAGCTTGCCACATGGTACAAGGCTGTTTTGAATAGCCTTGTACCATGTGACCTCTGTGATCATTCACAGATTTCACACGTAGTAAGTAATGATGTCAGAAGTGACATCTTGCTTACCACTCTTCATGTCATCACTGATTGGCCAATCAGTGATCACATGATCGGGACCTTACACAGAGATCCTGTACAATGATTGGTGTTCCACTGTGTCCGGAGGACACAACGGGCACCGGATCGCGGTGCTGCACGCTCCCAGGGAGTGCGCACAAGCAGGTGGTGGGGAGGCCATTTATAAACGGTCACCTGACCCTGCACTGCCACCGTCCGGCTGTTTATATACATGGGCCGGACAGGAAGTGGTTAATAAAAGTGGACTACCAAGCCCTGAAAAATAATTCCTGACTGGTGTGAACTCAATCACAAATGCATCTACCACTGAGCTAAAAATCCCCACATGTTACAATATGTATATTTTTTCCCTAAATACCTTATTTTTATTAATTCAGTCTTGGCCACCTAGGTGATTTCATCATTAGGCAATTTCCTAGGGTTTCTTGGATATCGACGTCATCTATCCCAGGAGTCCTAGGGACGCCTAATAGTGAAATCTGCATTATTAGGAAACAGGAAGTGACATGATGATTGACAGGTTGCAATGACAACAGGATGGGAACTTCTGGCAAAACCACCATTGCTGTGGCAATCTACAAACCAACTAGTGCGCCACACTGTCTTCACATTGCGCAGATGCGAGATCGGGAGGTGCATGCTGGGTAGCCAGTTGCACCCTATCCCGGAAGAAACGGTGGCTGGGCTTCAGATGCCCACAGCAAAGATGGATGAGTACATGATGGTGAAGGAGTAGTAAGTAAGTAAAAAAAAAACATGCAAAAGAACCAATAACATATGCAGCTGATGCCAATTTGCATGTAATAAGCTGTGATTGTCAGGGGGGGTGATTAAAAAAGAAAAAAAAAGAACTGGAACTCTGCTTTAAGTGCTGTGATATTAGGATTACTCTAAGTGTTATTACTATGTAAAAGCTAAGTTTGTGCTATTATTAGGATCCCAGGAAACTTTCATGATTCATGATAACAGAATTCTTTAGTTACTAATCTGGCTTGTCTTGTGTGTACCCAAGCTGTTCCATGCTGCTTCACACCTGACAGCTTTTTAGTAATGTTTAAAGCAGCTTATTCAGTATAAGAAGCAATCAACCATAATAATGATGGCACAAACTGTTTGGCTATTTGTGGGCAATGCTGCGTAAATGCTTGTCTTAGCATAGTAGTCCATAAAAGGAAACCCGTTTGTTCCTCTGATTCACTGCTGTGTTTTTGTAAATGCCCTTTGTGGCAGAGAATATATAATCTCTTTTTCAAGTCCTGAGTATTATAAAGTCGGTTCAGTGGCAACAGAATGAATCTCAGACAGATGATAGGTGCAGGGCTATTATCAAAAATGCTTTAATAAGAGAGTTTCATTGATGACAATTAGTCAGTGACATTGAATTTGGAATCATAGGTTGCTTTGTCTAGTTAAAACGAACCTAATCTGATTGGTTAATATTTACTGCACTCTAAACATCATCAACATGGAGTTTTATGTTACTTCATGTTTTTTTCCACCAATAAGATTCAAACTGTTAGGTTGAATTCACATCTGAGCAGAATGATTTTCAGATGTTTTCTGTTTTTTTTTTAATTTAAGATTTTTGACACATGTATATGAATGTTTTAGAAGTGTATTTCAGAGATTTACTTGTGCATTCAAACTTCAGGTCTTTTTGTTTTAGCCGATCGAAAGCACTAGGAGGCTGAAAAATGCCTAAAATATGCCTGGAAAAAATGCTCCATTTGAGAAATGAAAGTTGTTCCCATTGAAATCTATTTGGGCAAAAATGCTTCAGTCTTACTTAAAAGTAGCTCATGTAGCTTTTGGAGCAGTAGGCATCAAGCCTGATGACCATCTTTTAATTACATGGAATTTTTTTTGTTTTGACTTTGAGCTTTAAGCTACAAAACAAACAGGTGTGAATGAAGCCTTAAAGTAGTTCTAAAGGTAGAAAGTATTTTTGTACTTCAATGCATTCTCTGCATTAAGGTAAAAAAAACCTTCTGCATGCAGCTCCCCCCCTTATACTTATCTTAGTTTTATCTTGGTCCAGCGATGTGCACAAGAGAAGAGACTCTCTGCTCAATCACAGCCATCCAGGAGTGAGCAGGGGGCAGGCCGAGCCCTACTTTGTCTAATAGACACAGAGAGCTGGCTCGGGAGAGAGCCAATACCAGTTCCCGCATAGTAAGCGGAAAAGAAGGAGTGGGGCTGCTGTGTGCAATACCATTGCTCAGAGCAGGTAAGTATAACATGTTTGTTATTTAAAAAAATAAAATTTAAACATTTACAATCACTTTAAGCAAGCTAGCTTGGTTCAGTTTTTTTTTTCATTTAGCCAGTAGGCTGAATGGAAAAAAAACTGAACCAATTTCCCCATTCACACAATCGAGATGGATCCTCTCCACTGTACTGTTGTATGCTAACAGCAGAGGGACTCCCCTTCTGTCAGAACACACATATCAACACTGCAGCCTATTGCTAGCTTTACCTGACAGGGTGGTTGGACAAACTTTGACCAGTAGATAAGTTTCTGTTCAACTGCAGTGGCCACACATGAATTGGAATTTGGCTGGTTCCTGCTGAACTAACCAAATTTCGATCCATCTATGGCCACCTTTAAAGCTGATTCACACATGTGCGATGCAGATTGAAGCTCAGGTTTCACAGCTAATTGATACAGAAGTTGTTCACAGGTTCACGTCAGGTTTACGTCAGGTTCCGGACAGGATTAGCTCAGGATTTTATCTTGTTCACACATGTGCGATTTAGAAACGGTTCCCATTAAAGTCAATAGCCTGTAATCTGCACCTGAACCGGACCGCACTGCACAGAAATCGGACAAGACGCTTTTTAACCTCCTCGGCGGTCTGATTATTTCCGATTTTTTGTGCTGAAAGCGGTACCATTTTTTTGCATGGAAATATGTAGTTTTTTATTGTAGGCTGTAATTTTTATGAATAACTCACTGAAATCTGTACGAACAAGAGTCTAGTAAACATCCCGGGTAGGATAAAATTTGAAACACGAAATCATAAATTATAATTTAATACATAGGCATAAAAAATAATAATATAATAATAATAAATTTAATTCAATAATATAATCAAACCATCAAACCAAAAACACTGAAATTTGAAATACAGAGGCAAATTCGCACATTGCTGAGCAAAGTCGCAAAATTGTTTTCAGTGCCTGATGACGAATTTCCCCACTAATTATTATCACTTAATTCTGCAAGTGGTTCTGATTTACTATCGCTGTTCTCTAGCTGATCTAAACCCGCTTTTGACGTAAAGGGACACTTTTTGGACACCATGGACTTTTCTAAGTTTCCAGGCAGAAAGAACAGTCAAAATGCAGGCAGGGCACAGGGCAAAGCAGTAGGGACAAAATGTATGTGAAATGCATTGAAACAGCAATGTTTTACTATGTAATAATCATTTTAAAAAAAAGACATTTTTTAAAAATTTCAAATTTGCTGCCGTACGTCCCGACGTCACAGGGACCGGAACACGGAAGCCAGATGCCGGCATCGGCCGGAGGAGATGGCCGGACACGCTGCAGGGGACACATCGTGGGAGCGAAGGACAAGGTAAGTGCTGCAGGGACTCCCTGAGCAACACCGCTCTTGGTACTCAAATTTTACCCCGAGCTACACTCGGGAATACCGCTAAGGAGGTTAAAACCGCACTGAATCCGCACTGCCAGTACACCGGATGTATGTGAACAGGCATCAAAGGAAGCAATGTTTTTCACATCATGGGGATTGGATGCAGTTCAAATCGCATCCAATATGCATATACAGTATGTCAGGCATGTCCGAAGTTCGGCCCGCGGGCCAATTGTGGCCCGTATTCTGGTTTAATATGGCCCCACATGTAATTTGGCAATATCTAAAAAGGAGAAAAGCGCTGCTAAGTGCAATATGTGGTACATTTATTGAGGAACATAATGAGAAACACATGATGAAAGAAAACGAAAGGCTTAGGCATATGTGGTGAAAGCGAAGGACATGGCGGCGTCCCCAATGTATACGTTGTAGTAAGCACTGGAGGAGACTCGAGATGTTCACAGGGGGCCAGCTGGCACGTGTGAGATCCAAAGATGGTGTCCGGAGTCCACCCTGGAGCGCAACGTTGACGTCAGCGTGATGACATAGGGATGTCCAGCATGCAATGCGACGCGTTTTGGAGCATGCGCAAGGCCGATAAAAGGCAAAGGTGCGCTCCCTTCTCAAGCATTGAAGGAAAACAGTGAGAGCAATTTCGCTTTTTTTTTTAGGGGAAGAAACAAGTACAGATTTCAAATATGTCATGACCAGTATTAGTCTCTCCTTTATCCATTCCTTTGTTTTTGCTGCAAAATGGTCGGACCTCACGCATGTTCACTTCATCAAATCTGGCCCTCTTTGAAAAAAGATTGGACACCCCTGGAGTATGTGAACGGGCACTAACAGTTGGACTGATGCTGATCAGTGGAGAAAAAGTAACTCCAGAACATGTTGACACAGAAGGCCTTAGGCCCTTTAAAAAGTGATTTGTGAAACTACATGGCTCTAGTTTATTTATAATTATATTGTGTCAAAATATTGTTAATGCTTTCCAGAGTACATGTTATATTCCTGACCCCCAAAACTCTAAACATCTCTATCACTCCCATGAGGGTCAATTTCATGTGGACATCAGTTGATCTACCAGTAAACATGGGGCAGAATACAGACTTTTTGTAGAAAGCATTCTAAATAGGATTCTAACTCATAGCAGCAAGGCAAGCTATGTTAGTCTTATGGGATGATGTTTTACATATTAATAGTGTTATATATTCAAATTAACTTTCTTAACCTGCATTATGCCCACATTTTACTAATAAACTGAACGTGAATTAATAAGTGCCTCTTGCTTTCTGCTCTAGTAATTGCGGAGGCAAACGTTCTCCATTCTTTATATCAGTTGGCATTGTTTCTCTCCGAGTATGCCACACAGCTTTAACACAGCAAGGCAGCTGATAGAGGCATTTTCTTCTTTCAAACTAAACTGTTCATTGCATCACTGGTCTTTTGTTTTCATTGCTGAAATCCAACAAAGAAAAGACATAACACCTAGAACATGATAGGCTTACATTGTTATTTCATTATTGTATGTTGCCACTTCTTTCTCAGTTGGCGATTTTTATTCTCCTTTCTTGAATGAATGTGATATTTAAGACTACAATTGAATCATTATGGACGGATTGCTTTGTGGTAGGGTAATTCATCTTGTATGAAGAAAAATATCAAAACAAAAAAAACAGATTTTACCCTCTTTAGGACTACAAAAAAGCTTCAGATAAGTCAATCATTTATCACATGCGGCTGCCAATTGGGCTAAGTCTGAAATGCATTCCTACTTTTAGATAATTTAATTTGAGTTCACAGTAGTTGCATAAGACAAAATAGAGAGTCACTGACATGTTTTTAAGCAAAACCACAGACAAAGATATTAAAAAACCTTTAGTCCAGTTATGCTTTGAAAGCCCCTAAACATGTTTAAATCATGGCCAGTATAATGGCCTGAATTCTGTGTTTTGCCTTCCCAGAGATAAGACTTAGGCTGGCCCTACATTATACAATTTTCTTGTACAATTTTCATATAGATTTACCAAGAAGCATATAATATGAGGTCAAACCTAAACAACACTTTCAATTGTGTCCAATTATGCAGGCCCAGGCACTAAATACTTCAGGGTAAATCTAAAGGAAATTGTACAGAAAATTGTATAATGTAAGGCCAGCCTTAGGGTGGGATGTTCAGTATTGTGGGAAAACAATGGCTTTGTTGTATTGTGCAATGCTGTTAACAGACACCAGAAGCTGGAGGGCAGTGATGTTAAGCATCTTTCAGATGGAGAAGAGAACAAGGAAGGAACCTACTGTAGACAAATGCATTGCCGGCTGCATGTACCTCTCTCCCTTCACTTCCCCCTCCCCACTGTCATTGTACTGAATGCCCCCCCCCCCCACCCTACTCTTGCCAGTGCCCTGAGGACAGAATGGCTGGGCTGCTGCAGAGTGTGGGCTGTGTGTGTCTGTTCACTCTCCCACGTGCCACCTCCCTGCTTGTATCTACATTTACTGAGTGAGCTGTGTGTGTACAGCTGCCAACTTTCACCCCTTACTTCCTTGCTGCCACTTTCCTGCACTGTTATCACAGTGGCCCTGTGAGAACCCCCTACCACCTTGCAGCAGTGTATGAGCCAATCAGGGAAAAGGAGGAACTTGCTATGCCTATGCTAAGGATTATGGGAACTGTAATTCTTAAAAGGCCCAATACAAGTGAATAGAGGCAATTAGGCGGTGGATTTCAATACCCAGGATTTCCTGTTCACCAAAGAGAGGAGAAACCGAACTTTTCCAGGCTAATGTGCAGGGATCTGGGCAGACCACCCCAGAGAACAAGACAGTGTAGACTTGTTTCTGAGGTCTGTGCACTGCATTAGAGGGGACAGAGCTTGTACAGAGTGGGGTATCCATGATGTGTCCTTAGACACAGAGAGAGCTGCTGTGTCTTGGAACCCAGGCTGGGGAGATCTGTTGCAGTGTGCCACCATCTATATCAGAGAGGACTTGATCATGAGGACAAAAATTTCTGGGTCAGTTGATCACCAAGTGTACTGAATTGATTTGCAGCATACTAGGAGTGGCGAGTGGCATTACCAAGCTTTACCCCTTGTTGCCCACTGTTAATGCCCACTGAGACTTCCCATTACTTAACAGCCCATCAACCATCCCTTGTATACAGCCTTATAGAGACAGCTTTCTGTGCACCACGTTACAGATGGATCCAACGAAAGCTGGCTAATACTGACTATTAGACGACAGATACTTACTGTCACCTACAGGAGTACCCCTTTGTCAGGAAAGCGTACACCCACACACTAAAGGGCTGTGTACACAGAGTGCACTAGGGGACACTTTTTAAATAGTCATTGCCAAGAGTTACAATGAGATTTTTCTTTGTGCCATTCATGCTTAGTTAGTTGTTCCTGTCCTTACTAATGCTGTGTATACTAGTTTAATGTGGTTTAGCTTTATTGTGGTGTAGGTCAATGGCTGTAGGTGAGGCTAATATTCCCGTCAGTTAACCTAACATATTTGTTGACCTGATAATTGGTATGCTTAATGTGTTTATTCTACTTTGCTATAAAATACTTACTTTACCTATCTTCAGTTGCCTGTGGCCTATTTTCTATGAACTATTGTAGAGTGGTAATATACTAACTCTTGAAAACGATCTTCACTCTGTAAACAAAAATATAAAAGTCAGCAGCTTTAAATACTGCAGCTTCTGTCTTTTAAAAAACACACACTTACCTGTCCCAGCATCCAGTGATGTCCTCACCTAACCCAGCTCTTTGTTGGTCTTCAGGTCAGGAGTAGGCATCTTAACTGACTCCTTGTGGCTTCACAGCTGGTCTCCCACTGCACATGCACAAGCCATATTGCATCCCATGAATGGTCCCACAGTCTCCTGGGACCTGTGACATGTCTCAAGAGGCTCTGGGGGAAGTAGGGAGGGGCTGAACTTCCGCTTCAATTGCCTAGGAGGTCAGAGCATAAGTGTCAAAATCAGGTACCCGTTCTTCCCCCCAAAAAACACATTCCAAATATGAAAAAGGAGGGAGGAGGAAGAGGAAAAGTGAAGCTTCCCCTTTTGGGTGAAGTTCTGCTTTAGGTTACACAGGTGTCAGCATCCTTCAGTCTATAATCAGGTGCATTAGTGGGGACTGAGCAGTTTAAGGAATCATGGCAGAACAGAAGACCCATCAAACCAAGTGGCTCCTGTGGGCGTAGCTTTACACTACTATGTGATTGTGCTAATTTATTAACCACAAAGCAAGAAGGCCACACCAAGAGAAATCTGAATTTCTGCAATATTAAATATTGGAGTCACCCTGCACATACACTATATTGGCAAAAGTATTGGGATGCCTGCCTTTACATGCACATGAATTTGAACGAAAAGGCCTGGCTTGCAGTCTCCACTCTAATTCATCCCAAAGGTGTTCTATCGGGTTGAGGTCAGGACTCTGTGCAGGCCAGTCAAGTTCCTCCATCCCAAACTCGCTCATCAATGTCTTTATGGACCTTGCTTTGTGCACTGTTGTGCAGTCATGTTGAAACAGGAAGGGGCCATCCACAAACTGTTCCCACAAAGTTGGGAGCATTAAATTGTCCAAAATGTCTTGGCATGCTGATGCCTTAAGAGTTCCCTTCACTGGAACTAAAGGGCCAAGTCCAACCCCTGAAATACAACCCCACACCGTAATCCCTCCTCCACCAAACTTTACACTTGGCACAATGCAGTCAGGCAAGTACTATTCTCCTGGCAACCACCAAACCCAAACACATCCACCAGATTGCCAGACAGAGAAGCGTGATTCGTCACTCCAGAGAATACGTCTCCACTGCTCTAGAGTCCAGTGGCGTTGTACACCACTGCATCCAACACTTTTTACTGCAGTTGGTAATATAAAGCTTGGATGTAGTTGCTCGGCATCCATGGAAACCCATTCCATGAAGCTCTCTACGCACTGTTGTTGTGCTAATCTGAAGGCCACACGAAGTTTCAAGGTCTTTAGCTATTGACTCTGTAGACAGTTGGCGACTTCTGTGCACTTGGCATGTGGCCTACCACATTGGGGCTGAGTTGCTGTTGTTCCCAGTTGCTTCCACTTTGTTATAATACCACTAACAGTTGACTGTGGAATAATTAGTAGCAAGGAAATTTCACAGATGGACTTATTGCACAGGTGGCAACCTATCACAGTACCACACTTGAATTCACTGAGCTCCTGAGAGTAACCCATTCTTTCACAAATGTTTGTAGAAGCAGTCTGCATGCCTAGGTGCTTGATTTTATTCACCTGTGGCCATGGAGGTGACTGGAATATCTGAATGCAATGATTTGGAGGGGTGTCCCAATAATTTTGGCAATATAGTGTATATTAACACAGGTATTTCAAATGCAAAAGTTTTACTTTACAGCAGCTAAAAATAAAAAGATAAAAATAAATAGCCTATTAAAAAAAAATTCCAAACCAGTGCAATATTCACTTTATTTGAAATATTTATCACTTACAGAACCTTTCTGCCACTAGTTGTCCAGTGGCCAACAGTATTCAAGCCACTTCCTCTGAGCCCAGGTCATTATGGACACACATCTACCTGGCTTATCTCTCTGTCACTCTTCTCCCTTTTCCTACCAATATACTTCTTGTCAGCACATGACGTGTTAGGCTACTTGTGCTGCTTCTTCCTCTAATAGCCCAGCCCTGTTGTACAAGGACTGGAGGATGCTGATACCAGGTAAAATGTGGGTACTTTATTTGCTTTTGCTTTAACCACTTTTCTATTGGATCACCTTTTAAAATTATCACACAAATATTAAAATCTGCATTATTGCTATAAATTACTTTAAACCCCAAAAGTATATATTTTCTGAAAACAGAGCCCCTGTAGAAAAAAAGGGTAGCAGTTGCATTTTTTATGTTGTATTATATTTGAGCAACTATTTATCAATCACATATTTAAGAAAACATACACTAGAATGATTTTAGGAAAAAATACACTAAAATGAATTTAGTACACATAAACACAAAACAATACCAATCTTTTGTAAATAAAAGGATGCGATTGCTTTGAACAGATAGATGCCAAACATGTCAAGACTCAAATTGTGCAAGTCCATAAAACTGTGGAAAACTATGGGACCTAAAATTTTTTTTAGGTGACACTTTAACAGCCTTTACAGGTTATTAATTTAGAGTAAACAGTGAATTTTGTCCCTATAAATATTGCTCTCACTCTGGCATTCACAGAAATATCTCACATGTGTGGTGTAATCCAGGGGCATCCCTAGGGTTGGTGTCACCCGGTGGCACCCCATCCGACGATCCCCACAGGATCACTTTAATGGCTTGCTTTAAAACTTACCTTTTCATGGAGCTCGTGCAGAGATCAGTTAACCCTGTATAGGTTGCAAGCCGGTGATCCCCGCAGGATGGATCGGATTTGCAGATTGGGGAGGATAATGGATCGGACTCTGATCCATTATGCTCAATCCGCAGATCTGATTCATCCTGCAGGGATCGTCGGCTTGCATTAAAACTTCTTTCCATGGAGTAGGTCCGGTGTCATCCCATGCAAAAGCTGTCACTCGGTGCGGGGCGCACCCCCCGTACCTGCCTAGGGACGCCCCTGGTGTAATCACAGTTTACATACATGTGCAGGCCATACATACATTCACTTTTGTGTGTGAGTGTGTGTGTCACCGGGGTGTTTTTAATTGTATGTTGTTACAATTTTACATTTTTTCACCCTTGTTTTTGTTTAACTTTATTGCTATCGCAATATGTGTGACATAAGCATAAAAATACAAGGAATTCCATATATTCTTTTGTTTATTTCACACATATGTACACACCTGAGTTTGTTTCACACTCATCTTTTTTACAGCCAATGATGCAGATATATTCTCCGGCTCTTTGTATCCTTCTCACCTCTGTGGCCAAGCCCCCAGTGGGTGGGGCTAAGCACATCAGAGGGCATGGCCAGAGTGATGGCCATACTACACATCTGGGCTGGTTTGAGCAGCGTTCATCATTTCACCACATTGGAGTCACTGGAACCATCTTGGACACTGCAACCCCTTTCCACATTCCGGCAGGGTGACCCTCTTGTTCTTTTAGCTTGGAGCAGCACCACAAGGTTTCTCTATAGTCTACATGACTGTACCATGTTACAATTTTCTATGCAAACCTCAGTTGCCTTTAAAATAACTGTTATATTAGTTAAAAATTGTCTAGAAGTGTTCAAGACCATTACCATCAAATGGCTTAATATGAGTGATAATATTGCTTAAATCTGAATAATAGCTGTCAAAACAATATTCACTATGTAAAATCAATACGATTTATTGTTCTCAACAATATTCATTATTTCAGTCGTAGTCAGTGCCAGTCATTTAGCAGCCAAGATTAAAAGGCAAACGTTTTGTTCCCCTATTAGCTTCAGCAGCATAGGCTGTAGGTCCTGCCCTTTTTGTGCCCCCTCTCCCCTCCCCTCTCCTTCTACTGCATCTTCTTCCATCTATTCATTTTTCATTATATTTACTTGCTAATCTTCATTTTCTTTTGCAGAGACTGTTCTCTCTCAAATGGATTTATTTACCAAAGTATGTTTGCATATGTTCATAGACCAGACCAAGCAGGTAATGTGAACGCTCACAGTATTACTTAAATAGGCCAAATTATCTCAGATGCTTACAGTTAGGGCAATGTTCATATGGTAAATTCATAATAGTTTGGTAATAGAACAATCTCCAGTGCCAAAATGTTAATCCCCTATATAACTAGCAAAGTTCATAAATATGCAGTTACATATTGTAGGCTGCAAGGCTGTTGTGGCCAGAGTTGAGAACACTATGGAATATTGAGCGTGCAGGACTATTGACCAGAGCTTGCACAATATGTGCTGTAACCTGTCCTACAACCTGTTAGCTGCATGAGAGGGCTTTCGGCAGGACATGAGCTCTTTTAAAAAAATTTTGAATGTTGAATCTGCCTGTCCCCTGACAGTATGAACCAGCTCACGGTCACTAAAAAGAAGCAGTCTTAAAGCTAGTACACACAGGCTGAATATTGAAGATATAATTTGCTTCAACAGAAACCAGCCGACCTTCGGTCAGTGTGTACAGCAGTTTGTCCAAAGAAGCTGGTCTAACGCCCAACTTCTCTTCAAATGGGCTTGTTAAAAGACCAGCATCCGATTGGCTCTGGCAGCCAATGGTTCAGCACAACAGTTTAGTGGGGGAGATGCCCCCCCCAAAAAAAAATGTATAGCCTGCCTCTTTTTTCCCTCTTATTATGCAACTTAACCAGCCACTGATCAATATTGTGTGGCTATTGTCTCTCTGATAAAACACTTTTACAAGGAAAAACTTGCCTCCTTTATGTTATGTTTTATCTGTATATTAAATTTGCTATGACTTTACAAAAATATTTACCTCTCTAGTCCAGTCATGCTCAACTGCTAGAAAACAGTTTGATTAATATAAATTATTGAATTAAATCAACAGAATATAAGAATTTAATTTCTTGTTCAACCTGCAAAATGAACAAAAATCAGACCTGACAACATCTGTTTAAAGACTTGTTTGCAGTCCAGAAATGGCAATTTCCAGGATAAATTACCTTTTTCCTTTGAAAAGGGTTTGGAGATCACTGAAGCGAGTAAGCTGTAACCTAGATCCAACATCAAAAATAAGCAGCCTACATATGCTCTAATTCAGTACATAAACTCACAGAAAATAATGAATGCTAGCAAAACCACAATCACTAATGTGGTCACTGA
This sequence comes from Staurois parvus, assembly GCF_062004578.1. Taxonomy (NCBI): domain Eukaryota; kingdom Metazoa; phylum Chordata; class Amphibia; order Anura; family Ranidae; genus Staurois; species Staurois parvus. Next base: position 9,572,140 of record NW_028317943.1, read on the forward strand.
TACAAATAAGCCTGCCATAGTCATTTGGCTTTATTTGTTATTGCTATCTTACTAATAGATGACCGCTTATCTCCTACTTATCGTTCTATTTTGTTTTTATGTTTTTCTCTATGGCTACGTTATTACAGACATGGGCTCTTGCGAGGCACACAGCTCAATACACATATTAAAATTTACCAGACACCACATAATGCCTGCACTCTTTTATCAAGTTGCTTCCCTCAACTAGTCCCTTCTTTTCTGGAGAGTGTAGAGTGAACAGACTCTGCATAACATGGAAGCTGGGTGTGGGAGAGCCCTTGTGAATGTAGCTTTGACCCAGTTAGGGAGATTGTTACTCACTTTAGGCCCTGTGTTATCTATATAAGAAGTGAGGGGGATTGGTTTTCTCAAGATAGAAAGGCATAGACAGCAATAAAAAAATTAACAGTATTTCAAACCTTTTACCAGTCTTCTTAATGTACCATTTTTTTTTTTTATCTGGGTCCCAATTGGAGAGGTAAAATCTCCCAATTAGGAGAGCAGAAGGGCAAAAGACAATGGAATAGAAATCTTTCTCTGTGTATTTTTACAGATTTATTCTGCCATGAGCATATAACAAAATAGGTAAGGTCATTACAGAATAGCAACAAATATGCCCATGATGAAGCAGAACCCACCTTCATGAAATGTGTGGAGAAAAAGTTCCATTCCAAAGCCTACTGTAGTGAACATATGCTTTTGAATCTAACATGACATTTTAGGATGGACATAATGGATATGTATGGATAGCAAATAGATGCTGGATGAGGTTAAGAATAACCTGAGTCTGCATATTATGAATTGGGAACTACCGGTATGTACTATAAGCACTTCAATGGTGTCTAGTTGAGTACCTCAAATGTCTGTTGCTTCAATCACTTATAAAAAATCACCTCGGAAAACAGACTTCACCTATACATGGTTGCTCTCTACCCACTAAAGGACCTTGGGCAATAATATTTTCATGTGAAGTTATCCTTTAAGTAAAAATGTATAGAACATATGTGAAATGTCTTATAGACATGTTTCAAGCAAGTTCATTTGACTGTGCTGTACATCACGTGTACATTAAAGTATAATTTACTGTGTAAATGACTGGTGTTTTGTAAATACCAGAAAACATTAAGCTGAATCATATTTTTACTAAGCTAGTATACTATCTGGTGATCTATTTTAGGATTATTTTATATTTTTTAAGTGTGTCTGCTTTTTATATTAAAGGACTTTTTGAGAACCTTAAAGATATTTAAATACAGTATTTGTACTGTTTGGATGTTTGGCTTTAATGCATACCATGATGAATATGCTCAAGGACCATCTACATTTGTTAACCGCTTGAAGACTACCCTATAGCAGTTTTACTGCTACAGAGTGGCACTCCTGTGCAAAATCACGTGCATATATAGTATATACGTGATTTTGCACTTTGGCCATAAGGGGTGCTGAACACTCACAGCGGAAGCCAATCTGCGAGTACTGGTGAATGGATGTTCACTTGCATACACAGATCGTTGAGCAGGAGAAAGAACAGAGCTCTCCCTATGTAAACAAGGCAGAACTCTGTTCTGACAGACAGAGAAGTGAAGGATTGTGTGTCACTACAAAGCTGGGAACACGATCCTTCACTTTCCCTAGTAGGCACCACCTAGTGTACACCAAGCACATAGCTAGGCACACATTTAATCCTTTGATTGCCCTAGATGTTAACCCCTTTCCACCCAGTGTCATTAGTACAGTGATCAGTGCATATTTTTAGCACTGGTTACTGTATTAGTGTCACTGGTTCCCACAAAGTGTCAGTGTAAAAATGTCCACTGCAATATCGCAGTCCTGCCATAAATTGCTGATTGCTGCTATTACTAGTATAAAAAGTTAAAAAAAAAAAAAAATCCAGTACATGTCCCATAGTTTGTAGATGCTATAATTTTTGCACAAATTAATCAATATATACTTATTGGGATTTTGTTTACCAAAAATATGTAGCAGAATACTTTTTGGCCAAGATTTATGAAGAAATTAGATTTTTACATTTTTTGTTGGATATGTTTTATAGTAGAAAATAAAAAATAATGTGTTTTTTTTTGTTTATAATGCAAAAAGTAAAAAGCACAGAGATGATCAAATGCCACCTAAAGAAAGGTCTATTTGCGGGAGAAAAAAGGACATAAATTTCATTCATGTACAGCATTGCATGACCGTGCAAAAGTAATGCAGCGTCTTATTACAAAAAATGGCCTGGTCAAGAAGGAGGTAAAGGGGGGTAAAGGGTAAGGGCAAGTGGTTAATATTATCAAATTAATGATTCTTCTTAGCTATGGAGAGGTACAACATAAAACTGACACTGATATCTGAAAGCTGTTCTTAATGTAGCAGTGTAATTTACCAAATAGAATATTTTCTTGAAGCTGTTGCTGAATAACTTGATATTATGTTCCCCTCAATGAAAAAGATGCTTCCCACTGTCAATAGTTTTTAAGGTGTCACTAAATCCACAACAATGAAATCAGTCTGTAAATGCAGTAAAGCATGCTTGTTATACTCACTGTGGAACCTAAGGAGGTAATCGTCTGCATTGTGTAAAAAGGCTGTTTAATCCTGACTTCTCTGCACCTCCATAGTCATATGCACATGCTCAGTTTGGTGTGTATTGCTAGAGAGGATTTTTTTTCTTGGGAGGGTGCATGTGATCAGCACAGGGCCAATCAGCACTGTCCAGACAGAGGGTCAGGACTTTCACATCCTCCAAGAGCAGAAAGAAAACTCCTCCTACAAGCTTTAACCAGTGCTCTGCTGAAATCACAAGACCGCTGATGAGAAAAGGTATTTAGCAGTTTATATTTACTAAAATAATTGAATTGCCATGTTCGGTGTACTGTGGGAGACCAGATACAGTGAGTGTTTAGTAACACTTTAAGGATGCCAGATGGTGTAGGCATAGCCAAATCCTCAAAAACCAGTGATATCACTGCCCCCATTCACTTACATATCCAAGAATCCCAGGGTGAGGGAGTAGCGTTGTGGTGACATTCCTAACCAAACATGGCCATGGCAAAACTCTAAATATGGATGTAAGCAGGTTGAAACACTGGTTAGTGAGACAACTGCTGCCCCAGCCGGGAAGGAAGCAGTTAAGCTGGTTTCCTCAATTTCTACTGAGTTCCTTGTGCTGATAATAAATATTGGGAGGGCCCTGCCCATTCGGACAGTCTGCATGGGAAGAGACAAAGACAAGACACAGGATGTGATCTTCAGCCACATCACAGAGCTGCTGCAGCTGGCTGAGTGGGCCTTGTCTGCCTCTAGGAACCTTATGAAGGGGGATTACTGGGACCTGCAGTCCTCCCTGAAGAATGCCAGCTCTGGAGATCTGCCACTGTGGACTCTGCTTTTCATGGACTCATGCTTGTACAGGTATGCTGGGGCAGTCACAAGCCTGAGTTAGGGACTAGTTTAGAGAAAAAGCTGTGCACATTGTTTTGGAACTGTTATGCTGAGAGTTTCCAGTAAAGCATTTTGAAACGTTGTCCTAGCCTGGTCTGAAGTTACTTAAAGGGGTGCAGGTTGGTAATGGCATATGGAAGAACAGGGCCTGTAATGAACACCCAGGGGTGAAATGGTGACATACTGTTGCTACGGTCATCAAGTATCAGAGAAAGATGCTATGACAGCCAGACAGCTGAAGAGCGGTACCAGCAGGGTGACTGGTCTCATGTATAGTAAGGGGAGTGGTTCATGACCTACCTCCTAACCGTTGCCCCAGCAACCAGGACTGGACCTATTGGTGGAAAAGTGTGAAAATAGTTTTTTAATTTCTTAATTTTCCACAAAATTATGACAAAAAATGACAACTTCAAAAAACTTGCCATGCCTCTTCCTAAATACCTCAGACTGTGAACATTTTGGGGGTGTTTGTACTGGGCCTGTAATTCTAATGCATATTAAGCCCTATACAGCACAGTATTATTGGGGGGACTACAAGCAGAGAGTTGTCTATGGTCTCCTCCCCTCCTGTATCTGACCCACCAGTTAATCCTGCATGGACTGATGTGCACTGTATCTGCCTCACATGTTTTATCATCTGACTTTCAATCTTGCAAGTTGTGTTTTTGGAGATCCATCAAATACAAACTAGGCACCCTTTTGAGGGCAGCGATCAGCCACAGTCATTTTCTGTCTCCTGAACCCCTGAAGAAGCTTGATTAGAAACGCATTGGGTCAACATGTACATCAACTGGACTTCTATTCTCCAATGTTATATGATTGTTCTGAATTTCATGTACTATGTATCATCCATAAAAAAAGTCTATTTTTGGATACATGTCTGAGGGAAGTGGATGTTGGCAGTGGTGGCAAAACTGTGGTTTCTTCATTATTGTCTTTAGGGGTACGTACCTCAAAACATTTTAATATAACATATTAAAAATGTTTATGTTTTTTTCATTTTCTGAAAGGGAGAATCCCGACTCCATGTAAACCCCAATATTTTTCTTTTTGTTTATAATATCTACAATATAGGGATGAGGAGCTGAAATAGTCAGCTGAACCTATTATTATTTAAATACCTCAGACTGTCTACTTTCTGAAAAGCTGCCATTTTGGGGGTATTTGTACTGTCCTGGCATTTTTGAGCCTCAAGAAATGAGATCAGCCGTTACAACATCAGGATTTATACATTTTTTATATATACCATAGTTTGTGGACTCTATAACTTTCCTACCAACTAAATAATAAACACTGATTTGGGTTATTTTCACCAAAAACATTTAGCAGAATACATTTGGCCTAAATATGTGTAGAAATTAAAGATTTTTGCAAAATGTCATAACACAAAAGAAGAAAAACATATTTTTTTCTAAATTGTCGGTCTTTTTTCGTTTATAGAGCAAAACATTTAAAACTCAGTGGTGATTAAATACAACCAAAAGAAATCTCTATTTGTGTAAAAAAGTGATAAAAATGTCATATGGGTACAGTGTTGCATGCCCGCGCAAAAGTCATTTAAAATGCAACAACGTTGTAAGGTGAAAATTGGCCCAGGCAGGAAGGGGGTAAATCTGCCTGGTAGGCAAGTGTTTAAATAAATAATGCATTTCTAATGTTGTACTTTCAGCACTAATCAATTCACTACTCACTGCAAAATGAAATTTTTTTTAAAAACATTTTTTGCATTGATATATATCCCATGAGCAGTGCACTATTAGCCAATTCCTTAAAATTCCAGTCTTAAAAATTGAGAAAATCGATTTGACAGATTCAGCCTTGATTGTCTTTAGTGGGTTCCAGAATTGGCATCTCCACTTTTGGTATATACAGCCGAACCTCCACTAATTAAACACAGGTGTATTCGGCTCATCTCTACTAATAAGATGTTAGAACCATGAAACAAATATAAAATAGGAACAAATAGAAACCGGTGGTCTAGGGTGGCCTCTTGATAAATAAAATAAATAAATAAAAATATGTAAATAATCAAAAGTTTTAAGAATTCTCATAACAAAATATACCCATACATATACTGTACATATGCCATTTTGTTTGGGTTTATTTTCTATGGGGATTCTGTACATAAAACGTTTGATATTTTACATATTTGTATTTTTGATTATTTACCGAGAGGCCACCCTAGACCACCCGTTTCTATTTACTTCTATTTTGTATAAATTTTTTAGGTTGGTGACCAACCGGTAAGTTTGGATCCCTTTTCACGTATATATATATATACATTTGTCAGGTTCACAAAACAGAGGTGATTCTGCAGCTGGTGACACTTCACTTTAACGGAATTAAGAAATTTCAACTTGCATTTTCCTGTGGAGTGGCTCTGTCAATACTTTTTCTTTTTTTTTTACTACTAGTTTTGTAGCCCAATAACCGTTTCATTGGTAGCAATTCAGTTTCATGTGGCACTGAAGCAACTTCCAGTCCTGACCACGCAAGACAATTGTGTGTTGGCAATAGGTAAGAACAAATGGTAATAATAGTTACAGTGAGATTCACAAGAAGATCAAAGCCACACCACTTTTGCCAAAATATATGCTTTAGTGCTGATTCATACGTGTTGTGCGGATTGAAGCTCAGGTTTAACAGCTAATTGACACAATATTTGTTCAGCGGTTCAGGTCAGGTTTACATCAGGTTCAGGATAGGTTCAGGTCAGGATTTTATCCTGTTCACACATGAGCGGCTTAGAAACAGTTCTCATAGAAGTCAATAGCCTGTAATCCGTACCTGAACCGAACCGCACTGCTCAGAAATCGGGCAGCACTCTTTTTCAATCCGTGCTGAATCTGCACTGAATCCACACTGCCAGTGCACCGGACATATGTAAACAGGCACCATAGGAAGCAATGTTATTTCACATGTCATGTGGATTGGATGCAGTATCAAATTCTTACATGGTTTTAGCACAACACTGGCCCATAAAAAAGTATAAATATTCCATATATCATCAAAGTTCCCTCCATACCTGATGCAACCCCAAAACAGCAATGCAATGTGTAATAATAATCATAAAAAGTGCATTCATAATGGTCAAAATATAAATCGCAAAGACGCAATCTTCTAGCTGTCATCCATAAACAGAATTCCATTTAAAAAGGACCTATCAAATTACTGTGATTTTAAATAAAAATAATTTATAACGCCACAGGGAATAGATAAAAAAAAAAAATAAAGTGAAAGTATTACACATTATTCAAATCCAAAAAACTGTATTCCTGCAAGTCATGAAAATATACCGTAATCACATAAACATTAAATAGTGAAAACAATCAACCTATAAATTAACCCATGTAGATGTGACAATTATGAAGGACAGGTTGTTAATTGAAATATTAAGTCATTAAGATGAGTAGGGTTATATGGCAAACAAGTGTCTAGCAATATAAGGGTGATCCAAAAGAGTAAGGGAGGGCGCCCCTTACATTCTCCATGTTTATCCTGGGAGTTCCACTTCCTCAGAAGTGCTTAAAATGATTATATATTACATTATATTGCTATTTTTTTGGGTTGCATGTGGTTTGGAGGGTTGTGCTAAGGCATATCAAGTGTAAGAATTTAACAATAAAGCATAATTTGTTGCAATAGTAGCAAGGCTTTATTTGTTTTTTAGAACCTATATCTATAATTGCAACACTTAGTAACAACAATTAAGCTGAATTTTAGTGACTGCCACTGACAGAGTTGCCTGTCTGAAATGGGAGATAGCAAGTACAGCAATTTTTTTTCATTGCAACAAACTTCAGACAGAGTAATAATGATTCATATAATGCATATTTGGTAATTTGGGGTGGACTTATTGGATCATAGGTACATAACCTGTTGTGCACATGCTATGATCTTCTTCTTTGTCTAGAATATTTTCTTGTTTTATTAATATTAACCTGATTTTAAAAAAAATTAAAAATAAGCAGATATGACTTTTTTTCTACTGATGATAGGAAAAATTGTGGAGCTTCTAAATTGACTGGAAAAAGCTGCCTCTTTGTCTCATGCATGAACATAAAGCATCACTTGCCATACACTATCATCATGTGGATTTCTGGACCAATAGCACTCTAAACATACATTCGCAGTCAGCACGTGTGCATAGCACCACAGTTTTCTGTCTGCACTTTAAATTCTATTTTTGAGTAAGTTATATTTCTCTCTTTTAAAGCAGAAGAGTAATTGATTTTGTATATGTTTGTCCTTGTGAAATGATGTTTCATATGCTTCGCTGTGTAGGATAGTGACAGGATATATGATATAGGATGGCTATGATACATGAAGATGATTGACATATCCCTCCTGATAAATATGTCCATGATTCCATGACACTAAATGTGCTTTTCTCTGCATTTAAAGACTTTGAAATGTTAAACACATTTTTTCAGATTTATTTTTCAAATTTTTTTGCCTGTTTTTCTTGAATGCTGGAAAATCTCATACTGTGCTCATTTTACAGAGAATTATCTTGATGAAACAGCATGGTTTTAATGAGGATGTATGCTTATTCTATATATACCTGATTAGGATCTTAACAAGGTACACCATATCTCTACTATACCAGTCAGTCCATCACATCCTGAAAGGTAGTCTAGCTTTCCTTTAAGGAACATTCAAAACAAGTCAGTTTTTCACAGACAATTAGGAACTTTGATAAGGTTTCACTGGCAAAAAAATGACTTCTGTGAATTATTGTTATACGAAAGGAAACCTATAGTTAATGACCTTTCCCAAACTGTGGAATCTCATTATAACTTTTGTAAATGTATTTAACAATATTTATATAATCTTTAAACATCAGAACTGTTTAAGAAGCTACCAAAATCTTAGCGATATCTCATAACTGCCTTGTTTTTTTATTAAATGATTACATTTTTTGTACAAATACCGTATATACTCGAGTATAAGCTGAGTTTTTCAGCACATTTTTTGTGCTGAAAAACGGCCCCCTCGGCTTATACTCGAGTCAACGTCTGCCCAGGGGGAGCGCAAGGCTCCGTCAAAGGGGGCGCGTACAGGGGTGGGCAGAGAGCTGCTGTCTCTTACCTGGCTCCCACGATGAGCCATCCAGGAAGCGCTGCTCCTTCCGTCACTCTGGCCACTCCCTCACTCCTGCCGCTCGGCTCCGCCTCCTCACCGGTGATTGGCCGCCAGAACTGTAGCTCAGGAAAGGTACACAGGCGGCCAATCACGGGCGAGGAGGCGGAGCTGAGCGGACCCGCGAAAATCGAGTGAGGGAAAAGCCGGTAAGTGTGCAGTGCAGAGGTGCTGCTGCAACCACATATGCTGACTGCAACAGGGGTCAGCAAGTGTCAGTGGGAGGAATAGTGCCGCATCATTGGTGTCACTGATACTAATGATGGGGCATTATTCCTCCCACTGACACCAACGATGGGGCACTATTCCTCCCACTGACACCAATGATGGGGCACTATTCCTTCCACTGATACTAATGATGGGGCATTATTCCTCCCACTGACACCAACGATGGGGCACTATTCCTCCCAGTGATACCAATGATGGGGCACTATTCCTCCCACTGACACCAATGATGGGGCACTATTCCTCCCACTGACACCAATGATGGGGCACTATTCCTCCCACTGATACCAATGATGGGGCACTATTCCTCCCACTGACACCAATGATGGGGCACTATTCCTCCCACTGATACCAATGATGGGGCACTATTCCTCCCACTGACACCAATGATGGGGCACTATTCCTCCCACTGACACCAATGATGGGGCACTATTCCTCCCACTGATACTAATGATGGGGCACTGTTCCTCCCACTTTATTTTTTACATTGACTAGTAGGTGCCTCATTTCCCACCCTCGGCTTATACTCGAGTCAATAGTTTTTCCCAGTTTTTTGTGGTAAAATTAGGTACCTCGGCTTATATTCGGGTCGGCTTATACTTGAGTATATACGGTAGGTATTGAAACTTTTGATTTATAATTGCATTACGTGATGTACATGCATTCAAACACCCTTGTGATTCCAGATCCAGCATTACCATAATAACACAATATCATAGGTAAATTAATTGATAATTTGAGACGCAAATCAGAAATTAGTGTGTTAACAAATATGTAAAATTATGTGGCTTCGGCTGGAACAATTGCAAGGTCCCAAGGACAGAGGGGGGATAGTGTTGCCTAACCCATGGTTGTATTACCTTGCTAGTCAGCTGCAGCATTTTTATAAAGGTATTGTGCAGGGAGGTGTTGAATCGGCTCCGGTTGATGACTCTACCCCAGGGGCGGACTTACCATTTGGAAACTCGGGCACTGCCCGAGGGCCCGGGGTCAGTAGGGGGCCCCATGAGATGCCCTTGGTACCTTTTTAATAGACTTTTTTGAGTTTGGGCAAGGACACAGGGGCCCCATGATCCCTTATTGCCAGGGGGGCCCCATGAGTTGTCAGTCCACCCCTGCTCTACCCTTAAAGTCATGTTGCACTGCACTGCCTCTGTCTCTTTGCCTGAGGGCCTTGAGGCTCAATATTTTCATAAACCTAATAAATCCTTCCCTACATATCGCCTAATGCAAAAAATTTGGCTTGAGGTTAAGCATTTGCACCAGATTATGGGCCATACTGTTTATAGTCCCATATGGAATAATGCGACAATACCAAAATTGGTGAAATTACAATATGTTTCTAAATGGAAAGCCTATGGTATCACTCATTTGAAGAATATATTTAACAATGGTCAGCTTCTCTCCTTTGATGTCTTGCAGTCTAGATATAACCTACCATCCACGATGCTATTTCATTATTTGCAGTTAAAACATGCAATTAAGGCTCAGTGCCTATTGGCCCTCTGGCACCCTTCCCCTATTTTTAACCACTTACAATCTGCTACGGTGACCAAGGGGCTTATTTCTTGTTGTTATAGCATGCTTTTGACAGATTACTTGGAAAAACACCCGAGTAGGGCATATGGGCAATGGGAACGAGATGTTGGGACTTTTGAGGATGACCAGTGGGTGGCTGCCTTACATTCAGTACATCTTATTTTGTTGATGATTTCCCATTGCATTTGTCAAATATATTCATTCACCTATGTTCATTATACCCCGGCAAAATTATACAAGATGGGGCTGCGTCAGGATCCCTGTGTGGCAGATGCAAGCGGGACCATGGGGATCTGATACACATGTTGTGGAGATGTCCAAAACTTCATAGGTATTGGGAGTAGGTTGTAACTATCCTTAATTTGGTGTTTCAAACTAATTTAATTTTGGATCCTAAGCAGTGCCTTTTGGGTATTTTAGATTCGGTAATGCAACATACATTTATATTAGAGGCCCTTTCCAAGGTCTTGTTTCAGGAGTGCAAGGCGATTCTGGTGTGCTGGACTTCTGATACTTCCCCCACTGTTGCTGATTGGAAGCAAAATATGGGAATAATTTTACGATATGATTGTTTAGTTTACCAGCATAGAGGATGTTCGGGTAAATTTGAGAAACTTTGGGATGCTTGGTTGGCCACTCCAGGGTTAGCCCCTTTTGATTTAATAATGCACAGACTGTTGTAATTACTTCTGATTGTAATTTATCACTTTATCAAGACCAATTTATGTCTCTCCTGTATTTCCTGGTGGGGGCGGAGTGCTCTCTGTTTCCCGTGGGTCCACTGTTATGGGGATACTTCTATTGTCCAGTATATGCAAAACTGCCTTATCATTTGATTGTATTGTAATGTGTTATCTCTGTAATTTTGCACAGACTCTTGAATTCTTGTCTTATTGATGGCACTGGAACGTTTTCTTTATTATATTGTTTGGTTTGTTAATGATTAAATCTTTGCTACCATTCTGTACATGCTTTGTCTTTTTGGAAATATATGACTTATTAAACATTATTTCTGATTTTAAAAAAAATTATGTAAAAAATGAATACTATATGTTATTGTATTTAGAATGTCATACAAAACTTTAAATAAATGCATCTTAAAATATGTGATTTTATTACAAATTTTACAAAAATCTCTAAAGCTAAAGCAAAATCTTTGTTGCAATCAGGGGAGGCATGAGCTGAGGGACACTGGGGCATTTCCCTCTTGAGCAAGTGTGAATAATATGTTGGGATGGTGATCCTATATAAAGATATTTTGCCATATAGACAATGATCATAGTGGGATTGCTGTCAGTGACACAAGCTGTGCATTACGTAGCTACCTGCTGCCTATTCAAACCTGCAATCACAGGATCTTGTAGAGGGATGTCTTCCACCACCAAGTGATTATACTGTCTGCCAATCAAGTGTCACCATGTTTCAGTTCCTAGTTCCTGCCTGGTGATCTACAGTCATCTGTTCTCTGAAAACCCAGCTGGCGCTATCTGCTACACTGGCCTTCATACCACTCTGTGTCCTCACACTTCCTGTCATCGCTTCCAGGGGTGTTAGACAAGAGGTGCTCGACCTCCACCAGGTATGTGACAAGTATTAATTGGGAAGCCATGACAGATGACCTTTATCCAATTTCACATTGCTACCCTTTTATTAGCAGGTATGTATAATGAGATTCATTCACATCACCTGTATCTGCAAATTTGAATATAATATGTTCACTTTTAGAATGTTTACCTGTTATCCTCTTGTCACACTTATACATAGAGGCAGTGCAAAACCCAATAATGATGTTCAAAGTGTAGTTGTTCGTAGCAACCTACTGTATTTTATTTTACTACAAACACATCAACTAGATAATTGGTTATATTAGTATATGACAATTTGCATATTAAACAGTTCTTTTCCCTAATTTTCTGAATTAGTAGCTATTTGGCGATTTATAGGCATGCAGTACCTCAAATCTTGCCATTGTCATGTTCTGAGTGTTACCATTTAACTTGATTGTTGTAAACAGGTGTTAATTCTTATTCATTTTTGTCATAGCAACTCAAGTTATGTTAACAGCCAAGTAATTTGCAATTTCCATTTCCATTTCAGCTACCTTGATAGGTGTTAAATTATAGGTCAACAAGTGTATTCTGCCTACTTGCAAATGTTGTCATGGAAACTAGAGTTTTGACCAAAAGAATTGACTATCTATGAAAGATAGTTCATGAGTAACGTGTTTGTTTAAAATGTACTACAATTTATGTTGCATATTGCAGTGGAAGGTCGTGCAAAGTGTATTTTTGAAGACAATGGATCACAAGCAAATGAAGAAGAATATGCGTGTGCTACTGTTATTTAATAAAGAACAAAATAAATTAATGTAGTACATTTTTATATAACGTAATATTTAAGCATATTTTAGCTTTTCTATTCTAAGATTGCCTATAATATCTTATAGTTATATTTTTAATACGTTAAGAATGCGACTTGTGTTCAAATTGTGCAGTTTTGGTCCAAAGGAAGCCAAAATAACATGCCTTGGATAATTGGACCTCCAAAAGCAATCAAAATTATTCCTTGGAACAAAATATTTCCACATTATCATTTAGCAAATATAACTTTGTATATTATTAGTTGTATGACAATCATCCAGTTCTGTTGTAAATTTGTAACATTATTGTCTCATTCAATAATATAGCTCTCAACTCACACCTAATACACCTAAGGAACTTCACTGCTGATTTCACCCATGTAAAAACATTCTACCTAAGTCTTTGCATCTTGATTTTCTGTTTCAGGCTCTTGTGAGAAAAAGAGGTTAATTTACTAAAGTCAGACATGTTTTTCACTTTGCAAGGGAATTTGCCCTTAATGTGGTAAAATTCATTTTGCAAAGTATACCCAATCACGTACAAGAGAAAAAAAAATTGTTTGCATATGATTTAATGATGGAATTCAGCAGAGCTTCACCTTGTTCACTACACTAAAGGGAAAATTCCCTTGTAAGTGAAAAGCCTATTTGATTTAGCACAACCCCTAGCAAAAAGTATGGAATCACCACTCTCGGAAAATGTTCATTCAATTGTTTAATTGTGTAGAAAAAAAAGCTAATCAAAGACATGCCTCAAACCTATTTTTATCTAACATTCCAACCTTCTGGCTTTAAGAAACACTTAGAAAAGAAAAGTGTAGGAAAAAAATATGGAATCACTCAATTCTGAGGAAAATATTATAGAATCATGAAAAAACCCCACTACAGCACACCAGTAGTACTTTGTTGCACCACCTCTGGCTTTATAACAGCTTAAATCCTCTGAGACATGGATTTAACTATCGCCAAACAGTATTCTTCATCAATCCAGCTCCAACTTTCTCTTATTGCAGTTGCCAGATCAGCTTTGCAGGTTGGCGCCTTGTCATGAACCATTTTCTTTCATTTCAACCATAGATTTTCAATTGGATCGAGGTCCGGACTATTTGCAGGCCATGCCGTGGACATTGAACGTCTTTCTTGAGGAAGATTTTTCTTCCAGATGAACATTTTCTAAGAGTGGTGATTCCATACTTTTTGCCAGGAGTTGTAAATCAGCACCAAAGTGTCAAATGTTTATCAAAACCTAAAAATATCACATTAACTACAGTTTTTTTTTTTTTTTGCAGTATTTTAGATTTGAGCTTAGCTCTTCATAAAAACTGATCCTGCTGGCTAGTCAGATATGTATCTTTCATAAACCCATGCTGATTCTCTGTTATAGCATTTTTCTCATATTTTTCACATCTTAACAAAAGAAAACTGCCAGTTTTGTGAATTATAAATATACATTAGTAAATAATTAAATCTGTTCTGCTAACCATTTTTTCAGTCCATACGACAATATGCTGGGTTTAAATCCACTGAACCATCAGGATGCATTATGTTTTCTTTTTCTGAATATAACAGTGGTCCATTTTCTTGCCCAAATGACACAAGCCAGAGACACCTGCCACAGAGGCTGCAGGTTCACAGTCATGATGAAGCCAGCCCCTGTGTGGTTTGGCATTGGATGACTCCTTAAAAATGAGGCCCTAAAGTGCCCCTTACCAGCCTGCTGCAGAATATGTTAAAATCCCAACACCAGTGTTAAAATAACTGTGTTCAATATAAAGACAAACTCCTCCCTATTTATCAGATGGAAAATTATTCCATAATGATAAAAAAGAAGAAATATCAGCGCACTAATGTATATTGTAACCAGTCCATAAGTACCAATTAAGTCTGTAGTTGGTAACCACTTTAGGTGGCAGCCGTTCATTGTTTTTTTCATAGGCTTTTTTGGGTGTGGGAGAGGACATGGGAGCCCCATGATCCCCTATTGCCCAGGGGCCCCATGAGTTGTCAGTCTGCCCCTGGCCCAGCGGGTCATATAATCACAAAATAAATGAATAAAATCATATATGTACATAAGACAAAATGTGTCAATAGATTAGTAGATTAAAATGGGCAAAAAAGGTAAGAATTTCAAGGGAGGACTATAAGGCCCAGTGGACCATGTGTAAAAAATAAAGATAAAACATAAATAAATGAGCATGAGTAAATACAAGGCACAAGTATGTATAGCATCATCAACTGAGGGGGATGGGGGGGGGGAGAAAATGGTGTGTTGCAAAGTATAAAAAGTATTCCGCCCCATGAGGACGTCGGATGATGAAACTAGTAGGGCGGGGCTTGTTTTGGATGTGACATCTGGACGCTCCTCGTAGACTGTCGGCTGTGATATCGAGGTGAGCGAGGCTCGTCCCTGTTTTCTTGAGGCTTTCATTGCTGGTGTCGGCTAGACACCCTGTTTGTGAGTGCATTTCTGACGTTTTAATATAACATTTTGGTTTTAAACGTACTGCACCATGATTTCCTTTTTTGATTTCCCGAACATGATCTATGGTATGGAGACGTGATGACTACCTGCTGTTAAAGGCTATTCCATATTGTGCTGACTGGCTGCTTGCAGTATATTGCTCAGTTTGGATTACTTCTGCTGATCATCGCTCCCAGAGCAAACGCTATCTTTGCTGATTTATAATCTGGTCAGCATGGAGCTCTGGTGAGTGTACCCATTTCATTCGGTGGTGGATTTTTTTTGCACAGAGATTTTTTTTTGCACGATGTATGATTTATACAAGATTTCAGAACTGTTTAATTACTTTGTTATAGTGGATGGACTTTCATATAAAATTTTTTCTATCACGGACATCATTATTTTAAACTAATTATTTTTGTATTTACTTATATTTAGCGCACTCTTTGATTTATTCACATTCTTACCTTTTTTTGGTTAGGAGTGCAGCTTTTGTTCTATTTAGTTTGTGGCGCTTTTTTTTTTTTTTCTCTATTTCTTATATTACATCATGAAGGTAACAGCATTTACACCAACAATTACACCAAACCCACAGACAGATACCATCAAATAATTCCATAACTGCTCATCTGACTGTGTAATATACTGTCTTATGTGCCCTTGTGGCCAATTTTATGTAGACAGAACCATTAGAACTCTGAGATAGCATTTTGAAAAACATAGACACCTCATAGAGGATGGTAACAACCAACATAGTGTTCCCAGACACTTTCTGGAGGCACACCAGGGTTCCACTGTAGGTCTGTCAGTTTGGATTATCAAATCCATTCCCAGGAATCTCCCCTTGGCAGAACGTTTTAAATGGTTATGCCAGCGCTAGACCTTTAGGATTTAGAGATAGAAGTCCACACCCTACTAGAGATAGAGATCCACACCCTACTTCATATCGTTCAATTGGTTCCGTAATATTCTTCACTTTAACCGATGACCCATAAATACAAAAGCCTTTTTTTTTTTCTTTTTTTTTTTGATACTTTGCACTACACCATTTTCTTCACCCCCCATCCCCCTCAGTTGATGATGCTATACATACTTGTGCTTTTATTCATTATTATATGTTCCGCTGGGCTCTTTAGTCCTCCGAATGCTTCAGCCCTATAAATAGAACATGTAGACATTACAGTGTTGGGCCTGTAGAAGGAGCAATTAGCTCCAAGTGTGTAGCCTTGTTTCTTCCCTTCTGTCGCCTGAACTCTTCCTGTGTGATGTCACTTCCGCCCGACTTGTGGTTCACACTGGTTACAGATACTTCCAGTTCCAGTCGGATGATGGTGCCTGGGACTCCTGACCATCCACAGCAGCTTGGGATCCCCTCCACCATCTACAGCAGTTAACACCCCACTGGACAGATTCCTGCAGGACTAGGATCACAGGTATTCTAATGGGCTATAGTATCACTTCCACATTGTGAGTTTTACCATTTGTGGCTTATTAAATATCTTTTTATACTACACTTAGAAAGCGCTTCTCTCTTTCCTTAAAAGTATTCCATAGGTTCTTCTTTCTTCACATGTTCCACACCAATTTTCCTTTTTTTATCAAAATAACCATCAAGCATTTAAAGTCCAGGACTGGATCTCCCCACATCTTTATGTTAAGGGTCTTCTGTTTATTATTAGTGGTTTTATTACATTAATAGTTAAATATAACATGGTTAAAACCTATGTTTTGCAGTCTCCACTACAGTGTATTACTGTGCTTTATGTATGTGTTTTTATATTCTAGTAATGCAAAAAATAAAGGAATGTAATTGTTTTACTTTACTACATGGGCATTTTTATTCTTAGAAAATTTAGGTATCAGGGTAATCCTTATTTTCCTAAGGTCCGGGGACTGTTGTGCTTTAACTGGATGTTACAGAGAATTTCCTGGTTGTGCTACTTTGCTGAGATAATATTAGATGCATTAAATATGCCCTAGTTGTTTTACTCTAGTTTGTTGTGATGAGCAGCTACACATGAATAATGTACCAGTAATTCCCGAATGGACAGAAATATAAATTAAGTTTAGTTTTCTAAGAGTGTTATAATTGTAAATCTATCAATTGCATATTTAGCATATGTGCAAATTAAATTAAACATATGACATTTGTTAAAATGTATGTAAAGGCAAAACTATTTTTTTTGTTTTTAATAGAATGTGTAAGAGTTGTAAGCCCCTGTTGGGTTTTATTGCTGTGTTCCCACTGGGTGATTCACCAGATCTGTTTTCCTGGTGACCATTGTATCTGCTACAGAAAAGGAGAAATCCTCAAATGTTATACCTGTTCTGATGATAACTAAGGAGATTATTATTTTTATGTATTACAGGTACTTATATTGTGCCGTCAATTTGCATAGCACTTTACATATGTATATTGCTCAGTCCCTAACCCTCAAGGGGCATGCAATCTAAGGTTCCTAACTCACATTCATACACATACTAGGGCCAATTTAGACAGGATCCAATTAACCCGCCAGCATATCTTTGGAGTGTTTGAGGAAACCAGAGTACCCAAAGGAAACCCACACAAGCACAGGGAGAACATACAAACTCCAGCCATGTGGTGCCGTGGTTGAGATTTGAACCAATGACCAGTGCTGTCAGGTGGAAGTGTTAACCATTTAGCCACTGTGCTGCCCCCATTACACATTGCTTTAAAGAGACAAGCTAGCTCTCAATGACATATAAAGGGAAAGTGGCAGCAATGGGACTTGTGGCAGTAGAGCATCAGATCCCAGCCGGGCAATGTTGGAATCACTGAGCAGGTATTTTTCTTAGGAAAAGCCTGCATAACCGTGTATAAGGGGATGAGAAAAAAACAGGGTGGCGAAGTGCTTCTTTAAAGCCCACTTGAAACTCTACAATGTGTTACTGTAATGCAGCCAGGCTGCATACAGTAATAAATCAGATCTTGTTTTACTCCCAACTTTGTGGAACAGAGCCTTGGTCTGACTTTTTAGATTGCAGCAGTACATTAACATATTTTCAAAGGTTCAATTTGACTTTTACAAAGTTGCCTTTTGGCAAACGTGGAATGGATGCTTCAGTGATTTTACAAGGTGTCTCAAAAGTCTCCATATACAGGAAAACTTAACAAACTTATATTATTGAGAGATCTGTGGTCTGGGGAGCAGACAGGAGGGATCTGCTAGAGCTGAGGGGAGATACCAGAAAGTACAGCAGTCTGTCTGGATACACCGGGGAGAGGTGGGAGAGATACAGTACTGACGTATCACTGTGACAGCGGTTTTTTACATGATTGCGGAGTGAATTGGATCTATACAAAGTGTTGGCAAAGAGTGGGAAGACTTTGTACTATATATACCTTCCCGGGTTAAAAGGGAAAAGTTCAGTTTGACCTGTCATTATGGGTCAAACTTTGAGGTGAACGCATAAGTATGTTGGAGGTGGAAGAGCACAAAGGCGTGATACAGGAGCACCGTACACTTGTATATACTGTAGTGGTGTGATTATACCTGTCTACAAGAAGTTATCGTGGAATATATGGGACTGTTCACTACGATTTATGTTGTATAAAGCCACACCATTTATGTTGTTAAAAATATCACAAGCACTGTGGATGTTACAGATTATGTGTGCGTCTATATATTATCCATTGGAATATATGACCAGGAAGTATATTTAATTACTAAGTATTCACAAGCACGGAGGAGTGTTTTTCACTGTCACTGTTTATTAATGCGCATCCAACAGGTTCAAGGTTCACATTTGATATAGAAGTATCATTGTATTCATTTATTTGTTTTGCTGCATTTTACAATATTTATAAACTTATATTATGAATAGGGGAGAAGACTTTGGGGTTGATTAGTTAAAACTGGAGAGCACAAAATCTGGTGCAGCTGTGCATGGTAGCCAATCAGCTTCTAATTTCAGCTTGACGAAAAAAAAATGGAAGCCTACTGGTTACTATGCAGATCTGCACCAAATCTAGCACTACAGTTTTAGTAAATCATTCCCTTTGTGTGTGTTTTGAAAGCGTTGGCTAACACATAGAGAATATTCGTAACTATTTTGTAACATTTTGTAATAAATATTTTGTAAATAAAGTTACAGGTACATTTAGCTACAATTTCCCATTTTTCCTATATATGGTGACTTTTGGGACACCCTGCAGGATCACTCTGGCTAATCTTGCATATGCCCGTCTCTAAAGCACTATCTGTGTTGAGAGTGTGGAGGCTGTGTTTGGGAGAGCGATGATCTCTTCTCTTTAAAATTTTTACTGTCATGTTTTATATTAATTTTATTCTATGGTGTGCTAAAGACAATAAAGCACAGGTGATGTGCATAGGTAGCCAGCCATGTTATTTCCATGTGTGTGCAAGATCTTGGTGCAGTGTCACTTCAAAGAGCAAGGTAAGAAGGCACTTTACATTAACGCATAGCAGAAAGTATTTACAATATGTTTATCACACAGGTCATAAAAATGGGGACATTGTCTCTTTAGTGCTCATTCACATGAGCATCTAAAATGCTGTGTTTAGAAAGCAGTAGATTAGAATGACAGCATAGGTACTTTGCTTGCCATAGAACAACATTCAAATATTTATTTAGTATTCTTTCCATATTCAGATGAAAGGAAGTTACATAGGTATTGTCATGTTTATGTATAGAAAACATAATATGGATAGACATAAGCTCAAATAATTTTGCACATACTTTAGAACAAATTTAAACAATGACCAGGGGGCAGATTTACTAAAACTGGAGCACTCAGAATCTGGTGTAGCTGTGCATGGTAGCCAATCAGCTTCTAACTTTAGCTTGTTCAGTTAATCTTTGACAATAAAACTTGGAAGCTGACTGGTTTGTGTGCAGAGCTGCACCACATTTTGCACCATGCAGCTATGGTAAATAGCCCCCCATGTGTCACTGTACAGAAAGTATGTAATAGGAAAAGAGCAACCAACAAGTTTCCAGCTGTCATTTCCTTATTTCAGGTTTGAAAATGAAATTTGGAATCTGATTGGTTGCTTTGGGTAACAAAATATTTTGCTCTTAGCACACTTTTTATATACTCCTAAGTGATCCCACAATCTTTAATACCAATTTTGCATATGAATAAGGCTTGCCAAACTTGTTACAATCTGACAAAACAATTTTTGTACAATCAACTTTAGATCTACCGAATCTGTTATTTGAGGGCTTACCTAAGCAATATACAGTGTATCCAATCAGACAGGTCTTTGCACAACATATGGTTTGGTAGATTGTACAATCAGATTGCAATGCATGTGATGTGATTAAGATGTATTAATAATTCAATTACGTAGGTGAAGTGTTTGTGCATGTGCATGTGTATGCGTGTGTGTGCGTGTGTAGGAGGAAGTATTGTTTCATGGACCTACCATGTACTACTTGTAGTTGGAGCCAAAATATTATTTTTGAACATTTTATCACAATCTGATCTTCATGACTTAAAGCTAAGTCCCTGAATTCAACATTTCCTAAAATATCCTGGCTTACTATGGGTTAACTCCAACAAGGTGCATGTCACCTTGTGGACTTGTCTCTTATATTTATATATGACAGTTTTACTAAGTGCCAGGAGTACAGCTATCACTATCCAAAATATATAAAGTCAGCGCACCCTATTAGTGTAAAAATAAGTAGCTTGCAGATACAGGTAAATATACACCACCTTTCATGTTAACTCTAAATAAAATTGCAGTGTTATAAGGTCACATTAATAGTCCAAGAATGACAGTCCCTTTTTAGGACACCTCATTCACAGCAAGCAAACCGAGTCAGGGAATTCTAGCCAACCAATGGTTTAGCTGCCAATAAGGTGGCCAATGAGAGGCTTTGTTTTCCTCTGAAAGCCCATCGCTAGGGTTAGAAACATTATAAAAGCACCAAAAAAGCCCTTATAGTTCCTGCCAAAATGAGAGCTGGACAGCAGGGAAAACATAGAATCCTTTACTCTAGAATGAGAAGTCTCCCAGACTAATCAGCCCACCCGAACTCAGTCACAATTCACTCCCATGGTTATCTGATTCAGATTCAGTTTTTTTGTCAATTTTCAGCCAGTTCAGCCAAAATGCCAATATGTATACAGATGTGTTTGAGCAACATTGGATTTACTTGCTGAAGCAACCCATCTGCAAAACAATAGATCAAATGGTTTACAAAAGTATTAGCTATGCAAGAAGCATGGAACAGTGATTCATTGGAGCTTGATACACATTTGGAGCACTGAGCAATCATGTGTGATCAATCACTACAATCACGTGATCATCTGCTTGAGCTATTGAAAGAAATATTGGTGCTGCCAGTGCTGATCTCCTTGTGAATTACTAGTTGCCTGGCTGTCTATGGCTTAAATACTGATGCTGGCCTGTAACAATTATGCAGGTTAGAATGTCAGAACTCAAAAACTGCACTTTTTCCAGGTCAGCGACTCAGAAAGTGTTAAATTCACCTGACAGGCAGACAACTGGCATTTATGAAAGGAAAAATCACAACTATCATGCTTTATATTCTCTCGGTACAGGTTTCCCTTAATTATAAAGGTTGAAGTTGTTGCTTTGAGGTTAGGGGTTTATGGTTAATTCTATCTAAAAAGAATATTTTATATATATATATATATATATATTATATATATACATATATATATATATAGAGGTGAAACTCAAAAAATTAGAATATCGTGCAAAAGTTCATTTATTTCAGTAATACAACTTAAAAGGTGAAACTAATATATGAGAGAGACTCATTACATGCAAAGCAAGATAGTTCAAGTCATGATTTGTCATAATTGTGATGATTATGGCTTACAGCTCATGAAAACCCCAAATCCACAATCTCAGAAAATTAGAATATTACATGCAATCAATAAAACAAGGATTGTACATAGAACAATATCGGACCTCTGAAAAGTATAAGCATGCATATGTACTCAGTACTTGGTTTGGGCCCCTTTTGCAGCAATTACTGCCTCAATGCATCGTGGCATGGAAGCTATCAGCCTGTGGCACTGCTGAGGTGTTATGGAAGACCAGGATGCTTCAATAGCGGCCTTCAGCTCTTCTGCATTGTTCGGTCTCATGTCTCTCATCTTTCTCTTGTCAATGCCCCATAGATTCTCTATGGGGTTCAGGTCAGGCGAGTTTGCTGGCCAATCAAGCACAGTAATCCCATGGTCATTGAACCAGGTTTTGGTGCTTTTGACAATGTGGGCAGGTGCCAAGTCCTGCTGGAAAATGAAGTCAGCATCCCCATAAAGCTCGTCTGCAGAAGGAAGCATGAAGTGCTCCAAAATCTTCTGGTAGACAGCTGCGTTGACCCTGGACTTAATGAAGCACAGTGGACCAACACCAGCAGATGAAATGGCTCCCCAAATCAACACAGACTGTGGAAACTTCACACTGGACTTCAAGCATCTTGCAGTGTGTGTCTCTCCATTCTTCCTCCATACTCTGGGTCCTTGGTTTCCAAATGAGATGCAAAAGTTGCTCTCATCAGAAAAGAGGACTTTGGACCACTGAGCAACAGACCAGGTCTGATTTTCTTTAGCCCAGGTAAGATGCTTCTGATGTTGTTTGTTGTTCAGGAACGGCTTGACAAGGGGAATACAACATTTGAAGCCCATGTCCAGGATCCGTCTGTGTGTGGTGGCTCTTGATGCACTGACTCCAGCCTCAGTCCACTCCTTGTGAAAGTCCCCAACATTTTTGAATGGCCTTTTCCTGACAATCCTCTCCAGGCTGCGGTCATCCCTGCTGCTTGTGCACCTTTTTCTTCCACACTTTTCCCTTCCACATAACTTTCTATTATAGGCTTTGATACAGCACTTTGGGAACATCCAACTTCTTTTGCAATTACCTTTTGAGGCTTTCCCTCCTTATGGAGGGTGTCAATGATGGTTTTCTGCACAACTGTCAGGTCAGCAGTCTTTCCCATGATTGTGATTCCTACTGAACCAGACTGAGAGACCATTTAAAGGCTCAGGAACCCTTTGCAGGTATTATGGCCTAATTAGCTGATTAGAGTGGGACACTTTGAGCCTAGAATATTGCACCTTTTCACAATATTCTAATTTTCTGAGATTGTGGATTTGGGGTTTTCATGAGCTGTAAGCCATAACCATCACAATTATGACAAATCACGGCTTGAACTATCTTGCTTTGCATATAATGAGTCTATCTCATATATTAGTTTCACCTTTTAAGTTGCATTACTGAAATAAATGAACTTTTGTATGATATTCTTATTTTTTGAGTTTCACCTGTATATACTGTATATCCTTGATTTCTCATATTCAGATGGTGAAAATTCTGCCAGTCCTGATCTCAACTGTGTGTCACAGAAATGTTTTGCTGTAGCTTGACAAGTGTGGCACATATGTTAAACAGCATATTCTTTTTGTAAGATGCAAAGATTAAAAAAAAAACAAATCCCAACATTTGTAAGTGCCATATAGGGAGCATTATAGGTCCAGAAGACACCTGCGGATTTGCTTCTTTCCAAAGGGACGATTTACTGCATATCCAAATAAATACCCTGCACTTACCTCTCCGTCCTGCACAGGTGTAAAAAATGGCCACTCTGCAAACCTGAATGCTTCTGTTTATGCTGAATCCACCCCAGGAGGGCAGTCATATATGTCTACACATCTAAACATCTTTTTAAATCTCTGGACACTTTTAATAGAAAACTATTTCTTTCCTTGTCACAACTCTAGACACATTTTTTTTCTTCTTTTTTATACTTTTGAAGGGGAGACATGGGGAGGTAATTTAACCTATTTTTTTTATTCCAGTTAATTCAAAGGGATGAAAAAAAAGTGAAAACTTTGTTGGGACAGAGACAAAAGCAACAAAAACATATTTAGTAGAGTGGTAAAGGATTTTATTTTTTAATAGAGAGCAGAAGGGCTAGAACATTTGGTTTTTATTGGTGCCTGTGTCTTCTTAACCTGTTTGCCACATTTCTTCTCCAGGTATCACAATGATAAAAGTGATGTGGAATGCCCCCTGTGAAATTACCGACAGCAAAAAAAACCTAAAAAATTATGGGCTCTAGCCCATGCTTTGTTCAAAACCAGAAAAGAAAAAGTGTTTTGTTTGGATTTGAACTGTAGAGCTTTAATTATATAGTAGATCAAGTCTGGTGATATCTGTATGCATAGTCCTGGCATATAAGTCCCTTAGAGTATTAATTCATGCAGTCAGTCCTATGACCTATAACATGTTATCATATCAAAGCTAAATCCCCTGTATCTAGCATCTCATTAATTCTGAATGATTTGCTTCAGTTCAGCTAGTATTAATACATGAAAATTTTAGTGTGGGTTTTCAGAAATATAAATCTTCTTTATGCTGTGCATCCTACTGTTTGCCTAGTGCAATCTGAATGCATTTAAGTACTTCAGAAATAAAAGAAAACAGGTTGTCTAAAGTTAGGATTAGTACATTAAAATTTTCTCTTAAGGTGAATATAAAAATAGCTATTTTCATTGTTAGAATTCAAGAGCAGTGCCTGTGAGCTAAATTACATATTGAGAGTCTTGAAAGCAGAAAAATTACTTGCTTAGAACATTGATTGCTATGTTACTCTATTTGCAATGATTTCAAAATGCTTTTGATAAATGTGGAAGCAAGGAGTAAATATTACACTTAAAAAGCAAACTGGATTGAAAATGACCATGAAGGCTTTAACATTATAATCAACCATTAATGTTTTCTGCCTACTGAAATCTAAATTTTAATATGCTATATTTTATTCTAAATTGGGCAAGGTGGCTATATTACAGTAGAGTTAACAAAATAAGATAAGTAATATAAAATGACAAAATATTTTCAAGGCAGAAAAACTTATTTAAAGCATCTACAGTATATGTAGTACATTGATTTGGTGTAACTAAGAGCAGGTTTTTGAACGCATCAGTAAAACTTATATTTTCTTTTATGAACAAATAAAATTATATTATTTGGTTTGAATTGGAAAATGAGAATTTTGCTGCTAAATGACAGGCACAGAACACCCAGAGAATATCCTTTGTAAGTCTTTGAGTTTGCAAAGTTTTAAATTTGAACAAGTTTGGGATGAACTGCAGCCGATGGAAATTGGGGATATTTTTTAGTTTTTTACTTTTCATGAGACAATTCCAAATAACTTTGCTTATGTTCTTTTTAATTTTAGTATCATGATAACTGAAATATAAATTAAAATAAATGTTTTTGATCAGGCAAATAAATATTTTGCATTTCATTTGCAGCTTTTATAGAGCTCAGTAGCCAGAGCTGAACTTTTTATGCACAGTTGAATGATTAAGAGCAGTCACATATCCCCCTGCAACCTCCTCACCTCAGTATGGCTCCATCTGAAGTTTGAAACAGTAAAAGTGCATGCTTTAACCACTAGCCTACAGGGCACTTATACCCCCTTCCTGCCCAAGCCAATTTCCAGCTTTCAGCACTGTCACACTTTGAATGACAATTGCGCGGTCATGCAACACTGTACCCATATGAATTTGTTATCATTTTTTTCTGACAGATAGAGCTTTATTTTGGTGGTATTTAATCACCTCTGGGTTCTTTATTTTTTCTTAAACAAACCAAAAACCACTGAAAATTTTGAAAAAAAAAAGTTTTTTCTTAGTTTTTGTTATAAATTTTGTAAATAAGTGATTTTTCTCCTTCACTGATGTGCGCTAATGAGCCTGCAGTGATGGACACTGATAGGCTGCATTGATGGACACTGATAGGTGGCACTGATGGGCACTGATGAGGAGGCACTGGTAGGTGGCACTTGATGGGCATTGACAGGTATCACTGATGGGCACTGAAAGGCAGCACTCATATATGGCACTGGTAGGCGGCACTAACTGGCACTGATAGGCGGCACTGACTGGAACTGTTAGGCGGCACTGATAGGCAGCACTGACAGGCACTGATAGGTGGCACTGATACACAGTGAGAGGCAGCACTGACTGGCACTGATAGGCGGCACTGACTGGCACTGATAGGTGGCACTGATTGGCAGCACTGATAGGTGGCACTGACTGGCATTGATAGGTGGCATTGACTGGCACTGATGGGTGACACTGAAAGGCAGCTTAGATGGGCACTGATATGTGGCATTGATGTGGCACTGATGGGCACTTAAATGTGGCACTGATTGGCACTGGCAGGTGGCATGGATGAGCACTGAGAGCTGGCACTGATGGACACTGACAGGTGGCGCTGCTGGGGCTACACAGATCAGTGCCCTGATGATCAGCGCACATGTCCCCTCAGAGGAATGCCGATTACCGGCTCTCCTCACGAGCTGTCAGCGTGACAGCTCGTGGGGAGAGAAATGCCTATAACTGGCATTTCTCTGTTTACATGTGATCAGCTGTGATTGGACACAGCTCATCACATGACCAAGCCAACATCTTCGGCTCTTCCGTGGATCGGTGATCCGCTGTGTCCGAGGGACACAGCGCACTGCCAATCGCCGCGCTGCGCACTCCGGGAGCCGCGCATGCGCGGTAAGAATGGGAGGACGTCATATGATGTCCTCCCAGAACGAGAGAACCACCTTGCGCCCATCATATTACTATATGGCGGGCGGTAGGCGGTTAAAAGAAGACAAGCACTGCTGTGTCCTTTCCTATAATGCTCTGGAAAATTTTGTCACATGTTAAATATTTCAAATACTGTTCAAAATGTTTCTCACAAAATTCTCCTCATCTCTCTGCTGGAGGGGATGTGGAAACGTAGGCACCATTTTATACATTCTATGGGCATGTAAAAACTTAACTACTTTCCGCCACAAAACCTTATAAATAATCGTAGAAAATACTGGTGTGTTGACAACTTGTGACCTAGCTTTATCCCTAGATAATTTGTGTATCTAGCGGTACAACACAATTGTAGTCCATATGATTTTGGCTGCTAAATCACTTCTTACCAGACTATGGAAAAAGGATTTGGCGCCCTATGGCTTTGAACTTATGGCTAAACTTAAACTGAACTATGAATATGAAAAAGCACTTGCAAGCAGAACTGATTCTTACTTAAGATTTGAGCAGGCATGGACTCCTTGGATAGACTGGTTATCTTCTTAATACAGAGTGATTTGTAATCTCACTTTGTTGGCAGTTGACAATTTCTATGTTTACCTTATTTCCTCACCCTTTCCTTATCTTGTGTCTTGAGACACTATAAGCATTATCTTCCTTTGTCTCTGTTAGTAGTCTCTTGTACCAATTTTTCTATATTATGCTATTCAGTGTTTTATGTAGAAAAGACCATTTGTTATACCTTGTTAGCTTTTATATACCTAATAAAAATGTATTTATGTACAAAAAAGTGTGAAAACTTTTGAATAAATGAGCTTGATTCAGAAGCATTATAGTTTCCATTGTGAAAAAATAAGGGGCATCTGGCCTTTTCTGAGTTAGTAAAAATAACCATGAACTTTACTCCTTTACTACTGTATAAAATATATATACAGTGTGTGTGTGTGTATATATATATATATATATATATATATATATATATATATACACATGTGTGTTTGCATATGTATGTATCTATCCCTTTCAAAAACAAGCATCAAGGGTTCCCTTTATGGGAGAATGTAGTTTGCATAAAATCCCTCCCATAAACTGCCCTCCCCACCCCAAATCCTTTTTATTTC
The DNA here is from genome assembly GCF_062004578.1 of Staurois parvus. Lineage (NCBI taxonomy): Eukaryota > Metazoa > Chordata > Amphibia > Anura > Ranidae > Staurois > Staurois parvus. Next base: position 9,600,024 of record NW_028317943.1, read on the forward strand.
CTGAACTATTAGAAGTGTGTAAGATCCAATTGGCTAATCATTGCCAGAAAAAAAAAACAACTTTTGAAGTATAAGATTAAGGCCCGGTTCACTAGTGCAGGCCATGCGACACTCCAGCCTATTCATTTGAATAAGCTGCCATGCCCACATTTCAGGAAAAGGTGCATGCACCTTTTTGAAAATGCATCAATACAGAAACCGCATGGTCTTTTTGTCCATGCGGTTCCCGCACCCACAATCACGCCGCGATCGCTCTACAGGATGAGATGTGTGGGGATGCCATTTAGGATAACTTGTAAGATGTCTCAAAATGTCTCACAAGAGAAACGCGATACGGCTACGGGTAGTTGCAGATGCCTGAACAGGTGAGATTCCTACACCCGCAACCAGTTCGCAACTGCAGTCATAGTGTGAACCTGGCCTAAAATTGAGGGAGGACTGGAACTTCTGTTGAATCTTTACAGCTATCCACGTTTATGACAGAAAGATTTCACTTCCTGTTTTGGTGACAACAGTTTCAGCAGACAGGAGATGAGGGAAAATTTCCAACAGCAAAACATACGGAAATATAAATATTTTTTTAATATTCTAGAGGGAAACTAGAATCCTACTCAGCATTTATTGCTGTCTGTGTCTCTGTTGTTTTCCCTAATTCCCAAATGATAAAGCTGTTGCCACTGAGACAAGAGCAAGGGAAAATCTCCCTAACAGAGCAGCAGAAATCCAAGAGAGGTTCTAGATATTCTCCACTCTATTTGAAAATAAAAAGGAAGGTTTGTCCGGATAGCATTTTAAAGTTGATCTGTATTTAAAGGATGACTACTGCTGAATAGCTAGCAAATTTGTCAGGAGTCTGACTACCAAACATAGAACCCCATAGTAAAATTTTGATACCTCCCTATTCACTTTGCTCTGTGGCAACTGACAAACAATCGGCATTTTCTTTTATAGTTTTAGAAAGCCATGCAGGGTTTATTATAGAATGCTGGTTGAGTTGCCCAGAAGCTCTGTAAATCAATTATTCTACTCATAGAAACAGGAGCACCAAGCTGTACTGCTAAGGCACTCAGCAGCCTTTATAGCAGCTGAAAAAAGATGCTATTTCTCTTACAGAAATAGCAATGAATTCCTGCGATCCTGAGGCATACTGCTCAGAATACTCACCAGATCTTCTTGACTGGAGACTTCACAGTGGATCAAGAGGAACTACAACCATTCCAACCCCTATTGATACACTACTGGATCTGTGTAAGATTTTGTAAGAATACTTTGCCTCAACAGTCTCCAGGCAGAACCTGCCTCCTACTCCCAGGCCCCATAGTAGCCTTTTTAGCTGCTATGGCTATATTAAAGCCACTGCCCATGACTACCAAAGTGTGCCTGATGGTGTGTATGACTAATTGGATCTAAGTACATTTAGCACCCTCCTAGATAGCTAGGGAGAGCTAGATTCTAAATTTTTAGATACTCAGTAGCAGCCTTTTGAGTTAGTCAGAGGGAGGTTAAATTCAATTCAGAGCTGGGAGGCTCTGCAGACCAGCTTTCTGGAACTCCCCCAGCTCTAAAGTTTTGGATAAAATTCTAGAAGCAGTGCTGGGAGGAGTGGCTGGTCTGCACTCTTGAGGGATCCTGACCAATCTCCAACAGGAGGTTTGGCATGGGGTCAGGAAAACCCTTAAGAATGACAGAGCCTGTTCAGCAGCAGGAGCGTTTGGGTGGAAGATGGAGAAGTGAGAGGCTGGAGAGCAGGAGCCTGGGATGGCATTTGCCGAGCGCTAATACCATTAAACTTCATTATAGGCATTTGTGGTGCGGTTTTAACATTTGGAAAATGCCTCAAAAACACACATAGGGCATTTGGGGAGCATTTGAGGAGCGTTAAAAATGCCTGTCGTAATGCCTGTCAAACGCTATAGGGGCATTTGACAAGAGTTAGAAATTAGTCAAGTGTGAACAAGCCCGTACCCTTTGTCTTAACCCTTAAAGTGACAGGCACTGGATCCCCTGCCCAGGGATTCACCCAGAACAGCTGGATAGAGGAGTATCTAGGGACTGGGGTGGTACAACAGGAGATGCTAGCTAGCTCTGCAGAAGAGAAATGTTTGCTGTAAAGACTTGTATATAGTTCCAGAAAGTTTGTCCTCTCTTGCCATTCCCTTGGGCATCCCATACATCTCTTACCCCATCCGAGTTTATATTCCCCTAATAAAATCCAAAAAACAAGCTCAGAACTGGTTACTAATAGAAGAAAGAAAATAAGCGAGCGCTTAAAGTCTGTCAGCTGCTAAACACCAAAGGTACAAAAAAAACCTCTAAAACTAATAATTAACAGCAGGGTGTAACACTAAAATATCCAGATATAATAATATAATAAAATGTAATAAAATGGGTGAGACCCAAAATATCAAAATCCAATGAATAAGTATGAGTAACTTAAAGATGGCATAAGAAATATATCATTATTGCATGTAAACACCTCAGATAAAACCAGCTAAGAGATGAATAGGCGTGATATGATATTGGCACATCAATAAATAAAGTAATGAACAGTGATCTAACGTGTCACTATACAGTGACTGATAATGTGCAAAGTACAAAATCAAAGTTCAATATTAAGTTCGTGGGAGATCATGACGATCTTCAGGATCCAGTAATCTGATCCAAATAGGATGGTGATAAATCTCAAAGTGTAAAGATTGCGCACTCACCAGATATGCAATCAATCTGCGCATTTAGAGATATCGATCTCAGAGAACTGGAAATCCCTTCAAGGTCTGGTCAGGCCTGGTATCCCTCACTCTCCGACATCCGCTGCCAGTGTTGGTGGCCCCGCTCTGTGGATGGTGTAAGCTCACAGGGAGCCCCAAAAAGAAGGAGGCCAATAGTGTGCTATCGTTTAAAAAAGGGGGGGTGTATTGCAACCAAAAGTAAAACAAATAACACTGACAGGGGATGGTAATCCAAGATGGCCGCCGGGACCAATGTGATGCCGGTGGCGTATCATCCTGATGCTGCGGCTCCTCCCTGAAGCGTTTGTGCAATGGCACGTATTCATAGGGGGTGTGCATACAGCAATGGACGCTTTACAATGCTTATATAGAGTAGCTGGCGCATGTGCTTTCCACGTGCGTCAATTCCCGATTGTTCCGTGCCTGTGCGCCAGCGCCATTTTGGCATAGTCGGCGGAATGGCACAAGCGCATTGCGCGCGAGCCAATGCACAATTATTCAATGTTTAAGCTCCAGCAACATTTTGGCGTAATCGGCGTGACAGCACATGCGCATGTTCGCACGCACCAATTCCCAAATGTGCAGTATCTATGTGCCGGCGCCATTTTGGCGTAGTCGGCGTAATGGTGCAGGCACCATAATAGTAAAAGAGCAAACAATGTACATTACACTAGGATCACCAGGGAACAAAAAGTATGTCATAACTCACCAAATGTTTGACATAAAAGGATATACTAAAATATGTTATGCAACATATGGTTTATAGTCAAAAGATGGGATAATAGGTAATACGTACATATTGATGCGCCCCAGGGTAATGGTGGTAATAGCCAACCAGTATCCTGTATATCAATGTCAAACTTGCACCAAAGGTAGGGTGCATAGCAAAATATAATATGACAGTAATATAACCATAAGATTATCAACTATTTGGTGATCAAAGTGATGAAATGAGACATAAACATATTTCAATGGATTTGGTACACAAAAACTTATATAAGAATATATAAAACATATATAAAATGTATAATAACATAAAACTGGTCAGTAAGATAAGGATGATAAAAGAAACCATGGGTTATATAAAACTATATGAATACAAAAAAACTGGGCATGTTTATTTAAATAAATACAATATAGAATAAGATAGATAAGAATAGAATAAAACAGAATAAAACTAAAAAGTAAAAAATAATTGTAAAATTCGCAATGACCATAAAAATGGAGGTAAAAATGGAGATAAATGGGAGTAATCAAAATGATATACAGGGAGACAGCCGCTAAAATGATGATATATAATCAAAATGAGTCAAACCAAAGGGAATCAATTGAATTAAAAACCATAAAATTAGCAATATAAATGGGGGACTAGCTAAGATCCTTCCTGACAATCCGGAGGTTACATTTAGGAGAGCTGGACCTCTAAGGAACAAGATAGCCCAAACATCATTGATCCACCTAGTAACGTGACATTTTTTAACAGCATGGTAGGATTCTATCCATGCAATAAATGTGTAATTTGCACTTGCAATGGTCACAGAAAAAGGAAAGCCGAGCAATTTACCTCTTCTACTACTGGGAAAGTTTATGACATCAACAGCTTCATATCTTGTACCAGTAGATACGTAGTTTATCTTTTGCAATGTCCTTGCAAAAAACAATACATTGGTCGTACCACAAGAAGATTACGAGACCGTTTACGAGAGCACGTTTATAACGTGAAAAGGGGCTATAAAGAACATTTGCTCTGAAAACACTACCGATTGCATCATAATAGAGACCCATCCTCCTTAACCTTTATGGGGATAGATATAGTGCCGGCGCCATTGGAGAGGCACTAACAAAAGGAGGGCAGTATCACAGATGGAATCAAAATGGATTTTTGATATGGAGTCTATGTATTCTAAAGGGCTTAATGTGGATATGGATATTAATTGTTTTATTGACAATAGCTAGTCCCCCATTTACACTGCAAATTTTATGGTTTTTATTTCAATTGATTCCCTTTAGTTTGACTCATTTTGACTATATGTCATCATTTTAGCGGCTGTCTCCCTGTATATCATTTTGATTACTCCTGTTTATCTCCATATTTACCTCCATTTTTATGGTCATTGCAAATTTTAAAATTATTTTTTATTTTTTAATTTTATTCTGTTTTATTCTATTCTTATCTATCTTATTCTATATTGTATTTATTTAAATAAACACGCCCAGTTTTTTTGTATTCATATAGTTTTATATAACCTATGGTTTATTTTATCATCCTTATCCTACTGACCAGTTTTATGTTATTATACATTTTATATATGTTTTATATATTCTTATATAAGTGTACCATATCCATTGAAATATGTTTATGTCTCATTTCATCACTTTGATCACCAAACAGTTGATAATCTTATGGTTATATTACTGTCAAAATATATTTTGCTATGCACCCTACCTTTGGTGCAAGTTTGACATTGATATACAGGATACTGGTTGGCTATTACCACCATTACCCTGGGGCGCATCAATATGTACGTATTACCTATTATCCCATCTTTTGACTATAAACCATATGTTGCATAACATATTTTAGTATATCCTTTTATGTCAAACATTTGGTGAGTTATGCCATAATTTTTGTTCCCTGGTGATCCTAGTGTAATGTACTTTGTTCGCTCTTTTATTATTTTGGCGCCTGCGCATGCGCCATTATGCCAACTACGCCAAAATGGCGCCGGCACATAGATACTGCACATTTGGGAATTGGCGCGTGCGAATATGCGCATGTGCCATCACGCCGATTACGCCAAAATGTCGCTGGTGCTTAATCATTGGCGCGCGCATAATGCGCTTGCGCCATTCCGCCGACTACGCCAAAATGGCGCTGGCGCACAGGCATGGAACAATCAGGAATGGGTGCGTGTGGAATGCGCATGCGCCAGCTACTCTATATAAGCATTGTAAAGCATCCATTGCTGTATGCACACCCCCTATAAATACGTGCCATTGCACAAAATGCGTCAGAGAGGGGCCACAGCATCAGGACGCTATGCCGCCGGCACCACATTTGTCCCAGTGGCCATCTTGGAATACCATCACTGGTCAGTGTGATTTGTTTTACTTTTGGTTGCAATAAACACCCCTTTTTTAAATGATATCATGCTATTGGCCTCCTTCTTTTTGGGGCTCCCTGTGAGCTTACACCACCCACAGAGCGGGGCCGCCAACATTGGTAGCAGATGTCGGAGAGTGAGGGATACCAGGCCTGACCAGACCTTGAAGGGATTTCCAGTTCTCTGAGATAGATATCTCTAAATGCACAGATTGATTGCGTATCTGGTGAGTGTGCAATCTTTACACTTTGAGATTTATCACCATCCTATTTGGATCAGATTACTGGATCCTGAAGATCGTCATGATCTCCCAACGCACCTTAATATTGGACTTTGATTTTGTACTTTGCACATTATCAGTCAGTAATAACAGCTTCTAGGAGCTTAAAAAACGCTAATGTGCATGGAGCCTAAAGTAGGAGCATGCAAAATCTGGTGTATAGAAACCAATCAGCTTTCAGGTTTTATTGTCAAAGCCTAATTAAACAAGCTGAAGTTAGAAGCTGATTGGCTACCATTCACAGCTGTACCAAATTATGAGTGTTCCAGTATTAGTAAATCTTCCCCCAAGTCTATTAGCTGAACTAGTGTCAAAGACTGTTTTGAAAACAACATAGAATACAAAAAAGTGAAAAAGGCTAAAATAAAAACCAGGCTTTAAAAAAATGCAAATATTTAGCTTTGAGTACCCTACTTCTAGTAGAAATCACAAAAGATTTGGTAGAAAAAGTAATTGCTGCACTTGTGTGTTGTAATCATGAACCTGACCTTCCACTCTCCTTTACATGAATGAGAAAGGCTTGTGGAGCTCGTAATATGCATCCCATCTGTTCTTATTCAATAGAAATGCATGCAGAATTATCTACATGGCACTAATGTAACCTAGAACCATGAAACAACGTGTTCTACAACACCAGGATACTACATGAATATCAAATGAGAAAGGCTAATTTTAGTTTTGCATAAATTATATTTTAATGCTGAACTCCAAGCAGATGTAAAAGAGTACCAATTAAGGTCATTATGTTTACTTGTTTCAGAAATATTAAATATATTTTAAATGCAACTAGTGTAAGTACTAGCAGTCGACCTGCACTAAAAAGTGAAGATTTGCTATGTTATAGGGAATATTTAGACATGTAAACTGTGTTGAACCCAGGGGCGAACTGACCATTTGTAAACTTGTGCACTGCCCAAGGGCCTGGGGTCAGTAGGGGGCCCCATGAGATGCCCCTAGTACCTTTTTGATAGGCTTTTTTGAGTTTGGGCAAGGACACAGGAGCCCCATGATCCCCTATTGCCCGAGGGCCCCATGAGTTGTCAGTCCGCCCCTGGTTGAACCAGTACCTGGAAAAAATCTTTTGTCCTGATTCCCTCCTGAAAAGTATCAGTGTACTTCCCAGGCCTAGGCACCCCTGTACCTTGAACCACAGAGCTGTAGTTCTGTAGCGTAAGGTACTTTGCTTTGAACTGCTATACTCGTGAAATTTAAAATGCGACTTGATGATGTCACTATCTTGCTGTTCACTCCTTTTCTTGCTGGAGTGAAACCTGATAGTGCAAGCATCTTTCTGCTTTTCATTCATTCTGTAGACATGCACTCACTGTACCTCTCCTTCTCCTGCTTGATCATTACCCTATGAGTCATCATATCAGCCATGACATTGTCAAAAGAGTGCATTTTCAACAGCATTTTAATACATTATAAAGTACCCAGTAGCGTCAAATAAGCTGAATATAAAGGTTGACATTGGAATTTTTAGAGACACACTAGCCACTAGAAGCAATAAGGTTCTTCCTATGCTTTGTACCATAACCATTCTTTTCTTTTCCTTTTACACTTTACTTCATTATGGAGGTTCTAATTCATTAATAATCTCTATAAAATGGCCACTGCAGGAAAAAGATACATATGGCTAAGAAGCTAAGTGCTTTGGTAGCAGGGTAAAAGTATAATTACAAGTCATGTAGAAGCAGGGCTATTTGAGTTCTTTGTAGTCTCCAGGTCTGGCAGTCTTGTGGCCACTGCAATCTATTTTTTTTTCAAGTATTTTATTGAGTACAGAAGGGATACAGCAAGAAACAAACATTGTGTAGAGCATTGGTACTTTTGGTAAAAAAAAGGTCCGTTAACACTGCATATTATGGTAGGACTAAGTATCACATAACATTGATGTGGATCCAGCTGGTCTAGTGGTGACTTCCACTGCTGGTGATGTTTTTAGTGGTGGTAATTAGAGATGAGCGAATTATTCAAAAATTTGATTCGGCTGATTCGCCGAATTTGCGGGAGAAATTCGATTCGATGCGAATTTATTCGCTGCGAATTTAACTTATTAAAAGGGTTTCTAGGCTTCAGAGAGCCTTTATATTAGTGCAGAACACTGTACCTTTAATTTAAATGCCCTTGGAGTCTGCTGGGGAAGAGAAATAATACTGTCAGTCAGTATGACATGCAGATGAGTGCCGTCGATCTTAGAATCACCGCACACTTCACTCATTTGGGCAGTCACGGGGCACGACGAAGAAGAAGAAGAATGAAAAGAAGAATGAAAAGAAGAGGAAGAAGAATGAAAAGAAGAAGAAGAAGAATGAAAAGAATAATGAAAAGAAGAAGAAGAAGAATGAAAAGAAGAAGAAGAAGAATGAAAAGAAGAAGAAGAATGAAAAGAAGAATGAAAAGAAGAAGAAGAAGAATGAAAAGAAGAAGAAGAATGAAAAGAAGAAGAAGAATGAAAAGAAGAATGAGAAGAAGAATGAAAGGAAGAATGAAAAGAAGAATGAGAAGAATGAAAAGAAGAATGAAAAGAAGAAGAAGAAGAATGAAAAGAAGAAGAAGAATGAAAAGAAGAATGAAAAGAAGAAGAAGAAGAATGAAAAGAAGAAGAAGAAGAATGAAAAGAAGAATGAAAAGAAGAAGAAGAAGAATGAAAAGAAGAAGAAGAAGAATGAAAAGAAGAATGAAAAGAAGAATGAGAAGAATGAAAAGAAGAAGAAGAAGAATGAAAAGAAGAATGAAAAGAAGAAGAAGAAGAATGAAAAGAAGAAGAAGAAGAATGAAAAGAAGAATGAAAAGAAGAAGAAGAAGAATGAAAAGAAGAATGAAAAGAAGAAGAAGAAGAATGAAAAGAAGAAGAAGAAGAATGAAAAGAAGAATGAAAAGAAGAATGAGAAGAATGAAAAGAAGAATGAAAAGAAGAAGAATGAAAAGAAGAAGAAGAAGAATGAAAAGAGGAATGAAAAGAAGAAGAAGAAGAATGAAAAGAAGAAGAAGAAGAATGAAAAGAAGAATGAAAAGAAGAAGAAGAATGAAAAGAAGAAGAAGAAGAATGAAAAGAAGAAGAATGAAAAGAAGAAGAAGAATGAAAAGAAGAAGAAGAAGAAGAAGAAGAATGAAAAGAAGAAGAAGAATGAAAAGAAGAAGAATTCCAGTACAGCAAAAAGTGTATCTGCAGAGAGCTCCGCTATTTCTGACAGTTCTCTGACAGTTCCTTCACATTTACAGCGGTTGAAACATTGTATCTATTTATTTCCGAATAAAAACATCTGTATCCTAAATGGAAATAAATAGATACAATGTTTCAACCGCTGTAAATGAACTGTCAGAACTGTCAGAGAACTGTCAGAAATAGCGGAGCTCTCTGCAGTGACACTTTTTGCCGGCTGATCGGGGAAAATTCGATTCGTGCATCCGAAGTTTGCTAAAATTCGGATTCGGTGCGAATCGAATTTTTCCTAATATTCGAAACGAATTCCACTTCGCCAAGTTCGATTCGCTCATCTCTAGTGGTAATCAATACTTTCAAAGGCGCAATCATATAGAACTAGGGCAGGGAGAAAGGTGAGTTACATGCCAAATAGGTAGTATTATGTTTGGAACTAAATTTACCTATGCTTAGAGTTCTAGGCAGGGATCATCAAAGCCTGGGGAAGAAAGTGTTCAGTCCATGAATTCCACAGCTTTGTGTATTTGGGTATTCTTTCTTTTATAGTAGCTTCTATATAGTAGCTTCTATTTTCCCATGAATCATGGCTTGTGGTATTTTATTTTTGGTCTCTGTAAGACTGACTTCAAAGTCTTCCAGGCCTTTGCAACCCTTTGCTTAGCAGCAGTGGTAATCTGCGATATCATTTTATATTGCATCCTTGTGAGCTCTATGTGTTTTTGTTGGGAAGAGCTGGTTGGAGCAGGAAGAAGGATTTTCCCAAAAAGTGTCAACAGCAACCCAAACACTTACAGTGAGGAACAGAAGTATTTGAACACCCTGCGATTTTGCAAGTTCTCCCACTTAGAAATCATGGAGGGGTCTGAAATTCACATTGTAGGTGCATTCCCACTCTGAGAGACAGAATTAAAAAAGAAAATTCAGGAAATCACATTGTATGATTTTTAAAGAATTTATTTGTCTTGCACTGCTGAACATAAGTATTTGAACACCTAAGAAACAGCAAGAATTCTGGCTCTCAAAGACCTGTTACTGTGCCTTTAAAAAGTCCACCTCTACTGCACTCATTAATCTAACTTACTAGCACCTGTCTGAGCTCTTTAAAGACACCTGTCCACCCCACAGTCAGTCAGATGCCAACTACTACCATGGGCAAGACCAAAGAGCTGTCAAAAGACACCAGAGACAAAATTGTGGACCTCCACAAGGCTGGAAAGGGCTACGGGGCAATTACCAAGCAGCTTGGTGAAAATAGATCAACTGTTGGAGCAATTGTTAGAAAATGGAAGAGGCTAAAGACTGTCAATCTCTCCCTCGAACTGGGGCTCCATGCAAGATCTCACCTCGTGGGGTATTACTGATGATAAGAAAGGTGAGGAATCAGCCAGAACTACAAGGGAGGAGCTGGCCAATGACATGAAGAGAGCTGGGACCACAGTTTCAAAGGTCACTGTCGGTAGAACACTACGCCGTCATGGTGTCAAATCATGCATTGCACGGAAGGTTCCCCTGCTAAAGTCATCACATGTCCAGGCCCGTCTGAAGTTTGCCAATGACCATCTGGATGATCCAGAGGAGGCATGGGAGAAAGTCATGTGGTCAGATGAGACCAAAGTAGAACTTTTTGGTCTAAACTTCACTCGTCGTGTTTGGAGGAAAAAGAAGGATGATTTGCATCCCAAGAACATCATCCCTACTGTGAAGCATGGGGGTGGTAACATCATGCTTTGGGGGTGCTTTTCTGTGAAGGGGACAGGACGACTGCACTGTATTAAGGAGAGGATGAATGGGGCCATTTATTGTGACATTTTGAGAAAAATCTCTGTTCTAGGAAGGTGAAAGGATTCACTTAACATGGAGAACAATAAAAGACCGTTAGGGCCAGATAGGTGATAGAGACAGGTGAAGCCTAAGCTTAAACATCTGCATGTAGTGAAGGAAAGGCCCCTCAAGCCTGCAGACCCAGGCAGAGACTGCCATATACTTCTGAATGAGTGGATTTGCAGTTGTGTGTGGCTTGAGGGACCTCTCTTTCACTACATGCTGATGTTTCCGGCAGGCACTTTCAGCAGTTGGAGATTGATTGGGATCCTCTAGAAGCCTGAGCAGCACATATATTTGTGCGCATGGAAGCTCTGGCTGGGTAAAAGGATGGATGGTGAGTTAAGGATAGTAGTAGAAGATGTTGGGAGAGCAATTTGGATTAGTATTTTATGCAATCCCACAGCCGCAGGGAGTGAAGCTTGATGGAGCTAAAAATTGAAGCCCTCTCAATAGGTTAGAGCCATAATATACGAGGGATCTTCAAAAAGTTTCCACACTTCTATACATATATATATATGTTTTAAAAAGTGCAGAAACTGTTTAAAGAACCCTCATATTATCAATAGCAGGGGGGTTGCAGTCGACCGCTTCTAACCCAACCCACAACAGGACTTCTAGGTGGCATGTTATTTGGTCAACTGAGTTAACTGCACTGCTTGGAAGTATCTTGTTAAGTGTGGAAGGCCCAGGCTCCCTTGATGTCTAGACAAAAATAGGGTTGCTTTGGGTAATCTAGACCTAGTTGGCTTCCAAATGTAGGAGAGAAAGTGCCTTTGCATAATCCAGAGGTAGTGTGTGGGGATGGCTACAGGTATTACTCTAAAAAAGTATAGGATTTTGGGTAAAAGTGTAATTTTAAAAAGTGTAATTCTACCTAGCCAGATTGGCAGAGAGCAACATTGTACCATTAGGCTGGTGAGCTTTCTCTGCATAGAAGGGTAGTTGGCTTGGTACAGTGTTTTGTATGTTAGGTTGATGCTTGGGTAAGGCAAATGATGAGGCATCCAGCAGAATGAGAATGCTAACTGTAACTGTAGCCAGGTTGTCTGCCAGCTGTGTGCAGCTCTTTCACCCCCCCCCTCCCCACACACACACACACACACTGTTATGCATAGACAGGCTCTATGCTTCTGTGCTGGCTCGGAGCTTCTGCTCTGGGGATCAGAGCAGCTGTGTGTTTTTCTCCTGGCAGTAGCGGTGCCAGAGCCTTGAGACACATGTAATCCCCAAGCAGTGTTGTGCTATAGAGAGAAATAGACTGTGAACTACAGCACCCAGAAAGCCCAGAACGTAGAGGAGGAGAGGACAGACTTTTTCCATGGCTTTTGGGTTACAAGTCAGGGCTTTTGCAGTGTGGGGAACAGAGAGTGCAGATCTGTTGGTGGGGTGTCTATGCTTACACCAAAGAGCCGGAGGACTGAGTCGCTGAAAGGCCTTTTGCTGTGCTGGGACTGGATCCAGAGGGACCTATTGCCATGTGTGTGCCTACAGCAAGTGAGAACCGGTGAGAGTCTGAGCACTGGGACTGAGCCTTGTGAGGATCTGATCGTGAGGGCTGAGCCACCGAGGATGGGATTCCTGAGGACAGTGGCCAAGCATTCTAGGCAAAATTCACTGTGTGCCAGAATTGGTGAGCGGAATATACTGTGTTTATCCCATCCCTGTTAGCAGCTTAATGCTCATAGAGAGAGCCCATTACTTACCAGCCCAACAGTCATTCACTGCATGCAGTTCTAAAGAGATAGTAACAAGTGCGCCATCATACAGACGGGCCCCAACGTTAGCAAGTTCAGAATTGTATATTTAGACACCAGGTATTAAATAACCACCTTACAGGGGTAATCCATTCAGGAACACTTAAGTATACCCATAACCAGGGGTATAATCAGATAGTGCACTCTGCGACACTTGGCTACAGAAAAATTTAAACCAATCGCACAACTTTTGACTAGTTACTGCTGAAAGTTACAATGAGGCCTTTCATTGTGCCATTTATACTCTTCACAGTTTATGCTGTTCTTCATACCAGTTTAACTTGGATTAGTTTTATTATGATCTAGGTTAATCTGCCATATTATAGACTAGTATTTAATTTAGTTAGTTTAACGCATTCAAACCTATTAAGATGCCTGTTTATTGCTTTGTTCATTTCACTTACCTGCCTTGCCACAACATATTCACTTTATCTACTGTCAAGTAGGTTTGGTTTATTTACTGTGTGCTAATATCGTATGGTATACCAACACTTATGTTACAACCAGGTGTGTCAGAACAGATGAAGAGTTGTAGCAGAACAGACAACCCATAATACCAAGTGGCTCCTTTGGGGCTAAAAGCTAAATAATGAATGGAGCACAGGTGTTCACTGAAATCTATTTTCTAACATCCTTACATACTGCCGATTCTATAGCTTAAGGATTTTACTGCCAGAGTTCCTGATGACCCTAAAGTTAGGTGAGTAAACCCAAAACCTAAGATGTACTAAAATAGTAACTTACAGTAACTATGTGAGAATTATTCCTAGATAAATATGCAGCATGTCAAACATTTCTTATTTTGAGATTTTTTTTTTCCAAAAAATATTTTTATTAGAAGAAAGAAGGCATAACAGTGCATATACAGTTATGGAAGAGAATTTTTAAGTCCCATCAAGGCAAAATAATACTGAATCCTTTTAAAATTCAAGTTTTATTGATACTTTATGGCAGTATTAAAAGGAGAAATGATTCAGCACTCAAGTAGAACTTTTTTTAATGTTACCCAAATCTTCTAAACCAATTTATGTCCACTAACTCAAGTGAAAAATAAACGATAATTGCACACATTGCTTCATGCATTTTAAATTAATCTTGGCATGTAATGCAATGTTAACAGTCTACAAAATTCATTTTTAAAGTGGATTTAATGGTTTATTCTTAAAGGTTGCAGACTTCTGGCAGGTCATAACTCCTGGCACAAAAAAACATAACCTGTTGTTTAATTCTATTAGATATTTCATCAGCTAAAATTATTGTAATTGCACAGTACAAATGAAACTTTCCTATAACCAGATTATTCATAAAGGAAACATCTACAAAACCCATAAACTTCACCCGCATTCCTTTTTCTATAAAAAAACAACATACCTGCCTGCTGAAACATATACACACTTTCATTTTATTGTACTGTGTTCTCACTACTGCCCATGTGTTGTAGTGGAAAAACTGCCCTTTTGTTGCCTATGTATTATATTCTCTATTACTTCCTCCTTCCCATCAGGAATCAAGGAGTTCTAAACATTGCCATGAATGTCTGTGATAGCCTGACCACAAATACAAAGCAGTGCTGGCATTTAACCCTTTCACTGCTGGAGACTTTTTAAAATAATTTTTTTGCCCACAAGTAAATAGATAACAAATATGTAAAATCTTAAAATTGTGTACTCCTGTGAAATGGCAGTAAACTATGGAACCCAACATTGTCCAATGGTGGTGCTTTAAAGGACTTTACAGCTCATCGATTTAGAGTTAACAGTGAATGATGGTTTGATAATTATTGCTCTCATGTGTTACTGAACTCCTACCATTTTCCATCCTGACACCCTCAATGGAGATGCTGTGCAACCATGAGGGATAGGTGAGCCTGGGACACATGGCATGGGAATCAAGTCTGCGGGTGGGGTGCTGTGAGCAGGGGCGGACTGACCATTTGGAAACTCGGGCACTGCCCAAGGGCCCGGGGTCAGTAGGGGGCCCCATGAGATGCCCCTGGTACCTTTTTCATAGGCTTTTTTGAGTTTGGGCAAGGACACAGGGGCCCCATGATCCCCTATTGCCCGGGGGCCCCATGAGTTGTCAGTCCACCCCTGGCTGTGAGCCCACTCTTTCATTCAAAGGGGGCTGGGTTATCTATGCTTTGTAATTTACACAAATCCCAGGATTTTCTGCAAACCCATGGCAGTTGGAAACCTGAACTGCATGTATATTTGTTTATGTGCAATGTGTGATGTAGCAGAGGTAAAGAAAGTGATCTCAAAGAGCAGACACTGGCTAAAACTAGCCATGGTTAGCTCAGTTTTCTCTTGTTCAGTCTGCAGTCTGAACAAAAGAAAATCAAGTGCTTCTTCCATCCAAACTGAATCGCCACTGATGACTTATGCATTCCACAGCTGTGGCACCTACAGCTGCCTGAATAGAGTGGCACTGATGAATTGATTCAGTTACTATACAGACAATAATTTTTCTCAGTGGATTTTTAAATTTACTTTTGTTGAGCTAAATGGTGCTTAAAAGTTGTGCATTTTTGAACTATCCGAGTTACTATCAGAACCAAAAGTGTTGCAAATGCTTCATGTATTTGGTGTAATATATTAACAAGAGGGATAAGAAAAGTGTTGCAGCTGCTTTATTGAATTCCCCTTTTCTGTACTAAAATTTACCTATATTGAGACAATCAAGACCTATCTATACAAAAGACCTCTGTTTTATAGACCTTTTTTTAAAAAAAAAACAAAAACAAACATTCACATTTTTCATTTTAGTGTACTGTTTTAATAATAACTTGCCTATCTTTTTGTTTTAAGCTGATGATACACTATATTGCCAAAAGTATTGGGACGCCTGCCTTTACACACCCTCCCAGTCTTAGTCCGTAGGGTTCAATATTGAGTTGGCCCACCCTTTGCAGCTATAACAGCTTCAACTGTTCTGGGAAGGCAGCCCACAAGGTTTAGGAGTGTGTCTATGAGAATGTTTGACCATTCTTCCAGAAGCACATTTGTGATGTCAGGAACTGATGTCAGATGAGAAGGCCTGGCTCGAAGTCTCTGCTCTAATTAATCCCGGTGTGTAGTCATGCTGGAACAGGAAGTGGCCATCCCAGGGGCGGACTGAAAACTCATGGGGTCCCCGGGCAATAGGGGATCATGGGGCCCCTGTGTCCTTGCCCAAACTCAAAAAAGCCTATGAAAAAGGTACCAGGGGCATCCAATGGGGCCCCCTACTGACCCCAGGCCCTCGGGCAGTGCCCGGGTTTCCAAATGGTCAGTCCGCCCCTGGGCCATCCCCATACTGTGCCCACAAAGTTGGGAGCATGAAATTGTCCAAAATTTCTTGGTATGCTGACACCTTAAGAGCTCCCTTTTCTGGAACTAAGGGGCAAAGCCCAACCCCATGAAAAACAACCCCACACCATAATCCCCCCTCCACCACACTTTAAATTTGGTACAATGCAGACAGGCAAGTATCGTTCTCCTAGTAACTGCCAAACCCAAACACATCGATCGGATTGCCAGAAAGAGAAGTGTGATTCATCACTCCAGAGAACACGTCTTCACTGCTCTAGAGTCCAGTGGTGGCGTACTTTACACCATTGCATCCGACGCTTTGCATTGCACTTGGTGATGTAAGGCTTGGATGCAGCTGCTAGTCCATGGAAACCCATTCCATGAAGCTCTCTATGCACTATTGTTGTGCAACTCTGAAGGCCACACGAAGTTTGGAGGTCTTTAGCTATTGACTCTGCAGACAGTTGGAGACTTATGCGCACTGTGTGCTTCAGCATACGCTGACCCCGCTCTATCATTTTATGTGGCCTATCAATTCGTGGCTGAGTTGCTGTTGTTCTAAGTTGCTTTCACTTTGTTGTAATATCACTAACAGCTGACTGTGGAATATTTAGTAGTAAGGAAATTTCACGGATGGACTTATTGCACAGGTGACAACCTATCACAGTCCAATGCTTGAATACACTGAGCTTCAAAGAGCAACTCATTCTTTCACAAATGTTTGTAGAAGCAGTCTGCATGCCTAGGTGCTTGATTTTATACAAGTGTGGCCATGGAGGTGATTGGAACGCCTGGATTCAATGATTTGGAGGGGTGTCTCAATACTTTTGGAAATACAGTGTATGACAACCACATGAACAGAATCTACACTGACTGGTTCCCAGTTTTTCATGTAGAAATTTTTTGTGTAAAAAAATATTTAGTTTACAATAAATAATTTTTTATAAATGTTTTTAAACGTTTTTTATTTCTTTTCTCAAAGCATTGTTACAGCTGCAGCTTGTGTGAGGCACAGCTGTCACAATGCAATGCAATGCATGAGACAGTGACAGTTGAAGCGTATAGATTTTTTTTTTTGTAAACAAGCCCATGGGACCCCCATGATTGGCTATCATGGAGATAATATGATCAGAGACCCCTATTCACAAATGTGCCTTTATTTGTGTTTTAGGTGCAGTGCATTATTGGTGCAGTGCATTGAAAAAAAAAGTCCTTCATGCTGCATCTTTGATGTGCTTTCATCAAAAGGCATGTTCTATAGAGTTCAATGGGAATGCACATAAAATTCTCGCAAAATGCACTTAAAACGCATTGCACAGATGTTAACCAGACCCTAGAATGATAGTTTTACAATAGAACAGATCAAAATTCTGTCTTTGGTCTTGATTAATGTTAAGCTACTCATTATGGTCGAGAACAAATTATGCTACAGTATTGTTTGAGAAAAAACCTTAGGTTTTATTGTTCTAAATACGAATCTGGTTACAATATCTGGCAATATAAAGGCTTTCCCACAACAGACTCCTGAGACTGCTCATTATTTTTGGGATTAAAATTAGACACTGTTTGTATGAGGTTATTGTTGAACAATTGTTGTTTAGTATAGGTATTTACATAGCGCCATCAATGTCTGCACCTCTATACATATATATTGTACATTCACATCAGTCTCTGCCCTCAAGGAGTTAAAATCTAAGATCCCAAACTCACATTCATACATATGTAGCACTACCCCCTTAGGAGTTGCTGAATTGATTTTGGGTTCCCTGTGGATCTGGACCCCACTCTAAAAGCCCAGCTCCTGCTGACACCACAGTCTTAACTGAAATAAATCACCACCAGAAAGTGAATTCACACACAGGTTGAAGTAAACTCAGTAAGAGGTTTATAACGATCTTCAATATGGCTTGGTTACACAGTATAAATATAATTGAAATGTATAAAATTATTTGTTACTTGTGTCACTTAGAATTTAAGGAAAAGACAACACTTATCACAAAATCTCGATTAGTATTAACAGGCCTGATTTTCAGAAACTAACCCAATACTTTCAGCCGGAGGTGGTCTTACAGTCCCCAGTGAGCAGCTAGGACTATCAAATAGGTAGACTAGCTCACGTTGGGCCCTCAGGACCTGATGGCAATGAGATAGCCTGAAATGTGGAAAAGAGCTCTTTACCCCCCAAAAAACAATATTCTTTAAAGGCAATGAAGAGTCTTCTGCGTGCCTGATGGGGCCCAGTTGGTGCACAGTAAAGAGAAGGGTGGACTGTAATTCTCTGAGGAACAGTGTAATAAAGAGAGGGAAGAATAACACTCCCCTTATCAGCAGCAATTTTACAGATGTAATGTTCCTTTAAGGCATTAGTCACCAGTGAATCTAAAGTAACAAGTGGCCAATCTGGTAAAAGTGATTTTTTGCACAGGGTAACTCGTCTTTGGACTACAAGACTTTTGGCACAATAGGAAAAGGCCTCCTTAGCAGAGTGAATGGATTATGATGGTGACTTCAGCGGTGGTTCAGCCTGTGGACTGACTGCATTGCTATCAGTTGTGATGATAAGGCTGTGCTAAGTGTAGTCAGACAATGGCAGCTAAAGGAACTAGGCCGCAACTTCGAATAACTATGTGCAATGTCCGTGACCTGTGTGCAGGAAAATAGCAAAGGCAGAGCAGGTGTCAATGCTCTAATCGTTGACCCGAGTGATGGTGTCTGGTGAATCTTGGCAGTCTCTCTCTCTCTTTTGATAAGGCCTCCGCACACTCTCCGGTCCCGCCTGCAGCATTCCTTCCGGTAACCAGCTAGCAGATTAACTTTCTCCACGATGTGGTAAGGTCAACGATCAGCAGAATCTCCTTGCCTCCTCTCTTTCTCTCTTTACACTGCTTGGTCTGGTTCTCCCACAGTCAGTGCACTCCTCTCTCCAGATTTCTACCCTCTCACTTCCTGCCTCATTTCCCGGGCTTTCACATATATATGCCCTCTGCCCACACACCAGCTCCTCAGGGAAATGTAGTTCTTTACTACACTGTTCCTTGGCAAAGTCCTGCGATTCAGCATACAAGTTCCATGGGGCTGCTCTACAAAGTGTGAATGCCACTGTTCTGCAGGACACCGCCATCTTGTGTTTGTTTTAATATCCTGCATCCTATTAGCAGGGTGTTACACATACTAGGGTCAATTTAGACAGGAGCCAATTAACCTGCTAGCATTTCTTTGGAGTGTGGAAGGAAACCCACACAGGCATAGGCAGAACATGCAAACTCCAGGCAGGCAGTGCCATGGTTGGGATTAAATCTGATGACCCTAGTGCTGCCAGATGGAAGTGATAACCACTTAGCCAATTTACTGTCCAATCAATGTTACTGCTACAAAAGATACACATTTTGTGTGGCAAACCCTGCCGTTCATGGACCCAGTGATTTAATGCAGGATTATATTGCCACAGTAATGAAGTAGCCATAATGCACTGCCTGGCCTTTTAACTTGGATCAGGTGGCTTGGAAGGGCCAATAAGAGATATTTTAGATAAGTCATCCCCTCACTATAAAAGATTGTGTTCCCAGTAGCCATTTAGAAATGTGCATTAGATGTGATAGGGAAAGCAAGGGAAGTTCTGCTGATAAAGTTCCTTCACTAGTGTGGGGCTTGTAGGTAATGTTTTCCTAAAGTCGATGAGGCGGAGGCAAGGATTTTTATTTTTTTAATAGCTGGTAATTTAAGGTAACTTTCCAATTGTTTACAAGAAAACAATATACAAAAAGCATTTCAACCATGGTAGATAAATGCAAAGTAAATATGCTATTATAGGCTTCTTGGCCTGAGAACATACAGCGTAAAAGAAATGGAGTTTGAGGAATGGCAGAAAATGAAAAAAGATTGTGGAAAATAATAAGAGAGTAGAAAGATATTGGTAATGTCCAGTTGATAAAGACATCAGTGTCAACATATTTATCCAGGGTGTCACTATAAGGTCTGATTAATGAGATTCCAGGGTTTCATATGGCATCAAGAATGTTATGGCCATTAAGAGCTTCATTAATTGAACCTCCCCTATACAAGTACAGAGATCACTTTGCGTTGTTGGCAAAGTTCTTTTCCAATTCAGTGCTATCAGGCATTTGGAGAGAGTCAGTATATGAGCTTAGAGTTGTTTAGTCTTAAGGAATATATCCATTAAGGATACTGCTGGAAGGTAAGGTAAGGTATTTGATTTGGGGATATTGGATTGTTAGTAAGTTTAGAAATTCAAGACATCACAGTAAGCCAGAATGGCACAATTTTTCAACAGGTCCAGGAGAGATGGAATAAAGTGCTCACTGCTTCTCCCCAACTCCAGAAATGGAGAGGAAAATTGAATGAAGATGTTTTTAGGGGAGTCCTCTTAATATAAAGAGTACATAGAACGCTTAACCTTACACCATATAGTGGACCATACTGTATAGGGGTGTCCCCAGTCTTAATCTGTTTCCCAGTTAAGTATATACATTTCTGTTCAAAATAATAGCAGTCAGACATCACTAACCTGATCAATCATTATTTTTGGTAGAAATGATATTTCTACATGGCAAATAATTTACTAGCAGGCGTAGTAGAGTAAAAGAAATCCAACAGACCCAACAGTCATGACATGCATGCTGCTGATTCTGTGTAATTGAATCACTAATTGAAAGGGGCATGTTCAAAATAATAGCAGTGTGGAGTTCTATTAGTGAGGTCATTCATTCTTTGAAAAACAGGTGGCAATTATTGCCCTTATTTAAGGAAGGAAGGCAGCAAATGTTGTACATGCTGGTTACTTCTCTCTGAAATTCTGAGGAAAATGGGTCGTTCCAGACATTGTTCAGAAGAACAGCGTACCTTGATTAAAAAGTTGATTGGAGAGGGGAAAACATATAAAGAAGTGCAAAAAATGATAGGCTGCTCAGCTAAAATGATCGCAAATGCTTTAAAATGACAACCAAAACCTGAAAGACGTGGAAGAAAGCGAAAAACTACCATTCGAATGGATAGAAGAATAGCCAAAATGGCAAGGACTGGCCTAAATTGACTGGCCTAAAGAGAAATGGCGCAACATTTTGTGGACTGATAAAAGTAAGATTGTTCTTTTTGGGTCTAGTGGCCGGAGACAGTTTGTCAGACGACCCCCAAACACTGAATTCAAGCCACAGTACACTGTGAAGACAGTGAAGCATGGTTGTGCAAGCATCATGATATGGGGATGTTTCTCATACTACGGTGTTGGGCCTATTTATCGCATACCAGGGATCATGGAGCAGTTTAAATACATCAGAATACTTGAAGAGGTCATGCTGCCTTATGCTGAAGAGGAAATACCCTTGAAATGTGTGTTCCAACAAGACAACGACCCCAAATACACCAGTAAACGTGCAACATCTTGGTTCCAGACCAACAATATTGACGTTACGGAGTGGCCAGCCCAATCCCCGGATCTTAATCCAATAGAAAACTTGTGGGGTGACATCAAAAATGCAGTTTCTGAGGCAAAACCAAGAAATAGAGAAGAACTGTGGAATGTAGTCCAATCATCCTGGGCTGGAATACCTGTTCACAATTGCCAAAAGTTGGTTGACTCCATGCAACACAGATGGACAGCAGTTCTCAGAAACAGTGGTTATACAACTAAATTTTAATTAAGTGATTCAAAGGAAAGCAAAATCTTCAAACATTTTTCAGTTTATATAGTGAATGTTTGAGTTTGTAAAGAAGAATACAAACACTGCTATTTTTTTGAACAGTCTAATATTCACTTTTCTTCAATTTTTTTTAGAGGAACAACACAAATTTGATATATTTTTCTTCATGTTTTCATTTGGAATAGAATGTGTAGTGTTCCCAATGCATTTGTGTGTATGGAAATAAAAGCTATTAGAAGGATTTTGAGCTTTATTCACTTTTTTCAACACACTGCTATTATTTTGAACACAACTGTATGTGTGCTTCAGAAATGGGTCCATTGGTATGGCCACTAGGAGTTTGTGGATACCAGAGATTAACCTCTTTCTGGATGGCCCATCTACACAGGTCAATTAGAAGGATGTGAGTAGTGAAAACTGTTATGTAGGTGAGACTATCTGTCTCCTGAAATTTCTTGTAAAGAACATCCGTTAGAGAAGGTCTCCATCTGGAACATTAATAGAAGAGCTCCATAGTAGGGAGTTGGGGTGGGTGGGGGCAGAAATAACTCTGTCCATTTGGTAAAAGCTGGGAAAATAGACCAGGAGATATGACTTCTTACCTAAGTTGCCAGAGAGTATTTGTAAACATCTGGGACTGCAAGGCCTCCCTGGGTTTCAGAGGCAAAAAGGACGGACTTGGGAAGTCTATGAGATTTATAATTCTAGATAAATTCTAGATAAAGTTCAAGTTTGTACTCTTTTCAATTTGTAGTATTTTCATTTTAACAGATGCTATAAGTCTCAGTAGTGACAGTGGCAGTGTTTTCCATGTATGTAGGAATTGGGTAATATTTTTAAGTATACCTGGAAAATTATGTTCGTATCAAGTGTGGTATGAGAGCATTAGCTGGACCCCAAGGTATTTAAAGGATGTGGATTTCCATGTGAATTTCAGGATTTCAGATGGAGGATTGTGGACTGGGGCTGAAGCCCTTTGACATGTGTAGCTGCACTGTCCAGCTCCTGTACATTATTTGTGGCTTTTGTCTATCCAATACTATACTCTAATGTTAAATTAAACATAACATTTGTCTCTCAACTATTTCATACAATGGTGCCTAACCAAGCTTCTTGCATACTGCCCAACCAATATTTGTGGCTATTGTCCCTCAGATAATATACTCTAATTTTTATTTTATTTCATATTTAAGATAATACTTGCCTTTCTGTTTGCTGCCCGTTTAAATGCATGCATGCTGTCCTGACGATGGTCTATTTCCACCAAACATACCTGAAGTCTATGTTTTGAAAATGTTTGGAATAATTGGGAATACAAGGATGTGAGGGGGTTCAGGGAAATTGGGGTTGTGGTTTTGAAGTGTCTTTTACATTTTATTACAGTTTTATGACAATGCAATGTTGTACTGTAAAATATTTTTTTTCACAAGCTGTACTAAAAATGCTGTGCCACTGGCCAATTGGTACAAAGTTGAGGGTGTTATTTTGCTTTAGGAGAACTTTCCTGTAATTTTTAAATGTGTTGTGGCTTCTACTTTCATTTTTCAGTTTTGGCCTTTCATCATTGGATACAAAATCAGGTGTTGCAGCCAAAGCCTTTTTTGTGTTGTAATGAATCAGATTAGGGTACTCAGGGCCGTCTTTAACATGGGGCAAAAGGGGCAGCTGCCCTGGGCTCTGTCATTGCTGTGGGGCTCAATGCAGCTGCCCTTTCAGCCCGCAAATTGTAGCCACCCCCCGCCCTATGATGACACTGCAGACCAACCAGATATACGGAAGCAGTGCTGTAATTTATTCCCCAGCCAGCAGGAGAGGGGACGAGGCAGGGAGCTCCACTGACACTCTAACCCAGCCCCATGCAGCCTGTATGGTCAGGAGGAGGCCGCGGCCCACGGCTACAGTAGGAGTTGGGTTCAGATTCAGAATGGGAGCGGTTAGCAGTAGCACTGAGGCCCCTGGCTGGACCATGGATCGGATGGTGAGCTGGTGTCAAGGTCTTACCTTTCCTCAGGGCTTCTGCTGCTCCATGTGCTGGCATCCATCTTAGGTGTCTGCAAAGCATTGTGGGATCCTTTATGCTTTCAGCCTCTGTGGCTCCTCCCCCAGGAGGTGGCAGCTTATCACATATAAGTCTGCTGTTTGTAGCTGTCCATTGCATTTGTGTCCTGTCTGTTGCACAGCAGCAAGCTCCTGTTTAGTTCTCATTGCTCTCCTGGATACCGACTCGGCTTTGGCAAGACTCCTTCCTGGCTTCTGACCCCGGTTCTGGCGACCATCCTTCCTGGCTTCTGACCCCGGCTCTGACAATCATCCTTCCTGGCTTCTGACCCCAGCTCTGGCGACCATTCTTCCTGGCTTCTGTCCTACCAAGTCATCCAATGTTGCTGTTGGACTTGCATAGACTCTGTCTTGTTTTTGTACAATAAACCTACCTTTAATTGCACCTCCTTGTGTGTCTGGCTCCTCGCTCCCTGACAGCTGGCTACAGGTAGGTCCTTCTCCCCAATGGTCAATAGGCTGACTGTTTTGACAGATTGTTTCCTAACCCTGATCTGTGGTGTTCACAGGGCCACCCCCCCCCCCCCTGGCAGTGGCACATCTTTCCACTGGCTGCTATTGCTTGATGGCAGGCTTTAAATGTTGATGTGCACAGTGCAAATTGGAATAGATCTGAATGTGGGTGCATCCAAACAGCAGGCAAAATATTTATCTGGCTGCAAAGCAGTGCTCCTATCTATTGCCATATCTGAGATGTCCAATCTTTATTTTATCCTAAGGCTGAAAGTGGTTTTAAGGGGTAAAAGGTTTTTACCTTCATGAATTCTATGCATGAAAGTAAAAAACCTTCAGCCTAGGTTCACACTTGTGCGGTGCACAGTCACGCTCTCTGCTCACAGCAGAGAGGAGAACTCAGCGGTCATGTGATCGCTGAGTTCTTGCACTTAAAGCCAGCAGGGTACAGATGCAGCATCCACCTAGGTAAGTATGATGGGAAAAAAACAAAAAACAAATTTCTCTTTTAATTATTAGTATGTGTTTGTTTTTTTTGGGGGGGTGGGATGCTGGAGTGAAGAGCAAAATTGTATGTGGGTGGGGGAGGGGGGCAGAAAAATGTTTGCCCAGGGTCCAATCAATATTAAAGACGGCCCTGGGGGTACTGTTGTATTTAAAGGGATTGAGAAGAAAAATGAACAAAGCATATCCTCATATAAAGTTTACTTTACTCAATGCATAGCAACTAGCTGCTCTTGCATTCTCCTGCAATCTGCAGCTATCACTTCTGAAATTTCCTCGACACCAAGCAATTCATGGTAACAGCCAACCCCCCTACTTCTAGCATACAGGAGGGGTTGTAGTAGACTCAAATTAGCATGTTTCTCATTGAGACCCATGTGTCAGATTACATTCAGCCAGGGGAGGACTGACCATTTGGAAACTCGGGCACTGCCGAGGGCCCGGGGTTAGTAGGGGGCCCCATGAGATACCTATGGTACCTTTTTCATAGGTTTTTTTGAGTTTGGGCAAGGACACAGGGGCCCCATGAGTTGTCAGTCCGCCCTGCATTCAGCTCTCTGCTCTGAACTGATCCCTACCCCATGCCTCCTGGAAGCTGGGAAATACCATATGTTCAGTTTTTTTTTAGGAAGGCTTGGATGAGAGAGGGCTGCAGATAAATGAGTACAGCTTACTTGGGAGGATTTGCTTCATCACTGTGCATCACCTGAGGCTAATCACTTCACTAGTCTTATGTAGGGTTTATTGTCACTTTAATCAATACATATGGATGTCTAGAGGTGGCTAAATCCTTTAGCATATAATCTCTGGTGCTTTCCCATGCCCACAGAGCAGCAGTTGCCACATACAGCTGCCCATACAAGTGAATGGCTGTATGTGGACCGTAATTTTGTAAACACAGATGATTTTTGAATTGGACGTTATTCCCTCACATGAGTATTGTGTATTTCCCCAAATACACCACTTTAGAATTTTGGGAAATATGCTGTATGCATATGTGAGGGTAAACACTGATGCAAAAGCCATCACATTCACACAAGTATGGCCGCATTCAGCCATTCACTTGTATGGGTAGCTGTATGTGTCACCTGTGGCTCCCCTGGCATGGGAAAGTGCTGGGGATTTTATGCTAAAGAATTTAACAGTCTCTAGACCAGTGGTTCTCAACCTTCCTAATGCCGCGACCCTTTAATACAGTTCCTCATGTTGTGGTGACCCCCAACCATAAAATTATTTACCCAGTAATTAAAATTCATGAAGTGTCGTTTTACCTCCAATACTGCTGCTTTCAACACAGTAGCTGCTTTCTACACAGTAGCTGCTTTCAACACAGTAGCTGCTTTCTACACAGTAGCTGCTTTCTACACAGTAGCTGCTTTCAACACAGTAGCTGCTTTCTACACAGTAGCTGCTTTCTACACAGTAGCTGCTTTCAACACAGTAGCTGCTTTCTACACAGTAGCTGCTCTTTACACATCGGAAATATGTGTTTTCCCGATGGTCTTAGGCGACCCTTGTGAAAGGGTCATTCGACCCCCAAAGGGGTCGCGACCCACAGGTTGAGAACCACTGCTCTAGACATCTGTGTACATGAGACCTAAAAAGTTCACAAAAAAATAATAGATGGTAAATGACACAAACATTAATACACACTGGATTTAGAACTTCCGTGATCCACTGTCAAGAAAAGAGATAATGTTACCAGTGGTTGTACTTTTTATTACTGTAAACCTGCCATAACTATACACTTATTAAAGTGAACTCAGTATATGAAATTAGGTGCTACCAGTCATCTGCTGATACTGCTACATTGATATTTCAAAAATGTGGGGCTAAGGCAATCATTTAGTATCCCAATATAGACATCAAGAAGAGGCACTTGCAGTATCTCATGGCTCCATCTTTCTTTAAATGAGTTATCTAGAGTACAGTAGGGGTTTTCTGAGACATGGAGGGTACAGGTGGAGATTATGGTGACAGCATTTCAAGATTATGGAAGTTTTTGTTATTATTTCTGTAAGGTATTTCCAGTATTTTCAATATCTCTTGCATGTAATTAAAGTGGAACTGCACTGCATCAGAGCACCACAAACCAAAAATGCTATTTATTTCATTGTTAATATTTAAAGCAAACTTACCCATCCATGTCTCCATGCTTTATTTTGCTATGAAATCATTTTGAAAAAACACCCCCCGACATATCTGGTAGTGGCCATCTTGAGTAAGGGTAGATGATTCATGTAGCATTTACTTCATGGAATCCATCTGCCCTTAGCTCAGGCATTGACTGAGCTGAGAACCCTCCCTCCACTCCTGAAGACTCCTGGGATGTATGACATCATATGCCTAGGCAGGAAACCAGGAAGTAACAGAAGAAATGTTAAAATGTTTTTTTTTATAACAAGTAAATATGATATCCTTTCCTATCTATTTACTAATGCTAGCAGCATAAGGATTAAAATAGTCAATGTTGATTGAGAGAGTGAAGTTCCAGTTTAAGTAAGATAGATCAGTTTTTTTTACCCTTGCATAAAATAATTGCTGCTAATAAAAATTAAATAAAAATACGTGATATTAGCAAAGTGCAATTCATTATTTATGTTATAGAGTGACTGATTATGTTCAGTGGGTACATTTGCTCTTCTTCTGCTGAAGGTAAAACTGAACATCTGCATGAATCATTAGGCTTTAAACATTGAACTCTGCTGTTATTAAGCAGATTATTATTGCATGTATTTATGTTTCTTGTAAAATGAGCAGATTGATCCTTCATTATTCTAGACCTATTCACACATCTGAGCATTTGTAAACATTGTTGGGCCAATCTGCCTTTTAATTTACCAGTCACTGTTTCCAAACTAGCAATTTGCATATCTACTGTATCCCTGGATCTTATTCCAGCCTTGAAGAGTAGACAATCATGCTACAATAGCCTCATTTTCAGTTGCTATGCAACCTGTACCACCTTGAATGTTTAAATAGTGTTGCTTAAGACCAAGAAGTGGTGTGAGTAGACTATAGGGGGTATGTTACCCAGGTAATGAATCATTATTCAACTCAAATAGTACTTCTAATTACTTAATTTTCAATAAACTGTTTCTATACCAATAGATAGATAGATAGATAGATAGATAGATAGATAGATAGATAGATAGATAGAAAGATCCATAGATCGATCAATAGATAGATCGATAGATAGATAGATAGATCCATAGTTAGGCAGATAGATAGATAGCCCTAATAGAACATTATATGCCTCAATATATTAATAAGTATGAATAAAAAGTGAAAAACAACTTCACTACTTAGCACACTAATGTAACTTGGTAAAGACAAATAAACGTCCGAAAAAAACTAAGCAGAAAAGTCAAGCCATGCAAATACTGCATGTAAATTAACTCAATGGGCCTAACCTACTTGATAATTGGCTCATCCTGACACACTTGTTGTGAGTGAAATTAATACCTGATAGCTAAGTTCTTAGTGCTTATAAATCATAGTGAGCAGGTGTGTTAAAGTGAGTTAATTAATTTAACCTGGCTGTCAACATCATTATCTGTACTACATCCTTCTATATAGACATTTACCAAAGACAAATAGTATCTTGTGTGACTTTTAAGCCTCATGCACACAGGGCATTTTTGCAGCCAATTTTAGGGGCATCAGATGATCTTTTTACAGCTTCCAAATGGCCCTCCATGTTATCCTATGTGTCCATGCACACATAGACATTTAGAAGCTTTTAGCAGCAGTAGCATATACCAGCAGGGAAAAAAAACCCAGGCCAGTACGTCCAGGAGCAGTAGCATTCTGGCAGAAAAAACACTGACAGCTCCCAAACTCTACTAAACTCTCCTAAATGCTGCTAAACACCAGTACCCAATGTTTAGCAGATATTTTTTCATCACTGGTTGCTAAGGAGAGGGAAAGGAGGTCAGCCACTGCATCCTTAACAACGGATGAGTCATCAGCTGTCAGTGGGGTTCCCTGCTGTCAGCTGAATGTAAAAAGAAAAACATTTCCACCAATAAAGAAAATGTGGAAAAAACGGCATGGGGTTCCCCCCCCCCATTCCATACCAGGCCCTTTGGGTGTGTAA
The DNA here is from genome assembly GCF_062004578.1 of Staurois parvus. Classification (NCBI taxonomy): domain Eukaryota; kingdom Metazoa; phylum Chordata; class Amphibia; order Anura; family Ranidae; genus Staurois; species Staurois parvus. The sequence goes on from NW_028317943.1 coordinate 9,628,942, forward strand.
TGAATTGTAAGGGGAACCCCAAGCCAAAATGTTTTCTAAAAAATGGAGTGGTGTCCCCCCCAGAAGCCAAAGCAGACCCTGATTTGAGCATGTAGCCTGGCAGGTCAGAAAGACAGCGATCACCCCCCCCGAACCATGCGATCACCACACCCCTCGCTCGCAGACACAAACACTGGCCAGCATTGTGGGGTAGAGGCCCTTGTCCTCATCATCAAGGTGCTTTGGGGGGACCCCCCTGCCCCAAAACACCCCCACGTTCAGGGCACGTGGCTGGTATTCAGGAAGGGGGGTGCTTGCTCGTCCCCCCCTTCCCTGACCCGTTAGGCTGCATGCTCGGATAAGGGTCTGGTATGGATTTTGAACCCCACACCATTTAAAAAATTTTTTTGCCATGGGGCTCCCCTTAAAATCCATACCAGACCCAGAGAGCCTGGTATAGATTGGGGGGGGAACCCCACACTGTTTTATTTTTTGGCTTTTTTTATTGCCAGCAATGTTTTGTTTTTTACATTCAGCTGTCAGCAGGAAACCCTGCTGACCACTGATGACTCATCCATTGTTAAGGACACAGCAGCGGGCTTTCCGTTCCCCTCCTTAACAACGGCCCAGCTTCTTAACACTAAAGCTACTAAATAATAACTAATAATAAAAACGCGTTAGCAATAGATCATATTTTTGTATCAATATTTTTTTTTAATTTATTTATGGTGTTATGGCTGCATTAAAGATCCATGGAAGACAATTTCTTTGTGATTTAGTCTAGGGACGTAGCAACCCTTGAATCATGATGACTCACACACTCCTATTGTTGTTCTTTTTGTGATATTTGATCACTACCGAGTTTTTCATTTTTTATTATATAAATGAAAAAAGACAGAAAATATTGAAAAAAGCACCAAAATTTTTTACTTTCTGCTATAAAGCGTCCAATAAAAAAAAAAAAAAATTCTTCATAAATTTGAGCCAAAATGTATTCTGCTGTTAGAAAAAAAAACATCCCAGTAAGTGTATATTGATTCATTTGCGTGGTTATAGCAGCTACAAACTATGATATATATATGGAATATTTATTTAATTTTATACTACTAATGGCTGTGATCAGCGACTTATAATGGGACTGTGATGCAGCAGGCAATCTGACACTAACTGACACTGGGTGGGAACTGACTAAATGACACTGACATCACCCGTGACACTAATATAGTGATCAGTGATAATACTATACACTGTCACTGTACTAATGATACTGGCTGGGAAGGGGTTAACATCTTGGGGGATAATCGAAGAAAGGGTTAAGTGTGTGCCTAACAAGTGTTAATGTGTGTATTGTGTGCTGCTTTTTACTAGAAATCTCTTTGTTCCTTCTCCCTGCAAAGCAAACAAAGTGATAATTCCCTCTGTACAGAGCCCTGTGTTGATTATCAACACCTGGCTCTGGGCTGTGATTGGACACAGTTGATCAGTAGGTCCTGGCCATGAATCATTGGCTGGGACCTGCAAACAGAATCCTGCTGTGTCTAATCCCAGCAAGAGTTGGCAGGTGGGGTCATGCATGCCCTGTACCCAGAAGAGGCCAGCTACGTACAGGTATGTTCTTGTGCCTGTACAGGCCGCCCATCCATAGTACATTCCAGGCGGGCAACCCTTTAGTGGTTAATCAGCATTATATGTCTTACTCATTTTAAACCAGCATCTCTGTGTAAATAAAAATAAATTAATGACCATCAGTGGCAGCAGAGAATATTCATCCAAAATAAGCGATGTATATAATATTATTATTATTAAAAATAATAATACTAACTAGAAAAGCTACAATTTCTGGGGAAATTGTGTGAAGTGTTCTTGCCTGTTCCCTATGGCAACTCACTCTACAGCAAGGGCGGAGAAGAGCGGTTAAAAACAAACTGCTCCAACTTGCTCACTTTACTGGCGGCTGCCATCTTCAAATGGTTGTAGTTTAAAAATTATAAATCCTACACCAAAGAGCTTTATATTGTTATAAAATCACAAGACCCAGACCTACATTTTGATGCATAGTATGTCTCTGAAATATTAAAAATGAAGGCACAGTCACAGTTTAAAAATTTGAGGTGTCTAGAGTGGATTTTCAATGAATGTCAATGTGCGGCGTGAGTTGCAAACAAATGGTCATATTGTGAAAACTGTCAAGACTATGGCTTAGCCATTGGCATTTTTAGTGGCAGCGGGGATAGCTGAACATTTTGATATAAGATTTGTGTAGGTGGGCTTGAAAATGAGGGAGTGATGGCAGTTTAGAAATCATGTCCTGATTTTTCAGCTCCCACTCTAGCTTTTGTCAGCTCCCACTCTAGTTTTGAACATTCCGCCATTCATTCCTATGGGACCAATTTCACCACAAAAACACCGATATTTTGTGAACCATTCAGCAAAACGTTCCACAAAGTAATAGCACACCAATCGGGAACAATCCGCACGTTTCGGTATATTACTGTCTATGTAGTGTAAAAACTGTGGGAGGAGTTAGGGTGGTAAATTTGGCTATAATAATAAGAATATATATGTGAGATAACAGTAAGTGGTCTTGCCATGCAAGAACACTTAATAATAAAATTTATGTTATATAGCACCTTTAAAGGTAGCTTCTCAAAGCGCTTTACAAAGAAATACAAGAATCACACAGTATAAAAAAAGCAAATAAAAGGACAATTAAGTGAAAGCTTGTCTAAAGAAAAAAAGTTTTTAGATTTGATTTGAATGAGTTTAGAGAAGAAGACTCTCTGATGTTCCTTGGAAGTGAATTCCAGAGTTTTGGAGCATAGCAGGAGAAGGCTTTGTCTCCTGTCTAGTGTAGGTGAGTTGAGAGATACGCAGAAGACCAGAACTTGAGGAGCAGAGGTTACGAGGTGGGGCGTAAGTAGATAAAAGCTCAGAAAGAATAATGGGGTGCCAAGCCATGAAGAGCCTTGTAGGTGAGCAAAAGGATCTTAAAGTCTATGTGAACCCTGATGGGTAGCCAGTGCAAGGACTGCAGGATAGGGGTAAAATGGTCACTTATACCCCACCTAATGAGAATTCTGGCTGTTGAATTTTGTACATATTGTAGTCAATTAATAGTGGATTTAAGTACACCAGCGATTAGAGCATTGCAGTAGTCAAGTCAGGAGAACAGAAGTGTATGGATCAGCTTTTCAGCTACAGTGTATGATAGCATAGGTGTAATGTATCTGTATTTCAATTTCAAATTCCAAATCCATACCGCAAGTTATGTCAGAACTCGTGCAATTTCTTTGCACATGATTGGGAATTTGATGCAAAAATGAAAATTCACTAAGCTCTAAGAAAAAATTCCCTTAAAACGTGCAACTTCCCTTGCAATGTAAACAGCCTATTTCTACATTTAAAAAAGTGTACTGTCCCTTTAAATTAAATTAATGTCTGTAAATCAATATGTATAATCAAATAAACCATGGATCAATATCCATAATTATTACATACTATGTGAAACATGGTTATATACCTATTTAAATTATTATTTAGAAAGTGCATACATTATAACCATAATTAGTAGAAAAAACTATGTCATAAAATTCATTAAAACATAACATCGTTTATAAAGTTGTGCCATCAAAGAAGGAGAAGCCTCATAGTGTAGTAGAATAAGAACTTTCTTTAATAAAAAGTGATATTGCACTTACATTAAAGTGAGTCTCCAATCCCAGAGGATGCCGTTTATGGAGCAACGCATTGGGCAGAGCTAGAGTGACATCATCACATATGGGCGCATTGGTCGGTCCTGTAGCCGTGCATTTGATCTTGTATACCGCTAACTGTGATTTGATAAATGTAAGTGCAATATTACTTTTTATTAAAGAATATTCTTATTCTACTACACTATGAGACATCTCCTTCTTTTTGCCTAACATATATGATCGCTTGCAAGCGCTGCCCAAGGTGAGGGCTAAAGCGTGTACATCTGTTGTGGGGACAACACTGCTGCATCTTGCTGACGGGGTCAAAGAGCTACCCAGAGGTCTGATGGTGAAAGCGTTGGCCATCCGTGGAGAATTAAAGTGTATGGGATCTTTTTTTTTTTTTAAAAGAAGCTTTATTGGGTTTTATTGTACACACAAAATAACCAACGATGAGGTTTGTCAGTATTCATAGCGTGGCAACATGCCAAATCAGATGAATAAATTCCAGGATAACATTTTACTCATAAACATATTACAGAAGCCCCGAAAGAATCCGAGAGGGAATGGAGAAGTTTGGAAAGAAGAGTATCTATGGGAAAATATAGCACATGTAATATGTCAGGGTACAAGGGCTTGAAGTTAAAGTATGCAGGATTTCGAAAAATCATATATATATATAAACATACGTAAAGCAAAAGAATAAGCGATGTTAACCATTTGTCATATCGACCGATAGGGAGGTCATCGTGCATGAGAGTAAAAAGTGAAAAAAGAAAGTAAAAAATATAGGATAGAGATATAGCAGTAGGAACATAAGACCAGGGAGTTGGAAAAGCCAGCATATAAAGAATATGCCAAAAGGGAAAGAAAAAAAAAAAAAAGGAGAACTGGAGTACAAGAAATTATGTACCAAAAGTCTGAGGCCAGAGGACCATGAAAACAAGCCAGGATAAAGAGATTAGGATAAAAAAGTAATAGACTGATAAAGTAATAAGATAGTAAAGTATAATGAGATAGTAAAGTATAGTGAGAAGCAGCGCATCAGTATGTATATAGATGTGCTAGTAGGGGACCACTTCATATAGGTCAGCCAGGAAAATGAGAGAGAGATTAATAAGCCAGATTGGCGAAGTGGGAGTGGAGCAAAGCGAGAGCAAAAGAGATTTCTGAGAGGTACACAGCATTTATAATGTTGCAATCATTTGACCCCTTGAGCAATAGAAACACCATGCATCAGGAATACCCTGGAAACTAGCTTACATCTAGCTTAGAGAACCATGAGAGGGGTGCTGGGGCTCTGGACTTGGGAGAACTTTTGAAACATATTGACCCCACTTGCGGTTGAACTTTTCCACTCCTGTTGTAGAAGGAGCTATATGCAGACCAAGCCGATCTAATCGAAGTAGAAAGTTGAGTTCCAATTTGACGTCTGAGATGGTAGGTGGACAGTTGGAGACCCATTTTTTCAAAATAGACCTTCTCGCCGCCATCAAGCAAATGGATAGCCATGGTTTGGTTGCTCTGAACAAAGCAAGATGGCAGTGTGAGGCAGCAGACACTGATATTTCCAGATTGCCAAAGAGAAGAAGCAGCGGGTCCCTAGGTAACTGGAGAGTAGTGACGAAAAGCACAAAGTTCAAAAGTTGGTTCCAGAAGACACAGACCCGTGGACAATTCCAGAATCTGTGATGAAGTGATGGTTTATATGAACCACAGAGCGGGCATGTAGAGATCAATGAGTCTGTTCGGGAGTACAGGCAAGGCATATAGGCATGGTGCATAATTTTGAATTGCTGCTCCCTCCAAAATTCGTTCGTATTGAACGCACAGGTAGTATTAAAACCTGTGAGCAATTGCTCCACGGTGAAGGCATTGTCAAAGTCTCGTATCCACGTTTTGATGGAAGTATAAGAATCCAGCGGTTTTGCATAGTGCATAGATAGTTGACCATATATATTGGATATGTTGTATTTTTGATTTCTTACAAGGACTTCTATCATAGTAGAACAAAAGCGAGAAGACTTGTTTTGTACTATGGAATTCACATAATTCCTAACTTGCAAAATATACAAAAAATGATGGGAAGGTAAGTCAAACGCGTTGAGAATTTGTTGGAACGGAAGGGGGGATCCTGTTGCTGAGTCATACAACTGACTTACAAATCTAAGACCCTGGTCATACCACTTTTCATAAGCTGCATACTGTTGAGAGACAGAAAAGGAAGGATTGTGATGAATAGGAAGATATCGAGACAGCCAGGGAGAAACTCCTAGTCTACGTCTGACCTCCCTTCATGTGAAGAGGGTGTCCCGTATGAGTGGATTGTGCTTAATATGCGGAGGAAGTGAGGCAGAAATAGAATGTAGGAGGGCCGACAGATCATATGGGCTCACCATGGCAGATTCGAGTCGGTAATTAGAAAACACGGACGAACGGGAGATCCAATCTACACACACCCGTAAAATACAAGATAGATTGTAAAGCCTGATGTTGGGAAGGCCCAGACCACCCTCACATCTAGGAAGAAACAACTTATGTATAGCTATTCGCGGACGGCGCCCCCTCCATAAGAAACTAGAAATCGCTTTATTCAGCCTGACTATATCCGTATGTTTGAGCAGGAGAGGAATAGTTTGAAGAGGATACAGAAGCTTCGGAAAACTCGTCATCTTGAAGAGGTGGACTCTACCCATAAGTGATAATGGCAGTTCTTTCCACATTTCCAATTCCCCTAAAATTTTTTGAATTACTGGTGAATAGTTAAGAGAATAAAGGGACGAGGCTAATTTCCCAATTTTAATACCTAGATAAGTGATATGGTTCGTATTAATTTTAAAGAGTGAGTCGCCAGCCCACTCAGGGAGTCGAGCGTGATATAACGGCAGAACCTCACTTTTCGCAAAATTAATACGGAGGCCCAAGCAGCATCGAAAATCTGCGAAAACAGATTGAATGTACGGTAAGTCTAGAGTCGGGTTGGAGGTGAATATTAGTATGTCGTCCGCAAATAAAGCTAGACGAAGATCCTGTTGGGCAATTTGAATGCCATGAAGTCGCGATTGAAACAACAGGAAGCGGGCTAAGGGTTCTAAAGCTAAGTTGAAAAGCAGGGGGGACAATGGGCAGCCTTGTCTTGTACCCTTATGTAATGGAATGGGATTGGATATTTTCCCCGCCGCCACTACCTGAGCTGTCGGGGCGGAATACATAGCCTGAATTAAACGCGTGAATGGTCCGGAAAAGCCAAATTTAGTGAGGACCGAATAAAGCCATTGAAAACTTACATTGTCAAACGCTTTTTCAGCGTCGAGGGAAACAATCGCTAGATCCTGTAATGGGTTATGTTTAGCCTGATGTAAAACTGTGAGCACTTTGCGGATATTTGAGGTGGCCGAGCGCCCCTTTATAAAGCCAGCTTGAGAAGGATGAATAAGGGTGGGCAAAATGATGGCCAAACGGTTAGCTACTATTTTGGAGAGAATCTTTGCATCTAGATTAAGGAGAGAAATCGGTCGAAAAGAACCAGGGTCCGAGGGGTCCTTGCCTTTTTTTGCTATTAATTTAATGTGGGCCTGCGAAGCTGATGGCAGATATATCCCGCTCTCCTGAATAGACTGATATACCAGCTGTAGAGTAGGAGAGAGGGTTTTATCCATAAGTTTATAAAATTCAGAAGTGTACCCGTCCGGGCCTGGAGCTTTACCATTGGCTAAGGAACTAATAGCTAGACAAATATCCGCCTGCGATATCGGGGCATTTAAAGATTGCAGTGCTATTGGATCAATTTGTGGTAGATGTACGCTGTCAAGAAAGGAGTGCGCCCGTGCCTGATCTATAGGGTCCGGCCCATATAAATTTGCGTAAAAATTTTCCAGAATAGATATAATCTCTTCCGAAGATTGTTTAAGTATCCCCTGAGAATCCTTTAAAGAGGTGAATTGCGTGGGGGTAAAAGGCTTCCTACACATGCGCGCCAAAAATTTGCCTGGTTTGTTACCAAACCTGTGATACTGTAGGTCAAGGTATGAGTGATGAAGTGTTTCCTGTGCTGCCGCCCAAGTGTTGAACTGGTTCTTAGCGTCCGCCCAAGCTGTCCTATTGTCCTGCGTATTTGAGTCCGTCATCCTACGCTGAGTCAGTCTAAGAAGGTTACTAGCCTCCGTGAAATGGTGCAGAATTCTTTTTTTATATGCGGACGTAAAAGCAATAATTTTACCGCGTAATACCGCCTTCCCCGTATCCCAAAATAAATTTGGATTAGAAACATGAGCCGCATTAGTAGATTGGAAATCTGCCCAGGTATCTTGTAGCTGCCGGGAAAGCTCCTGATTATTTGCCAAAAACGAGGGGAAACGCCATATCCTAGGGTGCGGTGTAGGATCTAAGAAGTTTATCATGATAGAAATTGGAGAGTGATCCGATATGGCTATGTCATGTATAGTAGATGATACAACATGTTGCAACGTTGTGGGGTTGCAAAAAATATAATCGATTCGAGATAAAGAGTGGTGAACGGGAGAATAGAAAGTATAATCTCTACCATCTAGGTGAGTCAAGCGCCATATATCAGTAAATTGCATAGCTTCAACGAAATTACCAAGTAATGTGGGTGTTGGACGGGGAGGCTGAGTAGAGCGAGAGTCTCGGTCAACACTCTGCGATTTATCCTCATGCTCCTGCATAACAGAATTAAAATCACCTCCCATGACAAGCGGCTTGTGGATATAGGGTGCCAGCCGTGAAGACAGGCCCTGAAAAACCTGCCTCGTCGGGGAGTTAGGAGCATATATATTGGCAAGGACCAACTCTTGGGGTCCTATTTTGACATGTGCTGCTATGAAACGGCCTTCGGCATCTGCGTCCACAGAGACCAATTCAGGATTAAGTCTCTTGTGAATAAGAATAAGTACCCCTGCTTTATTATTAAGGGAGGAGGAGCCGAAGACGTGACCCACCCAGAGTTTTCGCATACGGACAAAGTCAGGCTGTGTAAGATGAGTCTCTTGGAGTAGAGCTATATCCGCGCGTAAGCGCCGCAAATGTCTTAGTACTGCCATGCATTTGTGAGGGGATCTGAGGCCTTTAACATTCCAGGAAAAATTACGTGTCATTCTAGCTGGGATAAGGTATGTGATAAGAAGATACGGGACTTACCAATTAGAGATGTAGAAACAATTAGCACTGCTTCATTAGGCGGATGTGGGTGGTGTAAATCTGGTCTCAGAAGACGACGGAGATCTCCAAAGAAGAAAAAGTGAAATTGGAGAGAAAAAAGAGGAGAGAAAGCGAAGACAAGAGCAGGGGCCCTAGTAGAGCCCAACAAAAATACCAAACATATAATATACCACAACAGTATAAAGGACTTCACGTCATTCCGCATGCTGTATCCACCAACATCAGCGTGACCGGGAGTAGCAGTGAGAGGAGCCTGCCCCTGGGACCAAGTTATAAATACTAAGGATACGTGAGGGCGTCCCTCAAATGAACTCCCGACAGCGGCCTCAGCACCCCTCCCCCGCAGCACCGCTGATGTATGGAACAAGGCAAATGCAGGAAGGATGAAGTAAAATTCAGGCATATATGTAAATAAAACATGACATTGAAGTAGGCGACAATGCAAAGGCCTTGTGCCAAACAAATAATACATAGAACATCTAGCGCTGAACAATCGAACAGGCTCAGACTTTAGAACGTGTGAGCTTTCAGTATGCAAAAAAAAAATACCATTCAAAAATAAGAATACCAATAGAAAGCTCTTTCATCAGAGCCAATCGGATCAAGAGAAAAGCTTGAAGCTTTAATGTAGAGACCAATGGCCTCCTAGACCTTCAAGGCGGACGAGCTTTAGAGGACGATGGAGTGATGCGTTGACGTTTAGGTGGGTCTTTGCGGGGACTGCGTTGATCTCTGGGCCCAAAATTTCTACCCGCCTGCTGTGATGCCGGATCCCCTTCGGCTAGGTGATCTCGGAGATATTGGTGGGCTTCTTCAGGATGGACAAAAGATTTAGAGACCCCAGATGGTGCAGTGAACCGTAACGTGGCCGGATACGCCAATGTGAACTTTATTCCTTTCTGATAAAGAGTGGCACATACTTGTTGGAATGCTTTCCGTTTACGCGACACTTCCTGCGAGTAGTCCGCAAATAGCAGTAATTTGTGACCCTCAATCTGCAAAGAGCGTGAGTTACGGAAAGAGGTGAGGATCGCTACGCGGTCAGCATAATTGAGATAGCGGACAATCACTGAGCGTGGCGTTCGGCGCTCGGTAGACGGAGGCCCCAGGCGGTGAGCTCTCTCGACCTGGCAGGAGGAGGATAGGCCTAATGCCGCCGGGATCCGTGTTGAGCATAAATCGGGGAGAGATCCAGTATTAAAAGATTCAGGAAGACCCACAATGCGTAGGTTATTCCTACGTGATCGATTTTCCAAATCTTCGATTTTATCCAAAATACTTTGCTGTATACTATTGGATTGTGATGTACCCGCTTGCATTGAATGGACTTCGTCTTCTAAATCAGATAAACGCTGTTCAGCCTCAGTCAATCGTTTAGAATGATCGCATAGATCCTTTCTCAGCTGTTCCATGCCCATTGTGACAGCTCTATCTACAGCCTGAGTGATATTAGGGAGCAAGATAGAAGACACTGCCTGTGCTATCATATTATACTGCTCATTAAGGCAGTCAGTGCCAAAAGGGAGTGCAGAGGCAGTGAGGAGGTTGGAGGGAGATTCCATTATAACTGCTCCCTGAGTGTGATCTCGCTCCTTGCCTGTGTCCATAGTGTGACAGGCATCGTCGGCCATCTTGGCTGCAGGAGGGGGAGAGCCGCACCCCTCCGCTCTAGCCGCTGACTCGTGGCTGGACTGCGCCGGCAGAAGGTACCGCTCCATGCCGGGGCCACTGCCAGAAGGTAAGGGACACCCGAGGGCTGAAGAGCGGGGACCCGGAGGCAGTTAGCGGGATTTGTATAGCCGGGATCCCGGGAGCCGCGGGTCCCGCGTGTTACAGCATCCGGCGCCGGAACCGGAAGTTGATGGGATCTTTATGACTTGAGATCATTCCTGTCTGGTAAGAGGCCCTATAGCTTAAGAAGCCGTTTATGCACTGGAGCATCTTTATGTAATTCTACGAGCACAGAGCACTTGATTTATATGAGTATATAATCATGTTATTAAGCTGCAGTAGTCCTGTAGTTATCATTCACCAAGCGCGGGGTTTTATTTTATATGCAGTGCCTTGAAAAAGTATTCATACCCTTTTGAAATTTTCCACATTTTGTCATGTTACAATCAAAAACTTAAATGTATTTTATTGGAATTTTATGTGATAGACCAACACAGAGTGGCACGATTGTGAAGTGGAAGGAAATGATATGGTTTTCAAATTTTTTTACAAATAAATATGTGAAAAGTGTGGTGTGCATTTGTATTCACCCCTCCTGAGTCAATACTTTGACTACCTTTCGCAGTAATTCCAGCTGCAAGTCTTATTAGGGATGTCTCTACCAGCTTTGCACATCTAGAGTGTGACATTTTTGCGATGTGCAGTATTAGTTTTCTGCCACACATAGCGCTTTGCTTTAAGACCAAAAAGTTCAACTTTGGTCTCATCTGACCAAAGCACCTTCTTCCACATGTTAGCTGTGTCCGTTACATGGCTTCCCGCAAACTGCAAACAGGACTTATTATGGCTTTCTTTCAACAATGGCTTTCTTCTTGCTACTCTTTCATAAAGGCCAGATTTGTGGAGTGCACGGCTAATAGTTGTCCTGTGGACAGATTCTCCCACCTGAACTGTGGATCTCTGCAGCTCCTCCAGAGTTACCATGGTCCTCTTGGCTGCTTTTCTGATTAATGCTCTCCTTGCCCAGCCTGTCAGTTTAGGTGGATGGCCCTGTCTTGGTAGGTTTGCAGTTGTGCCATACTCTTTCCATTTGTGGTTGATGGATTGAACAGTGCTCTGTGAGATGTTCAAAGCTTGGAGTATTTTTTTATAACCTAACCCTGCTTTAAACTTCTCCACAACTTTATCCCTGACTTGTCTGGTGTGTTCCTTGGCCTTCATGATGCTGTTTGTTCACTAACGCTCTCTAACAAACCTCTTAGGGCAGGCCTGATGAAAGAGCACGCCTGGACTCAGCTCGTCCTGCAGATGCTCAGAAATGTGTCGCATTTTGATGATGTCATATGGCACATGTGCTGATCCCGGGCATCTTGGAGACTCTGCAGGCTTCACCATCTATCCTGCATATGCACAGAACCATCTGCTGGCAGACACATTGGAGATTCCACCAGGTTTACCATCCATGTTGCACATGCACAACACCACCTGCTGGCAGACTCAATCGATCTCCTCTATGGATCAGACACACAACAACATCTGGCTACAGACGTCTCACCCTCTTACCCATGAGCCTGTTTTTAAATTCTAAGATGTGAGTTACTACTTATCATTATATTAAATACCTTCACAGTACACACTTAGAGGCACTGTGTTTCTTTTTTCCCTTCTGCAGAGTTATGCTTTGCTCCTACACATCTTGTCCTTAGTGCCTACTGGACTACCTTCACCCCTGACCAATTGGAACTCATCAAACATACATGGACTGCCACACCATGCACCTGTTATCCCTTTTGTAGAAATAATTTACAGGACTGCTATAGCTTTGCTACATTTCAAATAAGACAAATTCATGTATGAAAAGTATGTGAAGAAGATTTCTGATTAACAATGGCAGCCAGTCAGATTTCTTGGTTCTTTTTCAAACCAGAGGTTGTAGGAGTGCTAGAGATTCTGCTTCCAGTGGCAACTATCCAAGATCTGCATTTCTCACACTTTGGAGAGATTCTTGTGTCTCCAAGCAGAAAAAAAATTAAATGACAAAATTGACTGGGGATTATTCTTACTCTAGCCAAAACAAAAATACATTTTGGTTGTAATCTGTGTAGTGTTTTCACTTAGTAGAATAAATGGAGATTAGTTTTTCTTATAAAGTACTCAAAGTACTGCTGTTTAATTGCTGGGATTGCAGCTTGTGGTGTCCTGTGGTCTGGGAGGCAGAGTAGTTAAAGGGTGCTTTATTGACAAGTTCAAGCATCCATCAGTATATTAGGAACTGTAACAAACTACAAAATATAGAAAGTACAATACATGTAAAAAGTACAACTGTAAACAGTGACAACTATGGGCCAGAGGTGTTAACACCACCTATTCCCCACACAGTACAAAAGAGTGTTTTTGTCACAAAACAGTACTATGCTATTTGATTACATTCCTTAATCCATCAATTAGTCCAAACAGGAGGCCTTCTGATTGTTTGAATAAGTCTACACAGTTTAAGTACCTAGTCTTCAGTTTGGATGTTATTTGTAGGAATATGAAAATGCCCTTAGTCAAATTAAACTTCTAATAAGCCATGCCTACCAAGCAAAAGACAACTGGCATTCCATATATCCTCATTGATTTGTCACCCTAAAAGAATTGGAATATTTGGATTGTCCATATATCAATTAAACCAGGTTTCTCCCTAACTAGTGTACCAGGCTAAAAGGCATGTCTCGCAAACTGCAAACAGGACTTCTTATGGCTTTCTTTCAACGATGGCTTTCTTCTTGCCACGCTTCCATAAAGGCCAGATTTGTGGAGTGCATGACACATAGTTGTCCTCTGGACAGATTCTCCCACCTGAGCTGTGGATCTCTGCACCTCCTCCAGAGTTACCATGAGCTTCTTGGCTGCTTTTCTGATTAATGCTCTCCTTGCCCGGCCTGTCAGTTTAGGTGGATGGCCTTGTCTTGGTAGGTTTGCAGTTGTGCCATACTCTTTCCATTTGTGGTTGATGGATTGAACAGTGCTCTGTGAGATGTTCAAAGCTTGGGGTATTTTTTTATAACCTAACCCTGCTTTAAACTTCTCCACAACTTTATCACTGACCTGTCTGGTGTGTTCCTTGGCCTTCATGTTCTCTAACGTTGCCGGCGCGGGTATGCGCCCCCTCCTGGCCTGTCAGTTGGCCACAATGCTGAAAACAACTGGGCGATGTGGACGGGTGCATTTAAGAACTCTGTAGTAAGTTTTCCAATAATCCCCTGTAAGATTTGCAGTCTTAAGAGTTTCCTTAATGTAGTTCTACACCCTTGCATATACCCAGTGAAGTGAATGGCCTCAGATAATACACAGAGATTAAACAAATTCTCCTATATAAGTTGTACCTGTCTATCTGCAGTCTTTATTTCTCTACATCTGTTCAAAGTGCTGAATGTATAACACTTCTCTAAGCTTACATAAAAAGGGGGCAGAAAGCTGAATTTACACTCTGCAGACCTCCGTGAGGAGATCTCTGAGAGCTGATTGGAGGGAAGAGACATATCCCCCTCCACAAAGCACACAGGAACAGAGCAAAGTTTGTCAATTTGCTGGAGATCCCTCCCCTATCACCATTTTTCTTCTGGTGTCAGGAAGCAGCAGACAGAAATGACACTTGGTGTTCATATTTAATTTCTGAAATTTACAAACATTTTTGGACTTCTGCGGAATCTCTCAATCTCTACAATTGCTTGAGGGTAATAAACTGAAGATTTCTTATGCACAATATTCCTTTCTCTCAGGAAGGATTTAAACTCAGATTAAACAAATTGTGGTCCAACGCGGGGCACTAGTTCCTTTGGGTTACCCTGCTGAAGACCTTGGAGAAAAATGTAATTATGACAGCAAATGTAATATTTTAGAAAAATGCAATTTCTGGATAGTGATGTGTCACTATCGAGGACTTCAAAGAAGTTCAGATTCCAAGCCCCATGGGAGTGGAATCTGTCAAATAAAAACATTTTTCTGAGCGTATAGGCAAGAGGGTGTCAAAATATAGAACGGTGGGGTGAGCACTGCTCTGAGGAACAGGTACCAATGCATAACATTTTTTTTTATTAATTCGGCCAGGAGCAGGGACCTTTATATTTCAATATTTTTATAAAGAATTTTGCAAAATGACAATTAGATCAGTCAAACAGAGGTTGTTTCACAGAATATCATTATGACAGAGAATCTAAATTCCACATGTAATTAGAAATCTTAATGTGACCCATCATCAGATGAGCAAACCATCAGATTATTATGATCGCAGACATAAATCATATGTAAGACAGAGAGAATGACAATCATCAACAAACTGAATAATACAAGCCCAGCCCATGAGGGACCAGAAATAGAATGATACCTGATGGCAAAAAAGTCTTATTTTTCACAACAGTATATAAAGTTGCTTTAACAGTTGTACAGTGGAGAGAAAAGGGTAAGGGGAGGAGGGTAGGGGATGGAGGATAAGGGTTGGGGAGGAACCACTCTTCACTTACTCTGAGAACATAAATGGGCCTTGAGCCATCAAAAGGCACAGAGACCTCTGCAATCAAATTACTTGTGAGAATGTAAGAAAAGAAGAAAAGTAAAAGCCAAGATAAAAGACAGAAAATAAAATCCATAGTCAAAAAAAAGGGTATAGCAAAAGGAGGATCAATCCAGGACTCCCTAAGGAATTGTTAAATAATGGATCCATGAGTCCCATGTTCTATCAAATTTCCTAGTATGTTTATGAAGAATACAGGTGGGTCTATCATTAACCATAATCTAGTTTAGTTTAGCCTTAACATAATCAAGTGGGACCACCTACTGTTTCCAATATTTTGCAATAGTGACTCTTGCCGCCAAAAACATATACAGTCATGGCCGAAATTGTTGGCACCCTTGATATTTCTCCAGGAAATCATGTATTTCTCACGAAACGTATTGCATTAACACATGTTTTGCTATACACATGTTTATTCCCTTTGTGTGTATTGGGACAAAACAAAAAAAGGGAGGAAAGAAAGCAAATTCGACATAATGTCACACAAACCTCCAAAAATGGGCTGGACAAAAGTATTGGCACCCTTTCACAACTGCGGATAAATAAGAATGTTACAAGCATGTGATGCTCCTGTAAACTCACCTGGGGCAAGTAACAGGTGTGGGCAATATAGAAATCACACCTGAAAGCAGATAAAAAGGAGAGACGTTCACTTAACCTTTGCATTGTGTGTCTGTCTGTGCCACACTAAGCATGGACAACAGAAAGAGGAGACGAGAACTGTCTGAGGACCTGAGAACCAAAATTGTGGCAAAATATCAACAATCTCAAGGTTACAAGTCCATCTCCAGAGAACTAGATTTGCCTTTGTCCACAGTGCGCAACATTATCAAGAAGTTTGCAACCCATGGCACTGTAGCTAATCTCCCTGGTCGTGGACGGATGAGGAAAATTGATGAAAGATTGCAACGCAGAATAGTCCGGATGGTGGATAAGCAGCCCCAAACATGTTCCAAAGACATTCAAGCTGTCCTGCAGGCTCAGGGAGCATCAGTGTCAGCGCGAACTATCCGTCGACATTTAAATGAAATGAAACGCTATGGCAGGAGACCCAGGAGGACCCCACTGCTGACACAGAGACATAAAAAAGCAAGACTACAGTTTGCCAAAATGTACTTGAGTAAGCCAAAAGCCTTCTGGGAAAACGTCTTGTGGACAGATGAGACCAAGATAGAGCTTTTCGGTAAAGCACATCATTCTACTGTTTACCGAAAACGGAATGAGGCCTACAAAGAACAAAACACAGTACCTACGGTAAAATATGGTGGAGGTTCAATGATGTTTTGGGGTTGTTTTGCTGCCTCTGGCACTGGGTGCCTTGACTGTGTGCAAGGCATCATGAAATCTGAGGATTACCAAAGGATTTTGGGTCGCACTGTAGGGCCCAGTGTCAGAAAGCTGGGTTTGCGTCCAAGATCCTGGGTCTTCCAGCAGGACAATGACCCCAAACATACGTCAAAAAGCACTCAGAAATGGATGGCAAAGAAGCGCTGGAGAGTTCTGAAGTGGCCAGCAATGAGCCCAGATCTAAATCCCATTGAACACCTGTGGAGAGATCTTAAAATTGCTGTTGGGAAAAGGTGTCCTTCCAATAAGAGAGACCTGGAGCTGTTTGCAAAGGAAGAGTGGTCCAAAATTCCGGGTGAGAGGTGTCAGAAGCTTATTGATGGTTATAGGAAGCGACTGATTTCAGTTATGTTTTCCAAAGGGTGTGCAACCAAATATTAAGTTAAGGGTGCCAATACTTTTGTCCAGCCCATTTTTGGGGTTTTGTGTGACATTATGTCATATTTGCTTTTCTGCCTCTGTTTTATATTTGTTCCAATACATACAAAGGGAATAAACATGTGTATAGCAAAACATGTGTTAATGCAATACCTTTTTTGTGTGAAATACTTGATTTTCAGGAAAAATATCAAGGGTGCCAACAATTTCGGCCATGACTGTATGAGATTAATTTCACCAACTTTTTAGGGACCTCATCGGGGAATTTCTGAAAGGGCGCCAGTTCCAGTTATGGACATTGCCATCAGATATGGTACATAGTTCCCAGTTGGCCACAATGCCTAAAACAACTGGGCAATGTGGACGGATGCATTTTCGTGACTCGAGTGTTAACCAAATAACAACGCAAAAGCGTTTTATAATTAGCTTCTATCAATGTCATATTAATAGATATTTTGGAAAGAACATAAGCAATATCTTGCCATTCAGACAAATCAAAAGTAAAGTTCAGTTCTCATTCCCACTGAGTCTTATAGGAGAACTTGTATGTCAGATTGCAAAAAAATAGGAGCCAACGGCATGTGTGAAGAAGATAGGGATGGTCAAAGATGTGCTCTATCCCAGACAGCTAAGGAATGCGATAAAAATGGACACAAAATAGGAGGGCATAGACAATTAAGAAGCCATGTCAATGACCCAATGGCCAAAGGACAGCAGGAGAGCTTCAATAGAGACCCAGAGGGGATTAGACACTTTAGCAAGGTCAGCAATTTGACCCGCTTGGTAGTAGGCTTGTAAATTGGGGAAGCCAATCCCACCTTGTGGTTTTGAGGCATACAATATTCATCTGGGGAACTTCAGCTTGCATATGCTGTAGATTGCCTCTTGGGACAGCTACTGGTAGGGTCCTAAAATAATAAAGTATTTTAGGTAAAAAAGTCATCTTTGTGACGGAACGTGGCGTCCAACCCCAGCCCTTCTCACCAACTCGTGACCAAAGGACCAGCCGATCTTACACCATACTGTCACTTGCATAACAATGTCATTCTCAGCTGCGCCCTGCACAAAGATTTTCCAGCTCGCGGGACTACAATCTATGTGCCAGCAGCCGGAGAACGATTGTTACTGGGTCAGGTTAATTACGCAATTAACCCTTCGCACTGCCAGCACCACCTTTTTACAGAGAAGGAGGAAACTCACAAATCTTAGCAAGAACACTATGATATTAGTATAAGCGTCTGTAATACACACTGTCACCACAGACAGATATATTCAGAGGATTATTACATACAGTAGCACTCTTCAAGAGACAGGGATTCTTTAGTTTGCATTAAAAGCTTTAGAGACAGTTCCACACTTTTCAGAAAATAGGATTTATTACTAAAAAGGTCAAAATGGTGCAATTAAAATATTTACAGAAAAAGATGTAACAAAGATATAAAGAGAACAATAAAACAACAGAGAAATAAAAGAAAGGAGTTCAGAAGGCAGAATACTTGCAAAAGTCCTTGGTTTGAGCAGAGTCCAATTGTCCGAACAAAAAAGTTGCCTTGGCTCTCAAGTCTGTTAGATGTTTTCTGATAGATGTTAAACGAGAGCTCTCTTTCTCCAGGCTGTCAGTCTTTTTCTATCACATCAAAGGGGTGTCTCCTGAGAACAAATGACCAATCATCCAGTTTGGAAGGTTATGACTAGAGATGAGCGAATCGAACCAGGCGAACCGGAATTCGAGTCGAATTTCAGGAAATATTCGATTCGCGGCGAAACCGAAATTTTGCCTACTTCGGGTGCGCGAATCGAACATTTCCCGATCAGCCGGCAAAAGTGTCCCTGCAGTGAGCTCCGCTATTTCTGACAGTTCTCTGACAGAAGGAACACATGTTTAGCGGTTGAAACATTGTATCTATTAGTTTACATTTAGGATACAGATGTTTCAACCACTGTTCATGTGAAGAAGCTGTGAGAGAACTGTCAGAAATAGAGGAACTCTGCACATACACTTTTTGCCGGCTTGGAATTATTCTTCTTTTCATCCTACTTCTTCTTCTTCTTCATCTTCATCCTCAGAAGAAGAGGATGAGGATGAAGAAGAAGAAGTAGGATGAAAAGAAGAATAATTCCAAGCCGGCAAAAAGTGTATGTGCAGAGTTCCTCTATTTCTGACAGTTCTCTCACAGCTTCTTCACATGTACAGCGGTTGAAACATCTGTATCCTAAATGGAAACTAATAGATACAAATTGTATCTATTAGTTTCCATTTAGGATACAGATGTTTCAACCGCTGTACATGTGAAGAAGCTGTGAGAGAACTGTCAGAAATAGAGGAACTCTGCACATACACTTTTTGCCGGCTTGGAATTATTCTTCTTTTCATCCTACTTCTTCTTCTTCTTCATCCTCATCCTCATCCTCTTCTTCTGAGGATGAGGATGAGGATGAAGAAGAAGAAGAAGCAGTAGGATGAAAATAAGAATAATTCCAAGCCGGCAAAAAGTGTATGTGCAGAGTTCCTCTATTCTGCAGATACACTTAGAGGAGCTCTGCACATACACTTTTTGCCTGTTTGGAATTAATCTTATTTTCATCCTACTTCTTCTTCTTCTTCTTCTTCTTTATCCTCATCCTCAGAAGAAGAAGAAGAGGATGAAGAAGAAGAAGAAGAAGTAGGATGAAAATAAGAATAATTGCAAGCCGGCAAAAAGTGTATGTGCAGAGTTCCTCTATTCTGCAGATACACTTAGAGGAGCTCTGCACATACACTTTTTGCCGGCTTGGAATTAATTTTATTTTCATCCTACTTCTTCTTCTTCTTCTTCTTCTTCATCCTCATCCTCAGAAGAAGAAGAAGAGGATGAGGATGAAGAAGAAGAAGAAGAAGAAGAAGTAGGATGAAAATAAGAATAATTCCAAGCCGGCAAAAAGTGTATGTGCAGAGCTCCTCTAAGTGTATCTGCAGAGCTCCTCTAAGTGTATCTGCAGAATAGAGGAACTCTGCACATACACTTTTTGCCGGAAACCGCTGTATGGAGGGAATGTCATGGAACTGTCAGAAATAGACTATTTATGACAGTTCTGGGACTGTCCTTCCATACAGCGGTTGAAACATTGTATGTATTTGTTTCCATAAATGGATCCATTTATGGAAACAAATACATACAATGTTTCAACCGCTGTATGGAAGGACAGTCCCAGAACTGTCATAAATAGTCTATTTCTGACAGTTCTATGACATTCCCTCCATACAGCGGTTGAAACAGCTGTATGGAGTGAATGTCCCAGAACTGTCAGAAATAGACTATTTATGACAGTTCTGGGACATTCACTCCATACAGCGGTTGAAACATTGTATCTATTTTTTTCAATAAATGACATTCTGCAGATACACTTAGAGGAGCGCTGCAGATACACTTTTTGCCGGCTTGGAATTATTCTTATTTTCATCCTACTTCTTCTTTTTCTTCTTATGAGGATGAGGATGAAGAAGAAGAAGTAGGATGAAAATAAGATTAATTCCAAGCCGGCAAAAAGTGTATCTGCAGCGCTCCTCTAAGTGTATCTGCAGAATGTCATTTATGGAAAAAAATAGATACAATGTTTCAACCGCTGTATGGAGTGAATGTCCCAGAACTGTCATAAATAGTCTATTTCTGACAGTTCTGGGACATTCACTCCATACAGCTGTTTCAACCGCTGTATGGAGGGAATGTCATAGAACTGTCAGAAATAGACTATTTATGACAGTTCTGGGACTGTCCTTCCATACAGCGGTTGAAACATTGTATGTATTTGTTTCCATAAATGGATCCATTTATGGAAACAAATACATACAATGTTTCAACCGCTGTATGGAAGGACAGTCCCAGAACTGTCATTAATAGTCTATTTCTGACAGTTCTATGACATTCCCTCCATACAGCGGTTGAAACCGCTGTATGGAGTGAATGTCCCAGAACTGTCGGAAATAGACTATTTATGACAGTTCTGGGACTGTCCTTCCATACAGCGGTTGAAACATTGTATCTATTTTTTTCCATAAATGACATTCTGCAAATACACTTAGAGGAGCGCTGCAGATACACTTTTTGCCGGCTTGGAATTAATCTTATTTTCATCCTACTTCTTCTTCTTCATCCTCATAAGAAGAAAAAGAAGAAGTAGGATGAAAATAAGAATAATTCCAAGCCGGCAAAAAGTGTATCTGCAGCGCTCCTCTAAGTGTATCTGCAGAATGTCATTTATGGAAAAAAATAGATACAATGTTTCAACCGCTGTATGGAGTGAATGTCCCAGAACTGTAATAAATAGTCTATTTCTGACAGTTCTGGGACATTCACTCCATACAGCTGTTTCAACCGCTGTATGGAGGGAATGTCATAGAACTGTCAGAAATAGACTATTTATGACAGTTCTGGGACTGTCCTTCCATACAGCGGTTGAAACATTGTATGTATTTGTTTCCATAAATGGATCCATTTATGGAAACAAATACATACAATGTTTCAACCGCTGTATGGAAGGACAGTCCCAGAACTGTCATAAATAGTCTATTTCTGACAGTTCTATGACATTCCCTCCATACAGCGGTTGAAACAGCTGTATGGAGTGAATGTCCCAGAACTGTCAGAAATAGACTATTTATGACAGTTCTGGGACATTCACTCCATACAGCGGTTGAAACATTGTATCTATTTTTTTCCATAAATGACATTCTGCAGATACACTTAGAGGAGCGCTGCAGATACACTTTTTGCCGGCTTGGAATTAATCTTATTTTCATCCTACTTCTTCTTTTTCTTCTTATGAGGATGAGGATGAAGAAGAAGAAGTAGGATGAAAATAAGATTAATTCCAAGCCGGCAAAAAGTGTATCTGCAGCACTCCTCTAAGTGTATTTGCAGAATGTCATTTATGGAAAAAAATAGATACAATGTTTCAACCGCTGTATGGAAGGACAGTCCCAGAACTGTCATAAATAGTCTATTTCCGACAGTTCTGGGACATTCACTCCATACAGCTGTTTCA
This sequence comes from Staurois parvus, assembly GCF_062004578.1. Lineage (NCBI taxonomy): Eukaryota > Metazoa > Chordata > Amphibia > Anura > Ranidae > Staurois > Staurois parvus. Next base: position 9,650,764 of record NW_028317943.1, read on the forward strand.
ACCGCTGTATGGAGGGAATGTCATAGAACTGTCAGAAATAGACTATTAATGACAGTTCTGGGACTGTCCTTCCATACAGCGGTTGAAACATTGTATGTATTTGTTTCCATAAATGGATCCATTTATGGAAACAAATACATACAATGTTTCAACCGCTGTATGGAAGGACAGTCCCAGAACTGTCATAAATAGTCTATTTCTGACAGTTCTATGACATTCCCTCCATACAGCGGTTGAAACAGCTGTATGGAGTGAATGTCCCAGAACTGTCAGAAATAGACTATTTATGACAGTTCTGGGACATTCACTCCATACAGCGGTTGAAACATTGTATCTATTTTTTTCCATAAATGACATTCTGCAGATACACTTAGAGGAGCGCTGCAGATACACTTTTTGCCGGCTTGGAATTATTCTTATTTTCATCCTACTTCTTCTTTTTCTTCTTATGAGGATGAGGATGAAGAAGAAGAAGTAGGATGAAAATAAGATTAATTCCAAGCCGGCAAAAAGTGTATCTGCAGCGCTCCTCTAAGTGTATCTGCAGAATGTCATTTATGGAAAAAAATAGATACAATGTTTCAACCGCTGTATGGAGTGAATGTCCCAGAACTGTCATAAATAGTCTATTTCTGACAGTTCTGGGACATTCACTCCATACAGCTGTTTCAACCGCTGTATGGAGGGAATGTCATAGAACTGTCAGAAATAGACTATTAATGACAGTTCTGGGACTGTCCTTCCATACAGCGGTTGAAACATTGTATCTATTTGTTTCCATAAATGGATCCATTTATGGAAACAAATACATACAATGTTTCAACCGCTGCATGGAAGGACAGTCCCAGAACTGTCATTAATAGTCTATTTCTGACAGTTCCATGACATTCCCTCCATACAGCGGTTGAAACAGCTGTATGGAGTGAATGTCCCAGAACTGTCAGAAATAGACAGAAACTGTCACAGAACTGTCCTTCTTCTCATCCTTCTTCTTCTCATCCTTCTTCTCATCCTTCTTCTCATCCTTCTCCTTCTTCTCATCCTTCTCCTTCTTCTCATCCTTCTCCTTCTCCTTCTTCTCATCCTTCTTCTCCTTCTTCTCATCCTTCTCCTTCTTCTCATCCTTCTCCTTCTCCTTCTTCTCATCCTTCTCCTTCTCCTTCTTCTCATCCTTCTCCTTCTTCTCATCCTTCTCCTTCTCCTTCTTCTCATCCTTCTCCTTCTCCTCATCCTTCTCCTTCTCCTCATCCTTCTCCTTCTCCTTCTTCTCATCCTTCTCCTTCTCCTTCTTCTCATCCTTCTCCTTCTCCATCTTCTCATCCTTCTCCTTTTCCTTCTTCTCATCCTTCTCCTTCTCCTTCTCCTTCTCCTTCTTCTCATCCTTCTCCTTCTTCTCATCCTTCTCCTTCTTCTCATCCTTCTCCTTCTTCTCATCCTTCTCCTTCTCCTTCTTCTCATCCTTCTCCTTCTTCTCATCCTTCTCCTTCTTCTCATCCTTCTCCTTCTTCTCATCCTTCTCCTTCTCCTCATCCTTCTCCTTCTCCTCATCCTTCTCCTTCTCCTCATCCTTCTCCTTCTCCTCATCCTTCTCCTTCTCCTCATCCTTCTCCTTCTTCTCATCCTTCTCCTTCTCCTTCTTCTCATCCTTCTCCTTCTCCTTCTTCTCATCCTTCTCCTTCTCCATCTTCTCATCCTTCTCCTTCTCCTTCTTCTCATCCTTCTCCTTCTTCTCATCCTTCTCCTTCTCCTTCTCATCCTTCTCCTTCTTCTCATCCTTCTCCTTCTCATCCTTCTCCTTCTCCTTCTTCTCATCCTTCTCCTTCTCCTTCTTCTCATCCTTCTCCTTCTCCTTCTTCTCATCCTTCTCCTTCTCCTTCTTCTCATCCTTCTCCTTCTTCTCATCCTTCTCCTTCTTCTCATCCTTCTCCTTCTTCTCATCCTTCTCCTTCTTCTCATCCTTCTCCTTCTCCTTCTCTTTCCTCATCTCCAAGGGCATTTAAATTAAAGGTACAGTGTTCTGCACTAATTTAAAGGCTCTCTGAAGCCTAGAAACCCTTTTTATAAGTCATCTTCGTAGCGAAGAAATTCGCATCGAATCGAATTTCACACTGGAATTCGCCGAATCAGCCGAATCGAATTTTTGAGAAATTCGCTCATCTCTAGTTATGACCAAATCCCTTACAATTTCATAGTAAGGTCAATAACCTTCAATAGGTACAGGTAGCATCCTAGGAACTGGCATATTAATATTTAGAATTATATTCCAAACGCAAAGATACCAAACATAGCATACCCTTGTTACTCAGGATAAAAGATACTGCTTCTTCACTCTTGTAGGTACTAATATAGTGATGTAAGGTTTTGAGTGACTCATATTAAAATGATCTACCCGAATATATACTTCATATTAATGTGCCCAGTTCCTGCTGAAGTTTATGAATTGTATGAAAAAATGACTCATGTGGAATGTACGTTTTATGGCACGCTCTAGCCCTAATGGCCTAACAGGTCATGACTGACTGAGTTATTGTTTTACGATCGGGCAGAGGAAAGTGGTTTTCAAGCAGACCCCCTGGAACCAGACTAATTAGCGGTTTACAGCCCTGGAGCTGATCTATCTGTGTTTTAGGATAAGAGATCCTTTTGACCTCCGTTCAACTTATAGCTATGCATTCCATTGAAAAGGGAGGAGGGAGGACAGGAGAGAACATGGCTGAGACCTAACAAGATGGCTGTCATGTACAGCGTCCATGCCTCTATTGCACACAATCATCACAATCTTAATCTGCCAAACCAGGACAAAGAGTAATCTGTCCAATGACGGAGAACTTCTCTAAGTCTCCAGAATAAAGGGGGGTAGTTAGACAGAAGACGTTAAACTAATTTCCAAATATGGAAGAGAGCATTTGGCTTATTGAAAATTATAGGTAGTCTGCAGAATGTTTACCGTGGAGGGGGGCAAGGAAACATTGATGGCCATCATTTTTTTGAGAATTCAAAGAAAGCCCAGAAAGCCAAGAAAATTGTTGCATTAAAGACAGTAAATTAGGTAGAGTTTCCTGAGGCGTGGTAGCATACATAAGAACATCGTCAGCAAAAATGGCACACTTGTGTTCCTGATGACCTCCAAATACTGTAGATTTTGGGCTGTGAACAGATCACCACCATTAAAGGTTCAATTGCTAGTGCAAAATGTAAAGGGGACCACCTTGCCTAGTACCTCGTTGGATGGGGAATGGCGAAGACGTATAACCTCTAATGGAAACCTGAGCAGAGAGGGTGCTATATAAGAAACATGGGGCCAATAAAGAAACATGGGGCCAAACCCCAAGGCATCTAAAGTAGTGAATAGATAATCCTAATTTAAGCTATCAAATGCGTTGTGTTAATCAAGTGAAAGAAGCAGAAGATCCCTAGAAAGGGGAGCATCCCAATTGGCTCGGACTGCTGAAATAACAGCAATAGATTGGTGTATCTGGTCTAGGGATTGGCGTCCGGAAATGAAACTCGACTAATCTTTATGGATATAATGTCCTAGGAAAGTATTAGGATGAACAGCTAGGAGTTTAGTAATTGTGAGATCGCAATCTTGCTGATTAATTGTGATAATTGCGATATTTAAGGACATTCACTGAGTCCTTATTGGGTTTGGGGATAACACTAATATAGGCTTTATTCTCATCTAATGGGATTACCCCACCATCCCGTAGTGCATTAAAATAAAGAGTCATATATGGGACTAAATGATCAGGAAATTTCCTATAATAATTATTGGGGAGTCCATCAGGACCCTGTGATTTATTTGAAGATAACATCTGTATGACCTTTTGGACCTCCACACAAGAAAAGGGCTGTTCCATAAGGCCCCTATGGACTTCCTCAAGTGGTAGTAAAGGTAGGACCTCCAAAAAGGCTTGGATAAAGGAAGGAACAGCACTGTGGGGCTGACTATAGAGCTTAGCATAAACATTGTCGAATTCTTTGAGGATCTTCTGGTGGTCCTGGGAAATGTGACCCCCTGACAGCCTAATTTTGGAAACAGTTGAATATGAGTGTCTGGGGGTAAGTTTATGTGCCAATAGAGAACCTGGTCTGTCCCGCCAGGTAAAAAACTTGCGATTAGTCCAGCGCAATTGTTACTCAGCCTTAGTAGTAAGACAAAGGTTAAGCTCCAAGCGAGGCTGTTCAAATTTGTGTAAAAGATCAGGGGTAGGGGAATGTTAATGTCGATAGACTAGGGAAGCCTCATATTCCTTAGTTTTAGCAGAGATCATTTCATTGTTAGCATTTATTTATCTAGAGGACAATTGAATCAGAAAGCCGCTAACCGAAGCCTTGTGTGCAGCCCAGGTAATAGCTGGGGAAGTGTTATTTGCTTTGTTAATATCAAAATATGATTTCAAATGACATATCTAGGCAATAAGACTCATTACTTAAAAGAAACTCATTCAATCACCAATGCGGTTTGGCCAGTCTAGCCGTAAAATTGAAAAATGGCAGCAATAAAGGGTCATGATCTGACTAGGGCATAGACCAGGGCGTTTTGGTGCTTAGGCCTTGTTCACAACAGCCAAAAATGCCATGACCCCTTGGATGGTGGCTGACATTTTCTTCATCCCAAACAGCATTGCTGTCAATTTGTATAATCCGAATAGGGTGGTAAAAGTTGATTTTTCACAAGCCTAAGGTGCTAAAAAAATTAGACAGTACACTCTGCTTAGATCTCCTATTGTTAGATTGTGGTTGATATCCTATCCAGAAAATCATTGAACCTGGGCATGAGGTAGGCATCAGCTTTCTTTAGTCCACCCAGAACATCCTTTTTGGGGACAAGGACAACTGGTGATGATCAGTCACTGTGTCATCTTCTGAATGATCCCTAACTGCAGCATCTCCTCCATCTCCTTTTGCACATATGCTTGCACCTCCAGCTAGATGTAATAAGCAGACTGTTTAACCACTTGCCCTCTGGAAGATTTACCCCCCTTCCTGAACAGGCCATTATTTGCTATTCAGCACTGTGCTATGTCAACTGGTAACTGTGCAGACAGGCAACGCTGTACCCAAACAAAATTTATGTCCTTTTTTCACTCAAGTAGAGCTTTCTTTTGTTGGTATTTGATCACTGCTGGGTTTTTTATTTTTTGTGATATAAACAAAAAAAGACCGAAAATAAAAAAAAACTATTTTTTTGTAGTTTTGGTTATAAAAAATATCCCCTGCAGGAACAAATTGGATCATGCTTTGCTGGGTTTTTTTGCCTTCCTCTAGATCAACTGTGGGTATAGGATTATAACTTTTTTTTAAATGGTTGAATTGGATGGGCATTTGTCTTTTTTCAGCCAGACTAACTATGTAACTCAAAGTACAGTACAGTACATTGCTGGTCCTTGTTGGGCATATATGTAACATCAGGGAACATGGTCATATGATGAATCGGGTCTGTGGACCAATATGACTGCAATTCATTCTTATTTGTAATTCCCATGTTGAGGGTTAGGTCCAAAAAAGTTTTAAATTCAGAAACCGTGATAGGTTTCCATGCGAATTGTCTGGAAAGAACTGAATTTGGGTGGGCGGTGATGTATTGTTATGCATATAAATTAATTTGGCCCACAGTCAATTGATACAAATCTTCCATGAAAAACAGCGTAGGAACTAAATGCTAGTGCTGCCAGCGAATGGGGTTGATCCTGCTAACACTGTGTTTTTGGGAATACTATGCAAAGAAGGCACTGGTATAGTTCTGTTTGTGATTAATATATTGATCCATACAAACACTATACTAGTAATGGCGGTGATCTGCGACCTATAGCGTGTGTGGGTGATCTAACACGACCTAACCCTGGCTGGGAGGGGAGCTTACAGACCCTGATGTTATCTGATGTCGCTAGTGGCAGTAATACAGTGATCAGTGAAAAATTCTACATACTGACATTTTACTAATGGCACTGGCTGAGTAACGGGGTGATCAACGGGTTAATAGGAGCAATCCAAGGGTTAAATGTGCTAATCTACCGCGTGTAAAATGTAGTGCTTCTACTCACAGTGTGGTGTTCTCTCTTTTCTCTATAGACCAACAGGGGGAAGTGGGGGGCACATGCGTGCCCCCCCCCCGAAATAGAAGCGAGATAAGGTTAGGTCACTTTGGCCTGAGCCACTGCTCATCCCTCACAATATTGTTTTATTTTATTCTTTTATTTGTTAGTTTTTTAAAATATTTTTATCAGAGTAGTACAATGTTACCATAGAAACATTGTAGTACTCTGGGGGGGGGGTGTTATCAGGGATATTTTTAAATTTTTTTTTTAATTATTGCTCTGCAATGCAAAGCTTGCTTTGAGCAGTCATGAATGAGCTAAGTTTATGACAGTTTAAAATAATAGTGATCCCTGATTGGCTGGAGCTGGCTGGTGACACAGTACAGGGTGCTGTGATTGGCCTCCTGTATCATGTGAGAGCTGTGGACCAATCACAGCTCACCAGGAAGGGAAGCATAGCTGTTATGAATCATATTGATTCATAACAGCTTTGCTAACATTGTGATCGTGTGATGCATAGTGATCACATGATCATGGGATCCCGTTTACTGGGATCTTCATTACACTGTGTCCGTAGGACACAGTGGTCATGGGTAGGAAGAGCTGCACGCCCGGTTGGGCACACATCACCCCCCCGTGTTGATATAGCCAGAGTGACGTACCCATATGGCAAGTGGTTAAATTGGTATTAAACTCAAAACTAAAAGTTTAACTAATTGCTCCTTACCAATTATCAGATGTGGTAGCTGCATTCGTTTTCTTTTCTTTGACTTTTTTCCCTTGTTTTCACTTTGTGATCTGGTAACAAGTCTCTGGTATTAGTGAGACAAAACTCTTGATGAATTAACACAGAAGGCACAGCAGACAGTGGTTTTCTGGGGGGAGGGTAATGTTAAATGCACAGTATTAGTAAATTTAAATACACTATACAAACTGAAGCCAAAGTTCAGCTCACTCTTTATAATAAGTTAAAGCAGATTTTTTTTTCATTTTGGGATAAACGTTTTGCATGAATAATAATATATAAAATCTGATCATTTTAACCACTTGCCTACCGGGCACTTATACCCCCTTATTTACCAGGCCAATTTTCAGCTTTCAGCGCTGCCGCACTTTGACAATTGCGCGGTCATGCAACATTGTACCCATATGAAATTTTGATCATTTTTTTCTCACAAATAGAGCTTTCTTTTGGTGGTATTTAATCGCCGCTGGGCGCTTTACTTTTTGCGCTATAAATAAAAAAATTTCAAAAAATTTGAAAAAAAAAAAAAGTTTCTTGGTTTCTATTATAAAATTTTTCAAACAGGTAATTTTTCTCCTTCACTGATGTGCGTTGATGAGGCAGCACTGATGGGCACTGATAGGCAGCACTAAAGGGCACTGATAGGCAGTACTAATGAGGTGGCACAGATAGGCAGCACTGATAGACAGCACTAATGAGGTGTCACGGATAGGCGGCACTAATATGCATCACTGATAGGCGGCACTGATAGGTGACACTGATGATGGGTACTGATAGACGGCACTGACTGGCATCACTGCTGGGCACTGACTGGCGGCACTGACTGGCACAACCGCTGGGCACTGACTGGTGGCACTGACTGGCAGCACTGCTGGGCCTCTACTGGTGGGTGGCACTGGTGGGCAGCACTGGTGGGTGGGCACAGGTGGGTGGCACTGGTGGGCACAGGTGGGTGGGCACAGGTGGGTGGCACTTCTGGGCACAGGTAGGTGGCACAGGTGGGTGCACTGCTGGGCACAGGTGGGTGCACTGCTGGACACAGGTGGGTGATCTGCTGGGCACAGGTAGGCGGAGCTAGTGGGCGCACTGCTGGGCACAGGTGGGCGGAACTTGCGGGTGGCACTGCTGGGCACCGATCATCAGGGCACTGATCATCAGTGCCCTGATGATCGGTGCCAATCCCCGCTCTGACAACTGCCGGTTCTCGGCAGTACTTTCCTCACGATCTGACAGCGTGAGGAAAGTGCAGCCGAGAACCGGCACTTGCATTTCCCTCTAATCAGCGTGTCATTGGACACCGCTGATCACGTGGTAAAAGGTCGCTGTGATTGGCCTTTTACCACATCAGGTGATCAGCTGTGTCCGTAGGACACAGCGATCACGGAGATCGCCGGGTGCGCGCCCCCTGGGGCGCGCAGGAGAGCGCGTTCTGGGAGGACGTCATATGACGTCCACTCAGAACTGGCCGGCCGCAGTGTAGCCGTCATTCGGCTATCTGCGGTCGGCTACTAGTTAATCATCACTGCCAGTGTTAAGTGGTTTGTCTCATCTATATAAACTGATACATTCAGCTGGAGAGCTTGAGCTCCTGAAAGCCAACCAACTCACTGTCTGGATCACCAGATGAAAAAATAAGAAAGAAAGCCTAAAACCTAATACAGCCAACACATCTATGACATGGTAAGCTGCAATATATCAGATGTTTGCTTTTGGGTTTAATACCACCTCTTTGCTTGTCTGAGGGAGTTTTTAAGAGTTCAAGCCACTACTGAATGCTTACCTGATATACATTGTATATGGCAATAGCGAATATTTTGCCTTGATATATTGTATGTATTTTGTACTAATTATGTTTATGTTTTAAAATTGTTATATGATTGGTATAGAGGCTCTTCCATTTCCTCTTGCTTAGGCAGACCTAGTTATCTGAGAAACATGTTGAGTTGACTCATTCCACTGAATGCTTGGCATCACGATATTCCATGTACAACACTGTACAACGCAGATGTGTTCATGTCGGCAATAGCCTGCCTTGTGTAAGGATTAACATAAATGGGTATGAGTAATGACTATACCAGGGGCAGACTGACAACTCATGGGGCCCCCGGGCAATAGGGGATCATGGGGCCCCTGTGTCCTTGCCCAAACTCAAAAAAACCTATGAAAAAGGTACCAGGGGCATCTCATGGGGCCCCCTACTGACTCTGGGCCCTCGAACAGTGCCAGAGTTTCCAAATGGTCAGTCCGCCCCTGGACTATACAACACATTTTGCCACAAGCTTGCTTTTATGATAGACAAAGGTGTTAGTGGTATTTTATGAACATCTCCTGTCTTGCCTGGCTGGTAACACGGGACCAACAGTAGTTGGCTATGTCTATAAGCATGTCATGCCAGATAACATTTCTGCATCACTCGGGCCCTGGTCTTAGTGATTTCCAAGTGACCTGTTCTGGGAACTATGTGTGCCACCTTCAACAAGTGTCCCCTAAATTGGTCAGGTATAATTTTTATCTTTGGATTGTTTCTGTCTCACTGCCTTTGGTGGGCAGATTCTCACTGTACAGCTTTCTACGGTTGCAGTAAACTTTTTGGGTTTCGCACTCCACAAGAGGGCTGGAAGCTAGGCTTCTGAGCTTCTCCAGGCTTGAGTTAGCCTGAAGTGCTTGCTCAAAGGCAGTACTACAAGTCCCAGCTGATTGTCCTTGATGGATAAGGACAACTGCTGAGGTTTGACTGAGCCTAAGTGCACTGGGCCAGAACAAGGAAAGGGGGTATGGATATCATCCCTCCTCTGCAACCAGAGCCTGTACTTTGGCAGCCTTTGCATCATTACAAGTGGCTGCAATATATCATCATGAGCTTCAAAAAGTAAATTTTCTACATCAGACATAAATGTATTTAGAAACTGCAACCTCTCTCATCCCATTTCCCACCCACCCAATTGGTGAAAACCCATGCAGTGGGTACACGTGAGAGGGTTGCCTCAACTCCAGGAATTTTTAAGAGATTATGTCCTTTTTGTTTACCATTTCAGGGTGAACTAGTGTGGCATCTGTAGTGGTGTCTAGAAAAAGGTTTGGTTCCCCACACTCACGAGCTGAAGGTTAGTGCAATAAATAATAAAAAATGTTGCATTTTTAGAGACTGCCATGACTAAAAAAAAAGGTTGGAAAATGCTGGCCTAGTACATGTGCTTTGCATTGCAGCCACATAGAGATGTAGGGATTTAGGAGAGGAGAGAAAAGGATAAAAACATAGTAAGTTGATATTATGCCCCTGACTTTTTTTTTACTGACCCCCAGATCAGATAGGCTAGATCTGGCCCTGATTCAAGGCAGTTTTGTATAGAGACTGTAAATCTGCAAAGTGGTTTTAAAGTCTAATTTTTATTTTTTTTTTACGTTCCCTGTTTTAAGGTAAAAAAAAGTCCTACTAGTTGCTTTGCCCCCACCTTCCCAAATACTTACTTGATTCCTCTAACGGTCCAGCACGGTGTTTATCTGCCACTCTTCTCTCCTCTCTTCCTAGTCTCATGGGACATACTGAGAGCAGTGGGAGCCATAGGCTATCAGTGAAATCCTGTAAGGTGGGGGCAGGGAGTGTGATTGAGCCATGCTGGGTAAGTCTAGCCCAGATCTGGAGTGCACCAACAAAGGTGCACCCTCAGCACATGGTTTGCTGATTGGACAATCAGCAAAAGAAGGAATTGAGAGCTCTGGTGGTGGACTCCAGAAGAGGAGTTAAGGGACTGCTTTCTGCAATACCATTGCATAGAACAGGTAAGTATAATTTTTTTTTTTTTAACCACTTTAAGTGTCCCACTAACTGTGAGATCACAAGTAGCATGCATCCTGCCCTTTAGGCAATGCATGGTGATATATATTTGATTTATTAGTTTTGTTACTTATTTCAAAAATACCACTCTACAGCATAGAAAAATAAATAGGTATGCGTAAAGTGTTTTCTTTTTGAGTATTGTTGTTTGCCAGATGAGGCTTAACTGGGGAGCCCTGTAATGATCAGATTCTTCAAGGAACAGACAAATAAAAGAGGCATGACATAAGCCGCTGATTTTAAAATTTATGCTTTTTAGCATAGTAACATAAATAACAGCAAACACTGCCAACTTCCAAAATCAAATTTTTTTACTCTCAGCAGATAAATCAGCTAAAGGAAGCAAAATCAGTCAGAGGAAGCATTCCTCAAGCCCAAAGTTTGCAACCGCATTATTTCCAATGGAGCACTCACTGGTCAACACTTTGTGGTCCAGACAGGTTTTTGTCAGTTTGACTGAAGCATCAAGATTTGGAGTTCTCACAAGTAGAAAGTACAGTTGTGCGCTCATTCAGCGTATGCTGGGTGGCCAGAGCTGTTTAGAATTTAATGTGCTGCGGTGCACTTGTGCCAATGGGAAAAGTGATGAAAGCAGTAGAAAGCAGCTCTTTCCCTACACATTAGAAGGCACTATCAATAACTACAATATCCTACCTACACTTAATTTCTGAGCACCACTTGTGCCACAGTCAGTGTAGTTTAAAAAAAAAATGGTTGGCAAAATCTTACAGGAATGCTGTGTCCAAAAAGGCACAGGTCTCCCCAAGATGGCAATGGAGTTATAGAAGAGAACACAGGGTTCTGCAGGTTTCCCTCTAGTATTGGTAATAACGGCCACATTACTACAGCCCAAAAGGGGCAGTTGTCCAGGGCTCATTGAAGAAAAAGGGGTCCAATATCACTTTGAGAAAAAAAAAATATTTTTAAATTGCATGCATAGCCCAAACTTTTTTTTAGTTTTGTATAGAGTAGGAACGTGTTATAACCCCTGCCAAGTCATTATTAGTTTTTATTTTCTGTATGTGTACTATTAGGGAAATTATCCTTCACATTAGCCAAAGATCCAAAAGGAAATTAGAGGAAATCTCCCAAAGTGAAGGGAGTTTCCCTCTTAGAAAATTTTACCTGAAACACGTGTTCATCAGAACAGGTGTTACCGCTTTCTTGACAATGTTTACAAGTACAAATAGAGGAGAAGTGTGTCCATAGAATGGAAAGGATTTGTCAGTGTTCCTGTGTGAGTGTCAGGCATGGAGGCCGGAAGGAGCGGGTCTATGAAAATATGCTTCAGTTTAACACTACTTTGGAATTGATGAATTGGAAATACGGGTAAAATCGCTGCCAATCTTTCAGAGGGTACTCCAGGCTTCTGATATCATTAAGCAACAAATTTAACCAAAGAAGGACATCCTTTATGTGTGAAAATATTCTATGTAGTTCTAAACACTATCCTTCTCTTTCCTGGAAAACTGCTACCAATAAAAAAGATGACCATTTTAAAGCATGTGTTTGCTGCTTTGTTGGCATCCATTCTTCTTGGGGTTCATATTCAAGGATCTGTGTGGTGAGCTCTCCTTTTTAGGATGCATCATTGAAAGATCACATACCAGCCTTTCTGTGGAGGAGGTATGCATACCTTGGAGGATTTTTTACTACAAGCCTGGTTCACTTTAGTTCTGGTGAGTGCATACTGATGAAGGATTTCATGGATGTCTTTTTTCCGCATTGGTATGTTACTTCACTCTCTGACTATGGTTCATACTAATTGTGGGTGCAGTTTTAATACTAAGGAGCACTTTTTACACTGAAAGACATTTGGCTATGGACTTTATTTACATTCACTTTTCAAAGTATTTTTCACTTATTTACTTATATATTTTCAGTATTGCACATTTATATTGTTTTGCTGTATAACAACACATAGTGGTTACTATACCAGATTACATATGAATTAAATGGTTTGATTTATAGTCACATAGTGCAGCACTTTTATTATGTTTAACAAATAGAGGTTTATTCTCCCCAACACGGAAACAGGAAGAAATTAGAACTTGACAGATAATTTAATTTCCCCACTCTATCTAAAACTTTAAAAAAAGTTTTGCCTAGAGCAAGGGTGTCAAACTGGCGGCCCTCCAGCTGTTGCAAAACTACAAGTCCCATCATGCCTCTGCCTTTGGGAGTCATGCTTGTAACTGTCAGCCTTGCGATGCCTCAAAGGATTTGTAGTTTGGCAACAGCTGGAGGGCCGTCAGTTTGACACCTCTGGTCTAGAGCTACACTTGAAATGTGAGATCTATGAGTGATGTTAAGATCTGCACTGTCTTGAGTAGCATATCATGTAAAGAGATTTTACATAGTAAAAATGGTTGTTGAAAAGTGTTGCTGACATGTTTTGGGGCATGGAACTTTATTACAACCTATCCAACCAAGAGGTAAAAATTGATAGGCCTACGTCTTCTCACAAGGCTCAGATTCAGCGGCTAGAAAGCATCAAAGGCCTAGGATAATGAAATTATCATGGGCATACAGTGATGACACCACATGGTTCCAATCATCCTATTACGTACAATGTTCTCAGAAACCTTATACAAGTTGCTGTATATAAGGACTTCTCATGAGCCTTGCTGCTCATGAGTCACTAGACGCCTCATAGCGTGTGAGGACATCCAAATATCTGCAACAATGAAGGCTTCGGAGATGGCCAGGATCTTATGTAGTCTTATAGCCCTTGGTCAGAGCCAATCATTATAGAACTGTATGTAAACATACACTAAAAAAACAAGACTATGTAATCATATAAAAACAGTATAACATTAAATATTAAGGCTTAGGTGTCTGATACCAAATAGTACAGAACAGTAAAAAAGTAATATTGCTGAATTGTTATGTTCTTTTTTATGGTACCCAGAGCTCAGAGTTTATTTCTTGTTCATGGTGTACAGTGTGCTGCTCTGAGTTTTCAATCTGATACACTAAGTAGGGCGTATACCATATCATATTACCTAGTGTTCAAGCTCTCTCCACAGCAGGGCTTAACAAGATAAGAATAAAGGCACAGAATGTACAAACACCAACTGTACTGTACAAGAGACAGGAAATGGGGACGTGAAATTCATATAATAAATTGAACTACAGTTAGAGATTCACTTGTCACTTTATATGGTCATTGGTCTACAGATAACAGTACCAATATCTCTATTAGTTATAATTTAAGCAGGAATATGAGATACCAAGGTATATAGTGATTATTGTTTTTATTGTACGCAGCTTAATAAAAATTCATTACATTCATGGCACCAAACTAAACAGACATGCTAAACTTTTTGCTGTTGTTTAAGTCATGGTTTAATGCAAACAACTGAGGAATCATACAATGAAAATATATAAATGAATAAGAATAATCTTAGAGCTGAAGTTAATGTTGAGTCATAACAACAGCAAAATAATGAGTATTAAAATTATATTTTAAAAATGCAGTACAATTTAAATGAACTAACATGTTTTGAACGTAATAGACTTTTGACATATTTCTTGCCTTTCTACTTCACCTTATAAGATTCTTGCTGTGTTTATCGCTGCGATGTGACCACTTTGAATCTTACATACATTAATGACTAGGAACAAGGCAAAAAAAAGACTTATATAAACATATGCAAATGTAATGTAAAGTGAAATATGAAAAATGAATGTATGATGTATAAAAAATACATATAATATTAGTAGAACATTTTGTAATGGGAAACACACTATCCTTCATATACTGTATGCCTTCCTAACACTGCTATAGCTAAAATTAATTTATGTAAGCAATTATGGCTATCACATTGTTGCTAGCACAGTATATCACTGAAACTTAGTAAACCTATTCTATAGGTAATAAATATACTGAATGTACTGAAGGCAGAACTAATCCTCTACCAAACACTGAGTTCTAACCAACTGTTATAAATATATATGGACCACCCTATTTAAATAGTTAATAGATTCATTTTATGTTTACCCATTTACAGATCTAGCTACCAACGTATTTTGGTTAACCTGTTAAATCAGTGCAAAAATACCTGGAAACAACCAAGTATGACTAGGATCCAACATATCAAATGATATCAAACGATGTAAAAAATAACATGAATCAAGATTTACAATAATTATGGTTTCATAGCAAAAAAAAAAAATTATCAGAACATTTTACTATAAATGATGATTTGTCTTGATTCTTGCCTTTTAAATTTGCCATCTACTGTACACTAGTAATTATTGACAATAAGTTTGCCAATATTAATATTTTTAACTTTCTTTATTCTCTTTGCACAGCAAAGACCTTTCTAAATGTATCTAGATCATAAATTAGAAAAAAAAACCAATAAAAGTAATCCTTAGCAACTTGAATGACTATAACAAAAAGATGAACAGGCTTACTGTATATATTAAGGCATAGAGCAACGTGCAGTGTGTAGTTACCTATAACAACCATTGAGCTGTAATCTTTCAATGAGTGTTGAGAGATGAAATCTGGTTGCTGGTTGCTACTGCACATTATTACTGTTAGCATTGCCTTATAAAGCCTCAAAGGCATTTTCTTTTACTTTATGAACGTGTGCTTGTAAAAAATACATTTAGTTAATGAAGGTAAAATTAAGTTGATTCTACCTTTGAATGGAAATTAATCTCCTTTAAATCTTTTAACAAACTGATCCTTTGAAAATATAGATGTCCACTGGGATTGGTTTTCTATGATATATTACTTTGCTACATTAATCCCTACACCTGCATTGCTGAGATATATTTTAATAATGCACAAGACTGCCTTCATTTGATAATGGGGCAGAGGATGACTGTCATGAACACAAGTCCTGTAAACGTACAACTATTCCCAGAGCTAAAGAATACAAACTGGTCTTCCTAAAACAGAAGAATCCCTAGTAAACAAAAGCAGGCATACAATATAAATAACCATTTAAAGGTAATTCCTGAATAATTAATTGGGTTTCTGTATGTGCTTGTAGCTAGTGAAGTACATTCATTTCCCCTTATTAAATATTTGATTTACAAAGGCATTGGTTTACACAAGCTGTACGTGTTAAGAGTCACTGTTGCTTTTTATGCCAAAGGTGCAGACTGCCTGCCTGTGTGAACAGAAGAAATAGACCAGGTATTATACCGGAGGAATGAAAGGGGCATCTGAAAAGACAGAGCTGATAGAATCTGAGTCAGACTTTGATCTACTGTTCTTTAGGATGCTCTCTGCTGTGAGATTGTCATGGTTAATCAGTCTGACTTTTCCATTTTGGCCTTTTTCTGCTTCCTTGACAGGTTCCAAAAATACAACTCGTTTTCCAGTGCTGGACTTCCTATCAGCATGGGTATCGTGGGACGGTGTGGCACTTATAACAGAGGAGTGAGCACTGCTTTGGTTTTGCTTTTTTTTGTGTTTCCTCGATCTACACCAGCATCGGCAGGGTGTGAGATAAAGATAGAGAAGAACCAAAACTATACTGACTACACAAGCAGCAAGTGTAGTAAAAGCAGTGTTAAATGCCTCATGTGAATGAGACTTGTGGCTTGTAAAATTGCCTACTGTTATTCTAATATCTATGGTCTCATTAATCTGTCTTACTTTGTTTATTGCGATGCATGAATAAATTCCAGAATCTGCAATTTGGGCATCTTCAATTTCAAGACTCCCATTGGGAAACACTCGGAAATTTTCATCTGTGGTTTCTGGTTCTAATAATCTCTCATCAGGGCTTCTCCACATAAATTGGGTGTTGGTATCGATAATCTTGCTGTCACAATGTACCACCAGTCTTTCTCCAATCTGAGCCTCATACAACAGACCAAATGCATGAAATGACCCATTTACAGTACTTTCAGAACAGTTGAGAAAACTGTCTTGTATAAGAGGAATTTTTTTAGGCTCAGACAGTAAAGTACAGACATAATAGGTTTTAAAATCCACTACTGGACTAAACTGTCTATGATGCCAAAAGTTTAGCATTGCGTTCAGATGGCAGTCACATAAAAAAGGGTTTTCATGAAGGTAAATGCCACTAAGTTGCCTTGCTGATATTAGGCTTATTTGTTGAACAGGCACAGATTGCAAGTTATTATGGGATATGTCCAACAATACAAGTTCTGTGAGTTTACTTCTTCCAGAATACAAGTCCAGTGGAAAATGTGTCAGTGCATTGTAGCTCAGATACAATTTCTGCAACTTGTGGAGGCCTCCAAAAGCCCCAGAATCAATATGGGTCAACTGATTGTTGTAAAGAAGAAGAACTTCTAGCATTTTAAGTTCTTGAAAAACTGGATTGCTCAGCGTCCTCAGATTATTGGAGGATAAATCAAGATACCTCAAATTTGGGATGGTGGAAAAACTCCCACTAGAGATGCTGTTAATAGTGTTATGATTTAATATCAAAGAGTGCAATTTCTCGAACAACACTGGGAACCAGTCTGGGTCCAGAAAACCTATTTTGTTGTAGCTTAAATCCAGCCTTCGAATAAATTTAAAGACAGTCCTGGGCACTACAGACAAGCTTTTGTTAGTGCAGCTTACAATATCACTGGAACAGATGCAACCTTGAGGACACACCCCGGGAGGTGCTCCACCAACACTGCCGATGAGGCACAGCAAAAACATATAAGCGATGCTTTTCCATTTTGTGCGAATGTTCCCAAATTCCATAGAGAAAAAAGGACAAAAGAAAAACATCATGGCTTTGTTTTTCAGAAGGTACCCATTGAGGCTCACAAAACATGTAGTCAATCCTGGAGGTATCTTAAAGGAACATCTTGCTACAAATGTTTTCCTTACGACTGCATTCGCCTGGCCATTAAAATAAAACAAACCTAGTTTAGTCAATTCAACATAAACTTCAAGAAATCACACACACTAAAATATCAAATATTAGTGGATGAAATCATAATCACAATCGAAAGTTCACACAACAACACAGCAAACATGCAAGAAAGTTTGAAATGAAGAGATTAAATCAAACACACGCTTGAATCATTACGTAGAAATATTGATACATTGGAAATGTTAGGTACCTGTTATTTCATAACATTCGCTAGTTGATGCTTGCATGTGGACAAAGAAGTCCTCTTTTCTGACCTTTCTTTGTCTTCTTTCATTGCCACTGGGTATTCTGACAGCAGGGAAGTTTCACAGGCAGAAGAGAAACAGGTTTGTGAGCTGTGCTCTGTATTATCCTGTCTGATCAAGGCTGCTTGCCTTCAAGAGAAGCGTATTTGTGAGCGGAGCCTGCCCAGCCTCTGTTCACCTGTGCACTGTGATTGGCTGCATTCAGCCTAGAGAAATATACAAAGCTCACTGATGAGAGCACAGACAGCACAGATGCTGCTGCCTATGTCTACAGGCACTGGATCCCATCCCCCCCCTCCCCTTGCCAGCAAAACCTATGATGTTGTGTGTATCCCACACTCTCCTTTCATTCTGTTCACTTAAAATGTTTGCATATTGTGAGCAAATTCCATTTCAGTTACCCAAGGGATGTATTGTTCAGACTTCAGTCCTGCCAAGCGTGAAGAGCCTTACTGCTATTGCACGATAAGGAGAGGCATTCCCGTTATCACCAATCACAGCTTCTTCTTACAGCTATCCACCTGAAGGGGAGAACATTTGCAATATTTGAAGAAGCATTAGTTGGTGGCATGAAGGCTCAGAAAAAAAAATACTTATGTGTTTTTGTCACTCGGTGACCGTATCAAGAGATTCTGAAAATCTTTTACTACGTAGCAACAGCACATACCAGATCGATTACCCTGGAGAGGTACCAGCACACAGCTCATTGCACATCAAAATAGAGTCTTCCCTTCCAAATCTGAAGCATACTGAAGCATACGTACATATGTCAGGTGTTTTCTTTTTTTTTGTAGTAAATCAGCCACTGTAGGAAAATATGCATGTTGAGTCAGTTTAATAATACATCACTATTGATCACATGGTGTGGTGTTAGAATATTGTGCGTACATCATAAGGGGAGAAATATGCTTAGCTTAGGCTTAGGTTCCGGTATAGTACACGTCAGTAGTTGTTGGTGTTTCTTCTCCTTTCTCAGCATAGGCTTCCAAATAGCTATGAGAAAGTAAAAAATGCAAACTAGGATCATTTTCCTTAGATGTCAAATGAAGCAAAGCTCTGCTAAGAGAAAAACAAAGGCTTCTATGCTGATCTTCTACTGATAATGCTAGTTGCCTGGCTTTCTCTGGCTTCAATACCTTCTGAAAAACTGACCTAAAGCTAGTACGCAGCTAATTAAATCCTCCCAATTTCTAGAGTGTGTTCTAAATGTATTCCAGGTTCAACAAAAGGTGTGCAAAGTCTTAGGCGGCTTTCACAGAAGCGGACTGATGGGGTCCGCTTGTCCATTTTTCAGGCGGACACGATCAGTCCATCCATAGACAATCTGATCCTGTATGGCAAAAACAGATGGATGGGATCAGATGACAATGGATGGAAATGGGCAGGAGGTCCAATTCCATCCGATCGTCCCATTGAAATCAGCAAGCAGTGTCTGTGTCCACTCTGTAGCAGCAGAGCAGGCAGAGACTTGTCATCCGCCTGCTCAGCGAGGATCAGCAGTCCATTTCCATCCGATCATCCCATTGAAATCAGAGGGCAGTGTCTGTGTCCACTCTGTAGCAGCAGAGCAGAGACCTGTCATCCAAACAGAGGGAGCACAGGCCTAGTGCATTACCTTTAAAAAAAAATTATTAAAAAAAAAGAATAGGTAATATACTCACAGATGACAATAATATCAAAGGCACATGGGCTGAATGCGAATCACAGTAATTGGGACCGGTAGTCATGTGATTGCTATGCAATCATATGATCACAATGTTAGCAAAGCTGTTATGAATCAATTTGATTCATAACAGCTTTGCTTCCTCTCCTAGTAAGCTGTGATTGGCCCACAGCTCTCACATGGTAAATGGGCCAATCACATCACCCTGTACCATGTGATTAGTTGTAGCCAATCACAGATCACAAGTATTTTGAACTGTCATGAACTTAACCTATTCATTACAGTTCAAAGCAAGCATTGCATTGCAGGAGCAATAATCTTTACTATGGTAACACTGAACTACTCTGGTGAAAGTATTTTTTTTAAATAATGTTAAAAAAGTTTTTTTTTTAACTACTCTTACGTAAGTTTCTATTTCCAGATGTGAGCGTGCATGCATGCACCCCCGCTGCCCCCCTGTCAGTCCAGAGAGAGAAGAAAGAACACAACACTGAGTAAATGCAATACATTTTACACACACGTTGCATTAGCACATTTAGCCCAGGTTCACACTAATGCAGTGTGGGAAACGCTGAGAATCCTGTGCATTTCCCACACCATATTGCAATCGCGTGGCGTTCATGTGATCTGGATCGGGTGTCAATGATAAATTAATGACACCCTGAAACAGATTGCAAAACACAATGTGATTGCCAGAAATCACATCGCATGGGTGTTCTCAAAAGGGTTCTGCACCTTTTTGGTGTGAATGTGATTTCAGCAATACAAAATACCTGATGTATTTGTAAATGAGCAACAGTTGCTTTCCATTAAATAATGAAAAATGTTACACTGCAAATTAAAAATAAAAGAGCACAAACGGGCTTATAAAAGAAAATGCAGAGTTCAATAGCAATGTAAGAAGTACAGTAAGACACAGTGGATTCCTTATGATCTGGTCATGTGCTTATTCCTTTTTTCTTTTCAATCATTTTTATTTGTTTTCTATGGAAGAAACATACAAACAATTGTACAGGCATTTTCTTCATCATTATACAAGGTTTACAAAGTAAGCATTGTCAGAATGAAGGTTACAGGTAGTATATTAGCAAGTCATTAGATAAGGCACAGTGAGTAAAATATACTGTCGATCTAGAGAGCTGGGTCAGAGTCACAACATAGTAAACAGGTATATAGAAAGGGTGCAAAGTTTTCCCTATGTACTGGCAGCAACTATCAAGGCTCAAGATACATTTACTTCAGATGTTCGACCATTAGTTCAGTCTCAGTGATCTACTAACATGTACAGGGTAATGCAAGGGTCAGCCTGTTCCAGAGTAAGAAGAGGAAAGAAAAGGGCCGTGATATAAAGTAGTGAAAAAATAACAACTTTGTTTCTGCTGAAGTCCTGTTTCATCCATTTCTCAGTAATGAGGCAAGGTGGGAGGTTGTATGTAACATATCCATGGATCCCAAACCTTCTCTGATGTCACCTGTTTGTCTTTCAGGATGCTTTCTATTTTCTTGCTAAGCATGATCCAAGTGAACTTGCATGTTGTCTATAGGCTCACTTAAAAGAGCTGTTAAAGCATTCTTGGGGATGTAGGCCATGGTAACTGTGGCTGCTTTAGGGGCAAGTCCACCAAGTGTGGAACATAGTGCCAATTTGCTCACTTCCTTTGAATATAGATGAAACATAGAAGAGAGGTCTCTCGATACATTTTGGCAAGTCTAGTGGGCATTCGGTATCAGTGAGAGAGTATTTGCTAATGGGTCCCTATCATCAGTACATTCAATATACCATTATGAATATTGGTGGTCAAGAAATTCCAATTCAGCCAAGTCTGTGGGGCAACATAGTAGAAGTCATTGAGAATAACTAGTACCACATTGGAATGCTATCCCCTGATTCCTGCCCTGCATGCAACTATTTAAGAAAAAACATTCTCATAGTAATATCACCCATTCCTTTTTTGACTGTGTAGCGCCCCTTGAGTTTAGATAGGTGGAGATAGTTTGTTTTTTTAGGTAGAGGCTAAATAGAAGTCCAGGATGAGTTAGCCTGGGTATGAGTCAGCCAGGTTATTGTAGGTCAGGGCTGAGAGCACTGCAGGTCAGTTCCCTGATGCCTCCCCCTACTCTAGAAGCTGGAGGAGTTTCTAGAAGGCAGTGGGTAAGGGTGAGGAGGGGCTGATCTGCATACTTAAGGGATCTTGGCCAATCCCCAAGCAGGAGGCTTAGCATGGGACCAGGACAGTCCTTAAGTATACGAGAGCCTGACTAGCAGAGACAGTAGTGTTGGGTGTAAGATGGAGTGAAGGCTGGAGTGTGGAGCCTGGGAGGGGACCCAGGGATGGGTCCTACCTACAGGCTGGTGCTGAACAAGGGAGTCTCCACTATACCACCATCTTCCAGGAAGGACAGCCCGAACAGCAAGGAAGGAGCCAACTCAGTGAAAAGCCTTAAGCCAGCCACCTACCCACTGAGCTATCAGGAAGGACAGTGTGAGTAACCTTACATCCCCTGAGCTGGATAAGGGGAGAGGAGTCAGGTGGAGAACCCAGCTAGCTCCTCATCTGGGACTCTTTCTTAGGATGGCATTTTCTGGGTCCCTTGCCCAGGGATACCCTCAGGCAGCTAGGTGAAGAGGAGGATTCATCTGAGGTCTGAGGAAGTACACCAGAGAGCTGGAGAGCTCTTTAAAGGAGAAACATTTGTCTACAGATTTGTGTATAGTTGCTAAGGAGTTTGTCCTCATGGTTCACAGTTTCCTTGGGCATCCCATACACCCCTCAACCCCATCCACATTCTAAACCTCTCAGTAAAATCACAAAACAAAGCTTAAGGACTGTTTACTGACTCCATTGAGCAGGTGTGGAAGAAAATGTGTGTTGCCTGGCTGTGCAGAGCTGTAAAATGCATGTTGCCTGGCTGTAGAGAGCTGTAAGGGGACCCAAACCTCAGTGACTTCTAAGAGGGTAGTGCTACATGTGAGGGCTTGTCCGGGATGTCCCTATCGCAACCTGCATGGCTGTTGCCCCTAGCAAACAACAAACCAGGAAATTGCTGTACTGCTGGAATTGTGACTGTCACTGTTTTCATGTGCCATTGCTGATGCTGTTGCTCGCGGCAACCATGCCAGACCTATCCAAAAGTCTTCCCGCCAGGTGGCTGGTGTAAAAGACTATGTTCACGATTCATCGGTTAAAGCCTGTAAAATGTCTATTGTCACCCTGCTTGTTGTTGTCCAAAGCAACCAAAGAGGCCATTCAGTATGTGGAAGTCTTTTTGCAGCTCTACAGGTGGCTACCACAAAAGATGGTTGTGTCTGTACTACTAATTTGCTCAACGTTGCTCACCTTTGCCCACAGCTGTCATTGTCTGCATCTAGGAATAAGCCCTGTTGGAGTGCATTAAAAAAAAAATTAATTAGTGTCAGACCACTGCACTTTTCACCATCTCGTGACAAATGACTAGCCAACCTCACACTGCTCTGTCACTGATACGCAACTATGATACTCTCAGCCCCACCCTATACAAAGATTCTCCAGCTCGCAGGACCGCACTCTAGGTGACAGCAACCTGATTGTCACTGGGTTAGCTAAGCAATTAACCCTTTAAACTGCCACCACCTGCTTTTACCGAAAGCAGGAAATTTTCACAAGCTTAGCAGTAGCAATTATGATTTTAAAATAAACTTCCGTATACACACTGTCACCACAGACAGGTATATTCAGAGATTTATCATATAATAGCGCTCTTCAAGAGACAGAGGTTCTTTAAGTTTGCGTTAGGGCATTTAGAGACAGTTTTAACTCTTTTTAAAATATGGTTTAATAATGAAAAGGTAAAAAATAGTAAAAAAAAAATATTACAAAGAAGCAAAGAGCCAACAAGCAATAGAAAGATGAAGAGGAGAAAAATGAAGAATATTTGCAAGTCCTGTTTCAGCAGACTTCAGTACATGACCAAGATGATATTTGTCCGTGAGCAGAGTTTCATTATTTGGTTCTCAAAACTTGACAGGCCTTCATTTGCTTGATGGCACACAAGAGCTGTCAAATGTATTTGCAGCCCACTTTACTTTTGTATCAAGGGGACGTTGACAGAGACCATATGACCAATTAAGCGGCTGAGGATTCGCCCTGGGATGTATCATCCTTCCTTTACACATAGTTTTATACCTATATTAAAATCTTCAAATATGTACAGGTTGCATTTTGGAAACTGGTAGATTATTGATCAGCACAAGGTATCTCAGATAGGACTGTCACCGAGGAGGTATTTGACTGCAATCTCACCTTCTGTATACTATAACTTAGTCATTTATCATCTCGATTTGGTTGGTATGATATTACCCATTCAAATATATACTTAAAGCGGAGCTCCATCCAAAAGGGGAAGTTCCAATTTAAGTCTTTGTCCCCTGCACCCCATTAAGGATTGGCACCTTTGGGGAATGGGTACCCAAATTTGACAGCTACCCACTCCCACTTTCGCTGCAATCACCTAAGCCAATCGGAAGTGGAAGTTGTCCTCCCCCCTCCCTCCCCGTAGTCTTTTGGGACACGTGACAGGTCCCAGAAGACTAAGGGGCCATTCACAAAGAGCAGCACTTCTTGTGCATGCTCAGTGGGCACCCAGCTGTGAAGCCACAAGCTGTCACAGCCGGGTGCCCAGGCTCAAGATACCGGCTCAAGGGAGAGAAGAAAGCCGATGAAATCAGCCGTGGTGAGGAAACCGCTGGGCTGAGGGACAGGTAAGTGACTGTATTTTAAATGTCAGCAGCTACAGTTTTTGTAACTGATGACTTTTATTTATTTTTTTCAGCGGGAACTCTGCTTTAATATTGATGTGTCTTGGTCCTATCTGATTTTATGAAATGTGTGTAGACTTTTTGAAATTGTGAATTGGGCAGGGGTCTCGGAAAGTTCACCTCAAGCCTGACTGCTTTATGTTACCCATTAGCCCTGGTTAAGGCATTTTATTACATGCTATGAATTCCTAATGAGTTTTGTTGCCCTACAAACTAGAGGCGTAACTAGAACCTTCAGAGTTCTGGTTTAGGAAACCATGAAATGTCCCCCTTCCCTCTAGCCTGGGCGAGGGTTGCCACCTTTTCTTCAAGTCAAGCTCAAATACTTTAGCAGTAGATTAGTAATACTAGTACCTCTATAGTCCAGAGGGGATTGTATTTATATAGAAATGTGTATATATTTTATACAGTATATGGTAAATTAGTGATACTAGTACTTAGTTCAGAAGGGTTACATATACACAGGCTCTCTGAAATGTGAAAAGACTATGGAGGTGCATTCCTAGATATTTGCTGCTGCAATGTGTAACTGTTCTACAAACCCATCATAGCCAACCGATGATTCTTGAACAACATGGCCACCAGACACAGCTTTTTGTGTGCGTGATATCATTATACCTCCCCCCTCAGGTGCTTTCATGGGAGGGAACTGCAATTTCCCTTCTGACACAACCCACTGCTGTGGACTTGGCTTGTCGCGACACAGGTCTGCCTTGCCAAAGCATTCACCTCAGCGGCCTGGTTCAACTGCATTGCTGGAGAAAGAGGTCCCCTCTCAGAAGTGTGCTGTTCTCCATAGCAACACTGCAGGACCAACAAAATGAGTTGTGATGGGCAAGTACCAGTCCACTATAACCACCTGGATAACGTGGCAGCTTCCGCTGTACCTACCTGATCACAAGACACCTCTGTTCAGGGGTGGCATATGCTAACTTGCTAGGAGGTAACTTCCTGCATAGGTAGTGGATGAGATATTCCCCTCCTGTCACAGGTGCACTGACCAGTCCCTTTTTCAAGGTGGGATGGTTCTCCTTACATCCTGTCATCCAGTATGCCCTCTTATTCTGTTTTGCGCCCAGGTTTACTATTGTAGCCAGCTTTACCCACAAATGACATAACCAGTATTTTGGCTTGAGAAGTAGGCCAGGCCATGAAGGCCTCAGCCTCCCAAGTTTCAGATCTCAGGGTGTCTACTCCTCCTTGCTGTTCCCAGTACTGAACCTCTGACATGCCCATCTGATAGTTACTGTGATGGACTGTCAAGCTAGGCACTGGCAGGTTGTTTGGGACTGGTGACAGGAGCAGAAGATGTTCTCCCCAAGCAGAATCGAACACTTCAAGGCCCCTAAAGTAGGCAATTGCACAAGGTCCCATCCCTCCCTGAGGGTCATTTATGACCCCCCAGAGAGGTGGTGGGTGCATTCTCAGACAGATATATTCAGAGATTTATCATATAATAGCACTCTTTAAGAGAGAGAGATTCTTTAAGTTTGCATTCGGGCATTTAGGAACAATTTGAACTCTTTTCAAAATATGGTTTAATAATGAAAAAGTAAAAATGGTGCAAATCAAATATTTACAAAAAAATACATAATACAAAGAAACAAGAATACAAGCAACAGAAACATAAAGGACTGAAACATGAAGAATACTTGCAAGTCCTGTTTCAGCAGACTTATGTCCATGAGCAAGGTGATATATTGGCTCTCATAACTTGACAGGTCTTTGTCTGCTTGATGGTACTCAAGATCTGTCAAATGTGTTTGCAGTCCATTTTCCTTTGTATCAAGGGAGTGTTGACAGAGACCCTCTGACCAATTAAGCAGCTGAGGAGTGGTCCTGAGATGTCACTGTTTTTGTGACTGTATCATGGTCCTCCCTTACACTCAGTTTTATACCGATATTATTATCTTTAAATATGTACAGGTTGCATTCTGGAAACTGGTAGATTTTTGGTCAGCATTGCATTTCATGTTCAGGGATACTAAACGCAAGGTATCTCTGATAGGCCTATCATCCAGGAGGTATTTGACTGCTATCCCACCTTCTGTATACTATAGCTTAGTCATGTATCATCTCGATTTGGTAGGTATGATATTCCCATTCAAATATATACTTAATAATGCTGTTACATAGTTAATAAGGTTGAGTAAAGACACCAGTCCATCCAGTTCAACCTGTGGGTGTGAGTGTGTGTATTCATACAAGATGTGTCTTGGTCCTGTCTGATTTTATTAATTTGTGCAGTTTTTTTAGAAATTATGTGTTGGGCAGGGGTCTCAGAAAGGTTCCCTCAAGCCTGACTGCTTTACAATACCCATTAGCTTTGGTTAAGACATTTTCCTGCACACTATGAACTAATGAACAGACATCCTGCCAGAACTTCAAATAGATAGTTACAGCTCTGGTAAATGTCTATGTACTGGTGTCTGCTGTCCCTGAGTTGAGGTAACAGGCTTTAAAATGTGTAAAGTATATGGAGGTGCCTCCTAGGTATTTGCTGCAATGTGTAACTGTCATGGCTGACCTATATTCTTGAATAACATGGCCACCAGACACAGCTTTTGGTGTGCCTTGTGATATTATTACTAGAGATGAGCGAATTATTCAAAAATTCGATTCGGCTGATTCGCCGAATTTGCGGAATAAATTTGATTCGATGCAAATTTATTCGCTGCGAATTTAACTTATTAAAAGGGTTTCTAGGCTTCAGAGAGCCTTTATATTAGTGCAGAACACTGTACCTTTAATTTAAATGCCCTTGGAGTCTGTTGGGGAAGAGAAATAATACTGTCAGTCAGTATGACATGCAGATGAGTGCCGTCGATCTTAGAATCACCGCACACTTCACTCATTTGGGCAGTCACGGGGCCAAAACCAGAGTGTGGAGCCACAGTGTGGCGGTGGGGGTAGCAGCAATGGGAGGCCATACAGCACCCTATGACAAAATGGAACCCACCAGCAGTGTGAGGAGACCTGAAAGTGGCACATGGCAGAGTGTGGCGATGGAGACAGCAGCAATGGGAGGCCGTACAGGGACCCATGACACACTCTGGACCTGGCAGCAGCATGAGGAGGCGGTACAGGGGCCCATGGCAGAGTGGCGAAGCGTAAGCAGCTTAAATTGAAGGCCATACAGAGGCCTATGTTAAAAAGTCCCCCCAGCAGCAGTGTGGGGAGACGACTATCAAGAGTCCAATGGCAGAGTGGCGGAGCAGAAGCAGCTTCAATTGAAGGCCATGCACAGGCCTAGGTTAAAAAGTCCCCCCAGCAGCAGCGTGGGGAGACGACTATCAAGAGTCCAATGGCAGAGTGGCGGAGCGGAAGCAGCTTCAATTGAAGGCCAATAGTGGTTGTGAAGCAGAAAGTCAGTTTATTGTACACAATCGGTCAATTGCAGCTTGCCGTTGGCTGGAAACTGTACGTTTGTGTCACTGGAATGCACTAATCACCCAAAAAATATTACCGCCAGCCAGCGTGTAAATGGATTTAACTCTTTGAACGTACAATAGTGGTTGTGAAGCAGAAAGTCAGTTTATTTTGCACAATCGGCAAACTGCAGCACCAACTGTGCACGACAGCCACCAAAAAAAAAAAGGGTGTATGTCACTTTAAATTTTCGATTCTTTGATAGCTGTGGCCCTAAGTAACAGTTCTGTGTCCCTGAGTAACGATTCTGTGTCCCTGAGTAACGATTCTGTGTCCCTGAGTAACAATTCTGTGTCCCTGAGTAACAATTCTGTGTCCCTGAGTAACGATACTGTGTCCCTGAGTAATGATTCTGTGGCCCTAAAGTCTCTGTGGCCCTAATGCAGGCCATAGATGGGTCGAAAATCGGCCGATTTTTCGGCCGAAAATAAAATCAGCCGATTTTCGGATCGTTAGTGGGCTATTTGGTCGGCCGTTTTTCGGTATTTTGGCCGTTTTTTTTTCCTGTAAAGTTGGAAAAAAAATCGGCCGATTTTGCCGATCGGCCGATTTTCGCGGCAATAGTGGGCAAATCGGACGATTTTTTGCCGATAAAAAATCTGCGCATGAGCAGTGACCTGCAAGAGGAAGACAAAAAGAAGAAAAAGAAGAAGAGGAAGAGGATGAAGAAGAGGATGAAGAAGAAGAAGAGGAAGAAGAGGATGAAAAAGAAGAGGATGAGGAAGAGGAAGAAGAAGAAGAAGAGGATGAGGATGAAGAAGAAGAAGAAGAGGATGAGGATGAAGAAGAAGAAGAAGAAGAAGAGGAGGATGAGGATGAAGAAGAAGAAGATGAGGATGAGGAAGAAGAAGAATAAGAAGAAGAAGAAGAAGAGGATGAGGATGAAGAAGAAGAAGAAAAAGAAGAAGAAGAGGATGAGGATGAAGAAGAGGATGAGGATGATGATGAAGAAGAAGAGGATGTTGGTGAGGAAGAAGAAGAAGAAGAGGATGAGGATGATGAAGAAGAAGAAGAAGAAGAGGAGGATGAGGATGATGATGAAGAAGAAGAGGATGAGGATGATGAAGAAGAGGATGAGGATGATGAAGAAGAGGATGAGGATGATGAAGAAGAAGAGGATGAGGATGAAGAAGAAAAAGAAGAAGAGGATGAGGATGAAGAAGAAGAAGAGGATGAGGAAGAAGAAGAGGATGAGGAGGAAGAAGAAGAAGAAGAAGAGGATGAGGATGAAGAAGAGGATGAGGATGATGATGAAGAAGAAAAGGATGATGGTGAGGATGAAGATGATGATGAAGAAGAAGAAGAGGATGAGGATGAAGAAGAAGAAGAAGAAGAGGATGAGGATGAAGAAGAAGAAGAAGAAGAAGAAGAAGAAGAGGAGGATGAGGATGAGGAGGAAGAAGAAGAAGAAGAAGAAGAAGAAGAGGATGAGGATGAGGAAGAAGAAGAAGAAGAAGAAGAAGAAGAAGAGGATGAGGATGAAGAAGAAGAAGAAGAAGAAGAAGAGGATGAGGATGACGAAGAGGATGAGGATGAAGAAGAAGAAGAGGATGATGGTGAGGATGAAGAAGAAGAAGAAGAAGAGGATGAGGATGAAGAAGAAGAAGAAGAGGATGAGGATGAAGAAGAAGAAGAAGAAGAGGATGAGGATGAGGAAGAAGAAGAGGATGAGGATGAAGAAGAAGAGGATGAGGATGAGGAAGAAGAAGAAGAGGATGAGGATGATGATGATGATGAAGAAGATGAGGATGAAGAAGAGGATGAGGATGATGATGAAGAAGAGGATGATGGTGAGGATGAGGATGATGATGAAGAAGAAGATGAGGATGATGAAGAAGAAGAAGAGGAGGATGAGGATGAAGAAGAAGAAGAAGAGGATGAGGATGAAGAAGAAGAGGATGAGGATGAAGAAGAAGAAGAGGATGATGAAGAAGAAGAAGAAGAAGAAGAGGATGAGGATGATGAAGAAGAAGAGGATGAGGATGAAGAAGAAGAATAATAAGAAGAAGAGGATGAGGATGAAGAAGAGGATGAGGATGATGATGATGAAGAAGAAAAGGATGATGGTGAGGATGAAGATGATGATGATGAAGAAGAAGAGGATGAGGATGAAGAAAAAGAAGAAGAAGAGGATGAGGATGAAGAAGAAGAAGAAGAAGAAGAAGAGGAGGATGAGGATGAGGAAGAAGAAGAAGAAGAAGAAGAAGAAGAGGATGAGGATGAAGAAGAAGAAGAAGAGGATGAGGATGAAGAAGAAGAGGATGAGGATGAAGAAGAAAAAGAAGAAGAGGATGAGGATGAAGAAGAAGAAGAAGAAGAGGATGAGGATGAAGAAGAAGAAGAAGAAGAGGATGAGGATGAGGAAGAAGAAGAGGATGAGGAGGAAGAAGAAGAAGAGGATGAGGATGAAGAAGAGGATGAGGATGATGATGAAGAAGAAAAGGATGATGGTGAGGATGAAGATGATGAAGAAGAAGAAGAGGATGAGGATGAAGAAGAAGAAGAAGAGGATGAGGATGAAGAAGAAGAAGAAGAAGAAGAGGAGGATGAGGATGAGGAGGAAGAAGAAGAAGAAGAAGAAGAAGAGGATGAGGATGATGAAGAAGAAGAAGAAGAGGATGAGGATGACGAAGAGGATGAGGATGAAGAAGAAGAAGAGGATGATGGTGAGGATGAAGAAGAAGAAGAAGAAGAGGATGAGGATGAAGAAGAAGAAGAAGAAGAGGATGAGGATGAAGAAGAAGAAGAAGAAGAGGAGGAGGATGAGGAAGAAGAAGAAGAAGAGGATGAGGATGAAGAAGAAGAGGATGAGGATGAGGAAGAAGAAGAAGAGGATGAGGATGATGATGATGATGAAGAAGATGAGGATGATGATGAAGAAGAGGATGATGGTGAGGATGAGGATGATGATGATGAAGAAGAAGAAGATGAGGATGATGAGAAGAAGAAGAGGAGGATGAGGATGAAGAAGAAGAAGAAGAAGAAGAAGAGGATGAGGATGAAGAAGAAGAGGATGAGGATGAAGAAGAAGAAGAGGATGAAGAAGAAGAAGAAGAAGAAGAGGATGAGGATGATGAAGAAGAAGAAGAGGATGAGGATGAAGAAGAAGAATAATAAGAAGAAGAGGATGAGGATGAAGAAGAGGATGAGGATGATGATGAAGAAGAAAAGGATGATGGTGAGGATGAAGATGATGATGATGAAGAAGAAGAGGATGAGGATGAAGAAAAAGAAGAAGAAGAAGAAGAAGAGGATGAGGATGAAGAAGAAGAAGAGGAGGATGAGGATGAGGAAGAAGAAGAAGAAGAAGAAGAAGAGGATGAGGAAGAAGAAGAAGAAGAAGAAGAAGAGGATGAGGATGAAGAAGAAGAAGAAGAAGAAGAGGATGAGGATGACGAAGAGGATGAGGATGAAGAAGAAGAGGATGATGGTGAGGATGAAGAAGAAGAAGAAGAAGAGGATGAGGATGAAGAAGAAGAGGATGAGGATGAAGAAGAAGAAGAAGAGGATGAGGATGAGGAAGAAGAAGAAGAAGAAGAAGAAGAGGATGAGGATGAAGAAGAAGAAGAAGAAGAGGATGAGGAAGAAGAAGAAGAGGATGAGGATGATGAAGAAGAAGAAGAAGAAGAAGATGAGGATGAAGAAGAGGATGAGGATGATGAAGAAGAAGAGGATGATGGTGAGGATGAGGATGATGATGATGAAGAAGAAGAAGATGAGGATGATGAAGAAGAAGAAGAGGAGGATGAGGATGAAGAAGAAGAAGAGGATGAGGATGAAGAAGAAGAGGATGAGGATGAAGAAGAAGAGGATGAGGATGATGAAGAAGAAGAGGATGAAGAAGAAGAAGAAGAAGAGGATGAGGAAGAAGAAGAAGAAGAGGATGAGGATGATGAAGAAGAAGAGGATGAGGATGAAGAAGAAGAATAATAAGAAGAAGAGGATGAGGATGAAGAAGATGAGGATGAAGAAGAAGAAGAGGATGAGGATGAGGATGAAGAAGAAGAAGAAGAAGAAGAAAAAGAGGATGAGGATGAGAAAGAAGAAGAAGAAGAAGAAGAAGAAGAAGAAGAAGAGGATGAGGATGAAGAAGAAGAAGAAGAGGATGAGGATGAGGATGAAGAAGAAGAAGAAGAAGATGAGGATGAAGAAGAAGAAGAAGAAGAAGAGGATGAGGATGAAGAAGAAGAAGAAGAAGAAGAAGAGGATGAGGAAGAAGAAGAAGAAGAAGAAGAGGATGAGGATGAGGAAGAAGAAGAAGAGGATGAGGATGAAGAAGAAGAGAATGAGGATGAAGAAGAGGATGAGGATGAAGAAGAAGAAGAGGAAGAGGATGAGGATGATGAAGAAGAAGAGGATGAGGATGAAGAAGAAGAAGAAGAAGAGGATGAGGATGAAGAAGAAGAAGCAGAAGTAGGATGAAAATAAGAAGAATTCCAGTCCAGCAAAAAGTGTATCTGCAGAGAGCTCCGCTATTTCTGACAGTTCTCTGACAGTTCCTTCACATTTACAGCGGTTGAAACATTGTATTTATTTGTTTCCGAATAAAAACATCTGTATCCTAAATGGAAACAAACAGATACAATGTTTCAACCGCTGTAAATGTGAAGGAACTGTCAGAGAACTGTCAGAAATAGCAGAGCTCTCTGCAGGGACACTTTTTGCCGGCTGTAGAAGGGATGAAAATCGGCCGATCGGGGAAAATTCGATTCGTGCATCCGAAGTTTGCTAATTTTCGGATTCGGCGTGAATCGAATTTTTCCTAATATTCGAAACAAATTCCACTTCGTCATGTTCGATTCGCTCATCTCTAATTATTACAGTCACCAACTGTGAATGGATTTTTCATAGCTTAGGATGGTGAAACTATCTGAGCCTTGGGCCTTGGAAGGCTTAAGCTGCTTGATAGCTTGTAAGACTTCGTCCATTGCTATTTCACGATCCATACAGTCCTCGTGGGTTCCTAAAAGAGAGTGAAATGAAAATCGGCTGGAAAAGTCCTTAAAGTCTGGGGCTCATGGGTGTTCAGGGGCTGTGGAGAGTGCTGAATAATAAGTGTCAAATTCCTTGAGGACTACATAGAGCAGAAGTGTCCAACCTGCAGCCCACTGGCATTTTTTATGCATTTTGCATTTTTTGTGCTTCGTGTGACTTCTGCTGTTTTTTAAGGAGCGAGCGGCTGCCACATCCTTAACAACCAGGCCAAGCTGGATCGATGATGTCACAAGGAGCGTGGTCACATGGTGATGTCACCGGGTGGCCCAGTTCCTTAGTTTATTTTGGAGCTGTCAGATGGCACAGCTGTCAAACGGTGACAGCCAGCGTCGGGTGTGGCGCTTTTGTTTGTTTGTTTTTAAAGGTCTGCAGCCAGCGTTCATCGTGATTGATGTTGGATCTACTTCAGAATTTTTGGTGAATGAGTAGGGGTACTATGTACCCCATACTTATTGACATGGGGGGACAGGATCTGGGTGCCCCCTTGCTAAAGGAGGCTTCCAGTATCTGATAATTCACTCCCCACTGACCCCCACAACCACAGCCCAGGGTTGTGGGGAAGAGGCTTTAACATGGGAACAAGGTTCTTTGGGGGGTAGCCCCCCTACCCCTAAGAACCCCCCCCATGTTGAGGACCTGTGGCCTGGTATGGTTCAGTAGGGGGGCACTCACTCACCCGCCCCCCCCCCTGTCCTGGCCTGCCAGGCTGCATGCTCTGATAATGGTGTGGTATGGATTTTGGGAGGGAGCCCACTCCATTTTTAAAAAAATGTAAATTGCCTACAATTGTTTTGTTTACATTCAGCTGTCAGCAGGGAAACCCTTTAACAGCTGATGACTCATAGGCTATTAAGGAAGCAGCAGCTGCCCGTTCTTTAACAACCATGTTGTTTACTGGTTGTTAAGGATACTGGTGGCCGCCCGCTCCTTAACAACCAGTTTTAAGTCACAGAAAAAACAGAACAAAAATGTGTGAACATAGGGCAAGTGAGCACATGTAGCAAGAAACAATTAACAATGTCTCTTTACTGGACTTTTATAAGTGTTATCTTCCCAAAGAAAAGGATTGCACCCTTCACAATGATGCCTTATTCATGTCATCAGTGTTTGGAAGCACCTACAGTTGTGATCAAAATAATAGCAGTGTGTTGAAAAAAGTGAATAAAGCTCAAAATCCTTCTAATAGCTTTTATTTCCATACACACAAATGCATTGGGAACACTACACATTCTATTCCAAATCAAAACGTGAAGAAACATATATCAAATTTGTGTTGTTCCTCTAAAAAAAAAATTGAAGAAAAGTGAATATTAGACTGTTCAAAAAAATAGCAGTGTTTGTATTCTTCTTCACAAACGCAAACATTCACTATATAAACTGAAAAATGTTTTGCTTTACTTTGAATCACTTAATGAATATTTAGTTGTATAAGCACTGTTTCTGAGAACTGCTGTACATCTGTGTTGCATGGAGTCAACCAACGTCTGGCACCTGTGAACAGGTATTCCACCCCAGGATGATTGGACTACATTCCACAGTTCTTCTCTATTTCTTGGTTTTGCCTCAGAAACTGCATTTTTGATGTCACTCCACAAGTTTTCTATTGGATTAAGATCCGGGGATTGGGCTGGCCACTCCATAACGTCAATCTTGTTGGTCTGGAACCAAAATGTTGCACTTTTCTGCACTTCTTTATATGTTTCCCCCTCTCCAATCAACTTTTTAAACAAGGTACGCTGTTCTTCTGAACAATGTCTGGAACGACCCATTTTCCTCAGAATTTCAGAGAGAAATGCACTGTAACCAGCATGTACAACATTTGCTGCCTTTCTTCCTTAAATAAGGGCAATAATTGCCACCTGTTTTTAAAGAATGAATGACCTCACTAATAGAACTCCACACTGCTATTATTTTGAACATGCCCCTTTCAATTAGTGATTCAATTACACAGAATCAGCAGCATGCATGTCATGACTGTTGGGTCTGTTGGATTTCTATTACTCTATTACACCTGCTAGTAAATTATTTGCCATGTAGAAAACCATTTCTACCAAAAACAGTGATTGATCAGGTTAGTGATGTCTGACTGCTATTATTTTGAACACAACTGTATGTTTGCGAGCAACTATTTTCAAGGATGAACCACACAAAGGTCAAAATTAGAGCCAAAATATCTGATGAGACCAAGCCTACTCTGACTCTTTTTGTTTACATGTAAAAATATGTACTTTTTTGCTAGAAAACTTTATAGAATCCCCAACTGTTATTGTATATTATATTTTTTATTTCAGAGGCCCTAGAGAATAAAATGGTGGTTCTTGCGATTCTTTATGTCATACAGAATTTGTGCAGTTTTTTAAAATAATTTTTTTTTTTAATGAATTAATTTTAATGCACAAAAACACAGTAAAATACCCTATTGTTTGGTAAAATGTAAAAGATGATGTTACTCTGAGTTAATAGGTACCTAACATGTCATGCTTTAAAATTGCGTGCACTCGTGGAATGATGCCAAACTACGATACTTAAAAATCTCCATAGGTGATGATTTAAAAGCCTTTACAAGTTACCAGTCTAGAGTTACAGAGGAGGTCTGGTGCTAGCATTATTGATTTTGCTAAAACATTCATGGTGATACCTCGCATGTGTGGTGTGATTGCCATTTACGCATGTGTGCATGGCCTGTGTATGTGTTCCCGTTTGCACGCAAACATGAAGGGTGAGGGGCTTTAAATTTTTCAAATGATTTATTTTATGACTTTTTTTATTTTTACACGATCCCCTTTTTTTAGCACTTTTATTGCTACCAAAAAGAATGCAAATAACCTTGTGATAACAATAAGCAGTGACAGATCCCTTTTACTGAGACATATCTCCTCTGCCCTTGAAATCTTTCGATGAAGCCTGGATTGGTTGGGTCCAACGCTTTCCCCAGTCAGTAATGGCCGGTAAACAAAACCAGAAGTGATGAAATACTTGTGTCTTCCAGTTTCATATACAGTAGAGATTATCAGGGATGTTACCTCTATGGTAATCCGGTGGCACCTTCAGTGTGGGGCTCCCAGGTGGGATGTGAATGCCCAGAGAGGCACCAGGGGGCATTGGGAGGGGGTGACTCCCTTTCACCACCTGTGAAAGCAGGCTAATTAGTCACTAGTATTGCTTTTACATGAGAGCCAATTGCCTCCTGAAAAAAAACAATAACAGGATTATGCCTGTAGCTTCAGGTATCTTCCCAGAATACCACTTTAACCGCTTAAGGATTGCCCTATAGCAGATATACTGCTACAGGGCAGCACCTGTGTGCAAAATCATGTATATATACGCCATTTTGAATTTCGGCTAGCGCCTGGTGATTACCAACAATCACCGACGGCAAGGAAGATTGTTTTGTTTACAAACAATATTCTTCCCTATCAGCTCGAGCACACTGCCATCCCAATCAGTGTGCTTACAGTGAAGAACTCCCCCCCGGTTCTCTAGTAAAACTCTCCCAGTACACAGTTAACCCTTTGATCATCCCTCACATTAACCCCTTCCTGCCCAGTGCCATTAGTACAGTGTCTGTGCTTATTTTTAGCACTGATCACTGTATTGGTGTCACTGGGGTGTCAGTGACACCAAGTTAGTTCCC
Source organism: Staurois parvus (assembly GCF_062004578.1). Classification (NCBI taxonomy): domain Eukaryota; kingdom Metazoa; phylum Chordata; class Amphibia; order Anura; family Ranidae; genus Staurois; species Staurois parvus. The sequence goes on from NW_028317943.1 coordinate 9,687,012, forward strand.
CCCAGTGTTAGAATGTCCGCCACAGGCCCGCTAAAAGTTGCTGATCGCCACCATTACTAGTAGAAAAAAAAAATCCCATTATACCGCCATTTGTAAATGCTATAACTTTCACGTAAACAAATTAATTTACACGTATTGGGATTTTTTGTAGCAAAGACTAAATTTATGACGAAATTTGATTTTTTAATTTTTTTTACTGGACATGTTTAATAGCAAAAAGTCCTAAATATTGTTTTTTTCTCAAAATTGTTTTTTTTCTCCGAATTTTCGATTATAGCGCAAAAAATAAAAAACGCACAGGCAATCAAATACCAACGAAAGAACGTTCAATTAGTGGGAAAAAAGGACGTAAATTTAATTTGGGTGCAGCATTGCATGACCGCACAATTGTCAGTTAAAGTAATGCAGTGCCGTAACGCAATAAAATGTCCTGGTCAGGAAGGGGGTAAATCCCCAGGAGGGCAAGTGGTTAAACCTGCAATGTATGTAAACATTATCCAGTCTTAACCACATGCCACTAGGTCACAGTAGAATAACTGTGACCAAGTGTCATCTGTAGACTCAGCCACATAAATAAACGTGGCAAGCTTGCTTCCAGGTCTGGGGCTCGCAACCCCCTGCTGACCCGTGCTGCAGTTGGACACAGCATGATTTTGACAGCAGGTCCCAGCCAATGGTTTAAGACCTGCTGATTAGCTGTACAAATAGCAGTGATCTGGCTGTTTCTTCTCCCTACAAAGCAGGGAGAGAAAACAGATAGATCTGTTAGTAAAAAGCAGCACATATTACACACATTACACATGTTAGGCACATAGTTAACCCTTTGATTGTGCCTAGATGTTAACCCTTTCTCAGCCAGTGTCATTAGTACAGGGACAGTGTAAGTTTTATATCTGATCACGGTATTAGTGTCACTGTTGATATCAGTGTCAGTTAGTCAGTTAATGTACCTCCCGGAAAGGGTCTGTTAGCAGCAGATGTCCCTCCACACTATCGCAGTCCCACTATAAGTCTCTGATCACCAGCATTACCAGTACAGCATCCTAGATGTGTAAATTGTAGTATATACAGTATACAATAGCTAGTAGATGCTATAGCTTTCACATAAAGCACTTAATATACACTTATTAGGATTTATTGTAGCAGAATACATTTTGGTCTAAATTTATGAAGAAATTCGATTTTTATGATTTTTTAAAATTGGATATGTTTTATAACAGAAAATAGAAAATATTGTTTTTTTTTCTTTCAAAATGTTTGGTCTTTATTCATTTATATAATAAAAAATTAAAAACCCAGTGGTGATCAAATACCACCAAAAGAAAGCTGTATTAAGTAAAAAAAAAAAGAATGATTAATTAAAGGCATTATAAACCTTCCTACCTGCACCTTGTGTTTTTCTGCTAAGATGTGCATTGATCATATAGTTTCAAGGTGTCATCTGTTGGCCTGCACTCAGTCTGTAGTAGAGTAAATCATCACAATGTTGTGTCAGATGTTTTTGTTTGTTGGAAACATAAGGCATGTGGCATCATGCTGCACAGGTTGATGCATAACCTCTCTCTGTAGTGGAAGAACTGTATTTTCCTATGAAGAAACTACATTTCACAGTCCCTGAGCCTCTCAGTATAGTGCTGGTGCAGGGGAAAGCAATTAACAGAGCTTACCATGCTGGAAGACAAAGTGACAAATAGCTAGGCATGTACTGTATATGCCCTGGAACAAAAAGTTGCATGTCCCTCTGGTGAATAGGGACAAAGCAAGTGCATTATAAGGTAGGCAAACAAACAAGATAGGGAATATAATTATACTAATACTTAGTTAACCCTTTCACGCCCAGCGGTAGCTGCAGGCTAGGTGACATACCCTGGTTTTTGGACATAGCACGAGTTTGTCAGCAGGTTTCAGCTAATGATTTTGGCTGAACACTTGCTGATAAGTGATCTGGCTGTTTCTTCTCCCTGAAAAGCAGGGAGAAACAGCAGCCAGATCTGAAAGTGAAAGCAGCACACATTACACCAGTGTCATTAATACAGTGACAGGGTACAGTATTATATCTGGTCACTGTATTAGTGTTACTATTAATGTCAGTGTCAGTCAGTTAGTGTACCTCCCAGAGAGAGCCTATTAGTGCCAGATTTCCAACCACACTATCACAGTCACACTATAAGTCACCCAAAGTCACCAAAAGTATAGTGTCTATAGCTGCATAAATTCATATATATATATATATGTATATATATATATATTTATATATATATATATATATATATATATATATATATATATATATATTTATATATATATACCATAGTTTGAAGACACTATAACTTTCACACAAACCATTTAATATACATTTATTGGAATTTTGTTTACCAAAGACATGTAGCAGAATACATTTAGCCAAAATTTATGAATACAATTGATTTTTAAAATAGGTTTTATAACAGAAAGTAGAAAAT